>NC_080547.1:15682050-16057050 GCF_028640845.1 Ahaetulla prasina
TTCCCCCAGGACTTCGCCAACTTCCCGACCTCCGAACCTTTCGCCGCGAGCTTAAAACTCATCTATTTATCTGCGCAGGACTGGATTAGTTTTTAGATTTTAAATTTAACTGGTTTTAACGGGTTTTTATTATGTACTTTGATATTTTAACTAATTGGCTATTTAGAATAAGTTTTTTAATTGTATGTTTTATTGTGTATTTATATGTATTTTTATCTGCCTGTAAACCGCCCTGAGTCCCTAGGGAGATAGGGCGGTATAAAAATATGAAAAATAAAAAAAATAAATAAATCAATCATGCAAAAACCAACCAAACTGGAGCAGGCCTAGGTAGACTACTTCATCTGGATGTCAAAACACAGTCTCAGGGTTGAGCTTCCTAAAACCAAGGTCGATGAGGAAGTGGGGTGGGGGGGTTTGTATGTTGTGGGAACCCAAGCCACCTGGCCTTTCCCAAGCATCCCCTTCCCAGCACAAGAGCTGCTGTTTTGTGTGTGTGTGTGTGTTTTGGTTCCCAAGTCTAAAAGAACTTGCTGGCCACTCTTGGGGAGCCTGGCATGACCAGCCATCCTTCTGCTCCTGAGAAGGTGGGTACTCCATAAGAACCAGGGCAGAGCCAACAGTGCCCCCCCTCGCCCTTTCCTCACCTCCCCCCCTTCCCACGTCCCTCTCTTGTCATCCCCACCGGGCGGGCCTTATGCGCAGCCCAGCGCATCGCCGCAGCCCCCCCGCCCCGCGAAAATCCCGCCGACGTGCCTCATCCAGAGGCTCGCCGACCGTCGGAGGGAGCCTGCCTCTGTTTCCCCTTTGTAGAAAAACGGCACAGCCAAGCTTGCTCCGAGCCGCCTGCTTCCTGCGGGCCGTGGCTGGCCCGGGATAGGAGGCTGCTAATAGAGGATGGAGTGAGGGGTGGGGGAGGGAGGGAGAAGAAATGGGGGGAGGGGGCATCCCGAAAGCTCCGCTGTAGGAACAGAAGCAGGGCCGAGGAGGGGGGGGGGCGGTCAGGCCAAATGCCCTCCCCCCCCCATCCTCAAAGCGGGGCCCGGAGAACGATCCAAAGAATGGGAAGCCGGCAAATCAAGGGAAAAGGGCTCCCCTGCTTTGGAAAATGGGGAGAGAAAAGAGTAGAGGTGGGTGGGGGGTGATTCCCTCCCTACCCCTCCCCTCCCCTCCCTCCCTCCTCCTCCGCACCAGCTGCAGCGGGAAGCTCTGCGGAGATCTCCCGTGATGAATGCGCTGCAACGGGCCAGCCCCGTCCTCCAAGCCCCCTCCTCCTCTTCCTCCTCCTCCTCCCGGCTCCCCCCTCCCTCCCTCCTGGTCCCGGAGCATCCTCCCGTTGGAGAAGTAGCCATGCAGTGTAAGCTGTGAGGAGGGAAAGAGGTGTAGGGGGGGGGGGAGAGAGAGAGAAGCGCTGCCGGCCTGGGCTCCAGCATTGCGCATGATTCTGCGGCTCTGTTGCCTTGCACGCTCCAACCCACCTTGGCACGGGAGGGGGGGGGGAGGAGAGGGGGCCGCCCCGCGCTCCCCCCCCTCCCCTCGGGCCCAGGCTGTCAGAGCCGTCCGCCAATCGGGACCCGCCCCCCCCGCGCCGCCTGCCCAATCACCGGCCGGCGGGGGCGTCGCCCGAGTGATGGGGGGGGGCAAAAAAAAAAAAGAAAGAAAAAAAGAAAGGGGGAAAAAAAAAAGAAGAAGAAGAAGAAGAAGAAGCAGCAGCGGCGAAGCTGGCATGGCCCAGGCTAGGCTGCGCGCCGGGAGAAGCAGCCTGCGGGGCTGAGCGCTCGGGCGAGCGGCGGCGGCGGCGGCGGCGGCGGAGGCGCAGGTGGCTGGGCGAGGCGAAGCCAGCCGTGGAGCCGGGCGGAGAGGATGGCCGGAGCGGCGGCGGGGAGGCAGGCCAGGCTCGCGCCGGGCAGGCGGGCATGAGCGCGGCGGCTGCCCTCAGCCCGGGCGCAGAGAAGGGCGCTTGGCCGAGGAGGATGACGCCCCTGCTCGCCGGTCGGTAGTACTATGATTTGGTATGTGGCCGCTTTGATAGCAAGTCTGATCGGCAGCACCCGGGGACTCGCCGCCGCCGCCGCCGCTCAAGGTGAGTCGAAGTGCACGGCGGGGACTCCGGGCTGGTCCCGGCTGCGCAAGGAGACGCGGGCCGCCCGCAGCCTCTGGCCGGATCTGCGTCCCGCTCTCTGCCCGGGGTCTTGGGCTGGAGGTGGGGAAGAGGGGATCGGGGCTCCGATGGCCCCCCGGGATGGAAAGAGGGGGTTCAGTAGTCTTTGCAAGCGGGAGGTTTCCCTGCTGGGAAGGGAGGGAGGGAGGGAGGGAGGAGGAGGGAGGAGGAGGAAAGAAGGAATAGAGTATGAGAAAGGAAGGAAAGAAGGACTAGAATATGGGGAAGGAAGGAAGGAATAGAGCATAAGGAAAGAAGGAATAGAGCATAAGGAAAGAAGGAAGGAATAGAGCATAAGGAAAGAAGGAAGGAAGGAAGGAATAGAGCATAAGAAAAGAAGGAAGGAAGGAATAGAGCATAAGGAAAGAAGGAAGGAAGGAAGGAAGGAATAGAGCATAAGAAAAGAAGGAAGGAAGGAATAGAGTATGAGGAAGGAAGGAAGGAAGGAAGGAAGGAAGGAAGGAATAGAGCATAAGGAAAGAAGGAAGAAAGGAAGGACAGAATAGATCATAAGGAAAGGAAGGAAGGAAGGAAGGAAGGTATAGAGCATAAGGAAAGAAGGAAGGAAGGAATGGAGTATGAGGAAGGAAGGAAAGAAGGATGGAAGGAAGGAATAGAGCATAATAAAAGAACGAAGGAAGGACGGGATAGATCATAAGGAAAGAAGGAAGGAAGGAATAGAGTATGAGGAAGGAAGGAAAGAAGAACTAGAATATGAGGAAGGAAGGAAGGAAGGGAGGGAGGGAGGAAGGAAGAAAGGAAGGAAGGAATCCCCCCCTTGCAGAAAGTTGCCGAGCGGGCGAAGGAAGCCAGCTTTTCCTCCTGCTTCCGAAATTCGGGGTGGGGGGGGGTGGGGGGTTGATCTTAGGAAAAGATCGCCGGTCTCTCGGGTCAGTTTGTCAAATTAATGAGGAGAGAGAGAGAGAGGGCGAAAAGAACGCGGAGATGGAATCCCCTCCCGCGCCTTTCCCCCCCCCTCTTTTCTAATTGCAGACTTTTCTGAATGGTTAAAAAACGCAGCAGGCAGCCGGTGTTTCCCTTGTTTTCTCGCCTTCTTTTGGTTTGGTGGTGGTTGTTTTTTCTCTCTCTTCCCCCTCTTTCTTTTTCATTTCCCGGCCCACTCGCTTCCCGAGACAGATTATGAGCAGAAACTGTGGAGGAGATACCCAGGCGAAATGACGTGGGATGGTGACGAACGCGTTTTCTAGCTGAAGCAAATAGGACGGGGGTTATCGGGCAAGATTTCTCGCTACGTGTGACTCGTGTGGAATATTAGCCTTACCCAACAACCCCGGTGCCCAGGGTTTCGGGATCCACCATACGTGCTTCGCATGTGTTGGCATGCCTGTCGTACTTGGGGGAAACTTTTCTCCGGGTAAAGAGTTCCAGATCCAGGAAAGTAGCACGATAGGCTTTCCTTGAGTTGTCTCTTGGGGAGAGAGTGGGGGAAAAAGAAACCTTAGAAAAATCAAGACGGTGGATCAGTTAAGTCTTCCGCTAGATCCTCCCAGAAGCATAGAGGTGATTTGGGATAGCAAGATATTAGGAACCCTGTGCAGCTGCTAATAACCCAAGTAGGGCTAGTGAGAAACTAGATGTGGATAGTAATGGGCTGAATGGAAATTGGAGACTCCAAGCGTCCTTACGGAATTCTGGCTGGATGTTTTGTGGGGATGATCTGCTAGGCATCCCTCCCTCCCTCCCTCCCTCCCTCCCTTCCTTCCTTCCTTCTTCTATCTCTCCTTCCTTCCTTCCTTCCTTCGTGGGGCTGATGGAAAGAGGCTGAATCTTGTTTCCTTTAAAGCTTGGGGCATAAAGATGTGTGGTGCTGTTGGCTCTGCTTGGGGATTTCGGGGAGGGGAACCTCAGGGTTAAAAATCCTGCAGGAGTTTCCCACAGCATCTTCTTGGCTCTTTGAAAAAAAAAAAGGCACATTTCTTGTATAAGGGATGCAGAGGGAAAGCGAGCAGCGGCTAGAATCTCTCTTGACCTCTGGTGAAAACGCAGAGGGGGAATCAATGACCTCTCTCAGCTGAAGGAGTTTTAATATAGGCATCAAGAAGCTTGCAGGAGACAGTTGTGCATTGCTGCTACCGATGCTCTCCAGCACTGAGAGAGAGGACGGTCCTTTTAAGAGATGAACTCCGGAGAGGGAGTGGCCAAGCTGGGATTGAGAGGTTCTTGAGTGGTCTAGAGGCAATGGTGGGAGGGGAAAAAAACCAACAAAACCCACCCTGCCTTTCACTCTGGGAGATGCCATATCTGCTGGATGTATGCAATTCTTGCTTCTCTCATTTGTTGCAGTTGTAGTTTACATTTTGTCGTCTTGTCTGATCCTCGAAATATGATTTTGCTCGCTGTTAGGGGGACTAGCTGTAGTTGTTCACCTGCGTGTGGTGCAAATTTGGCTTGGTTTGGACTGGGGTCTTCTCGGTAGACTTCTTCTGCCCAGATAGTCTTCTCCTTAAACATCATTTTATGAAAGCACCATCCAGCATGTGCAAGCAATGGTCTCCCAGCTTCTAGTTTCCCCGCTTTTGCGAATATGCTCTCCGAACAGATTTTACACCCCCCCTCCTTTCAACAGCGTTCACATGCCATTAATTTAATTGCATTTCTCCACTGTCGCTGATGATTCTGGTTGCTAAGCATTCTCTTACATTTTGCGTGGCGGGCTAGGCATCTTCTTGACATGGGCTGCAAGACACAGGTCCGGTCAACATGTGTGCCACCGAATGGCGGAGGTCAGAGGAGTTGACAGTATAATTCAGACTGCAGGGGTGTGTGAGGGAATCCAGTTTGGGAGGCTTTCTGATGGAGGAGGAGGAGAACTCGGCTGCGCAACAGCGAGTGAGCTGGCGTTCTCCCGAGTGCGCTGTTGGTTCGTGCAGGGAATCCTTACTATGGGATCTAAAAATATCTAGATCTCTTTGGATATTTAAAGGCCCCAGACTGTACTGCATCGTCGTTTCTTTTTGTGTGCGGGGGATCGTCTCTCTCTTTGTGGATAGAGCTTGACTCAAATCCTGAAGGAGGTAATTCACGTCTGCCTGGTGAATTCTGCCAGATCTTGGTCCCAATTAATTAAGTGAATCCAGTAGTTGGAATGATTGAATCGTGACTCCGGCTCCATCACTTGGGCTGATGGCGGCCAACCTGTGTTGGGAAAAGTTGAACTTATTGAATTATGATACATTCCCCAAGTTCTGATCCTTGAGGAACGTCAAGATTCAAATGGACCTTTCAGAGCTGCAGTGATGGCAGTGGGGGGGGGTGTCACTGCAGCTCTGATGAAAAGAGTTTGGCTTTGGTCCAGGCCACTAATGAAGAGATGTTTGGGAAAGAGGAATAGAATTCAGCACTTTTTCCAGGACACCCCCCCTCCCCGCCATCCACCCACATTTTTCTTCTCTGCTCTGAACGAAGCCGAACAACGTACCTTCAGGTTAACGATTCTCTGGGCTTTGTAGGAAAGTACGCCGAGCCAGATCTGGCTGGATTTGATGACACGAAAGGCTCATAGCAATGCCATCGGTCTGGACAAGAAGAAGGTCTATTTTGACCCTCTAGGTTTCAGCATTGCACCACAAGCGAGATCAACCTCAACCAGCTTTTCTCTCTGGTTCAAAGACTCCATACCTTGAATCTGCCTCTCTCTTGCCCCTCAGAGGAAGGGGCTGCTGTTCCCAGAAGCATAGGGGCTGGAGGGCTAGTGACACATTTTGTAGGGTGGGTGAATTCTCCTCGGGAAAGCCCGGTGCTGCATAACCCACTGGCGTTCTGGCCCATCCCATCATTGAATCTCCCCCTCCCCTACTTGATTGGCCAATGCTACCCGAGTAGAATATTCTTGTCTGCAGCTATGAATCATGTCATGCAGACTCGGTTGGCTCAACAGCCTTCGGAATGCCTCGAACTACATTTCCCATCAGCACCAAGGAGTAGGGCTGCTGGAGGCAGTTGGAGCCTGCTCAGTTGACCAAGCCTGGCTTAATGGGGATCCCATAGGTCAGTGGTTCTCAACCTTTATAGTGCTGCGACCCCTTTAATACAATTCCCCACGATGTGGCGACCCCAACCGTAAAATTATTTTTGTTTTGAATTTATCGCGCCTGAAGCCATATTGGCTAGCGATCTGAACTGCTTGCGATTGTCTTGAGGACGGAGGCATTAAAGCGGAGACTCCTCCCCTGTTAAGTTTATCACGCCTGAAGCCAGATTAGGTTAGCGATTGGGAGTGATTGCAGCTGGCTTGAGAAGGGGACATCAGAGCAAAGATTTCTCTCTTTTTTAATTCATCGCGCCTGAAGCCGAATTCAGCTAGCGATTTGAAGAGCCTGCAGCTGGCTTGTGGAGTCAACCATTGGAGCGCGATTCTTCCACTCGCAAGTATGCTTCCCATATTTCCGATGGTCTTAGGCGACCCCTGGCAAATCGTCATTCGACCCCCAACGGGGTCACGACCCACAGGTTGAGAACTGCTGCCATAGGTGGAAGCAATCTCTGTATTCCAGATGCTGAAATACTTGAAGGAGTAAAAATGCTATTATTTAGGGTGGTCCATGTTTATGATGAACTTCAGGGATCTGGGTTTGGTTGGGTCATGGATTTTAGTTCTTTTTTTCTTAAGATGGAAGAGTTTGGAAGTTGCCAAACCAGGTGACTATGAGTGCAAGACCCATTCTCTTTTATCCTAACCCACCTCATAGGGTTGTTGTTGTGGGGGAAAAATAGGAGAATAAAGGGTAATATGTAAAATGAGGACCCAGATTGTTCGGGGGGCAATAAGTTGACTTTGTAAATATACAAATAGAATGAGACTATTGCCTTACACACTGTAAGCCGCCCTGAGTCTTCGGAGAAGGGCGGGATATAAATGTAAATAAAATAAAATAAAAATAAATAAATAAAATGTATCTTCCCTGCCTTGGGCTATTTAAAAAGTAATAGAAACAGGATAAAAATCTAATCACTAAAGCAAAGGACTCAATAAAAATCAGGATTGAGCGTAAGAAAGTGGGTGGTTTCCTAAATGTCACTTTCAACATAAAATGCGTCCATCTCAAATGAAACCCGACTTTGATTTCCATTGTTTTTGTCCATGCTTGGCTATATTAGCATCTTGTGGGCTTGCAGGGTTGTTGGAAAAACAGGAGCTGAAGTAGAGCATGCAAGAATATCCGCTGGGATTTTTCTTCTGCTGGATTCTGTGCATCGAGGACTACTTGTATTGTAGATGAAATCGGTGGGCATCTGAACCTTTCCTGGCATATTTCTCAAAAGAGAACAGATTATAAACAGATTAACAAGAGCCAGAAGGAACCTTTTAGGTCATCTAGTCCAACCCCTCCACCCAAGTAGGAGGCCCCGACACCATTTCTGACCAATGGCAGTCCAGTCTCTTCTTGAAAGCTTCCAGTGATGAAGCTCCCACAACTTCTGAAGGCAACTTCTGTTCCATGGGTTGATTATTCTCACTGTCTGAAAATGTCTCCTTATTTCCAGGTTGAATCTCTCCTTGATCAGTTTCCATCCATTATTTTTTGTCTGGCCTTCGGGTGCTTTGGAGAATAGCTGAACCCCCTCCTCCTCTCTGGGGCAGCCCCTCAAATATTGGAAGACTGCTATCATGTCTCCCCTGGTCCTTCTCTTCACTAGACTAACCAGGCCCGGTTCCTGCAACAGTTCATTGTATGTTTTAGCTTCCAGTCCCCTAATCATCCTGGTTGTTCTTCTCTGCACTCTTTTTAGAGTCTCAACATCTTTTTTACAGTGTGGTGACTACAACTGAATGCAGTACTCTAGGTGTGGTCTTACTAAGGGTTTATAGAGTGGTATTAGTACTTCACTTGACCTTGATTGAATCCTGCAGAAAGTCCAACTATGGAGAGAGAGAGAGAGAGAGAGAAGAAAAGAAAGAGAGAGAGAGAGAGAGAGAGGGAGGAAGGAAGGAAGGAAGGAAGGAAAGAAAGAAAAAGAAAGAAAGAAAGAAAGAAAGAAAGAAAGAAAGAAAGAAAGAAAGAAAGAAAGAAAGAAAGAAAGAAAGAAACTGGTCGAGTTCAAACAATGGCCCAAGTCATACCAGGGTTTATCAGGAAGTTGGTTTAGGTGTTCTCTATGGTCTTTTCCAACTCTATGATTCTGAGTCCTGTGAAAGAGGCTGAAGGTGAAGGTGGAGTAGACCTGAAAAAGGGCCTTCTTGGTGGTGGCCCCTTCTTTATAGAACATCGTTCCCTCTGAGACATGATTGGCCTCAACCCTGCTGCTTTTTCCAGATGGCCCTAAAAACGTAGCTTGGTCAGTGGGCCAGTGGACCACGAATTTAGACAGAAGGGGCTGATGTGATTATGCTGTTGCTGCCATGGGAAGTGTAGGGTGATGGGTTTTTTTAAAATGGACTTTTATTATCGGATAGATTTTTTAAATTGTTGCCATTGCTCCCTTCTGGGAGGAGGTTTCGAAGTCTCTCTAGCAGGACTACCAGATTCTGTAACAGCTTTGTACCCTTGTGCCATCCATCTGGTAAACTCGCAAGAATTGTTCTTCTCGCCACGTACATGGATGCGTCTGGACTAGACTGTGTTGTTTCTCTGTGTCATATAATATATGTGTGGGTATATGCATAATTTTGTATCTGTCTGTCTATCTATCTATCTATCTATCTATCTATCTATCTATCTATCTATCTATCTATCTATCTATCTATCTATCTATCTATCTATCTATCTATCTATCTATCTATCTATCTATCTATCTATCTATCTATCTATCTATCTATCTATCATCTCTCTCTTGCCCCTTCTCCCTCTCCCTCACCAGCCATCTCTCTCTCATCTCTCCCTATCATCCATCTATCTATCTATCTATCTATCTATCTATCTATCTATCTATCTATCTATCTATCTATCTATCTATCTCTATCTATCTATCTATCTGTCTACCTACCTACCTACCTACCTACCTGTCTATCAATTATGTATGTATCTATCTTCTATCTATCATGTATCTATCATGTATGTATGTATGTATGTATGTATGTATCTATTTATCTATCATGTATCTATCTTCTATCTATCATGTATCTATCATATATGTATGTATGTATGTATGTATGTATGTATCTATCTATCTATCTATCTATCTATCTATCTATCTATCTATCTATCTATCTATCTATCTATCATCTCTATATCATCTCTCTATTTATCATTTATCTATCTGTCTATCTGACTGTCTATCATTTGTCTATCTATCTATCATCTATCATCTATCTATCTATATCTATCTAACTATTATCTATCTACCTATCATCTGTCTATCTATCCAGCTCTCATCCTATCTATCTATCTATCTATCTATCTATCTATCTATCTATCTATCTATCTATCTATCTTTTCCCTTCCTTTCTTTTTATACCCCAGTGAGTCAGGGAGGGGCTAACCCTAAATTCTTCTTTACCCTGCCTCTATTCTCAAAAGAAACGCTTTTTGCTTACTTATCAGTTTCCGAATACAGGTAGTCCTCGACTTATGACTGCAATTGAGCCCAAATTATTATGTTGCTAAGTGAGGAATTTGTTAAGCGGGTTTTGCCCCATATTGTTGGGGAGGCAATAAGTTGACTTTGTAAATATACAAATAGAATGAGACTATTGCCTTACACACTGTAAGCCGCCCTGAGTCTTTGGAGAAGGGCGGGATATAAATGTAAACAAACAAACAAATTTTACGACTTTTCTTGCCACTGTTGTTTGCTGTGAATCGCTGCGGTTGTTAAATTAGTCACGCAGTCATTAAGTAAATCGGGCTTCCCCCTGGACTTGGCTTGTCAGAAGGTCGCAAAAGCGGATCGCGTGACCCCGGCATGCTGCAACGGCCATAAGTATGAAACAGTTTGCCGAGTGCCTGAATTTGGATCACATGATCCTGAAGAATGCTGCAAAGGTTTTGAGAAATGGCCCTAAGACCCTTTTTTCAGGGTCGTGGTAACTTTGAACGGTCACTAAATGGAACAGTTGTTAAATTGAGGTCTAGGTGTCTCCGTATGGCCTTACCTGACCTCTTCTGAAGCATCTGCCTCGACCTGATGCTGCTTGCTGTAACTGCTTTTTCTCCTTTCTAAGAGCAAAACAAAACGCCGTCTCTCCCCATCTGTTCCTTGATCCCAAATCTGATGAGGTCACGGTGCCTTGTAGCTAATCAGGCTGGGATCTAGGGATGATGTCACAGGGAAATCCCTCTCGTTCTGACTCACTCCGAAGGAAGGAATCCGAGGGGAGAAGTCGATTTCTTTGACGCGAAAGCCATGCTTCCTGTGAAGCTAGCTGGGTTTTTTTAGGCAGGAGGAGAAGACCTCTGCTGGGATTTAGCTACCGAAGGGGTGCAGAAGGTGGAAAGGCGGGCATACTTGAACCCGAAGTTTCAGTATATACAGTAGTTGTGCGTGTCCGTCCCATCTCACAATAGTTGTGTGTCTGTGGCAAGAGGAGGAGACTTCTGCTGGGGTTTAGCTACAGAAGGGGTACAGAAGGGGAGAAGGCGGGTTTACCTGAATCTAAGGTTTGGGTATAACTGTCAACACAATAGTTGTGTGTCCGTGTCCCATCTCACAATAGTTGTGTGTGTGTGGGGGGCAGGAGGGGAAGACTTCTGCTGGGGTTTAGCTACAGAAGGGGTGGAGAAGGTGGGAAGGCGGGCATACCTGAATCTGAGGTTTGGGTATATAGTTATATGTGTGTGTGTGTCCCATCTCACAATAGTTATTTGTGTGTGGCAGAAGGAGAAGACTTCTGCTGGGATTTAGCTACAGGAGGGGTGCAGAAGGTAGGAAAGCAGGCTTACCTGAATCTGAGGTTTGGGTATAACTATCAATATAGGTGTGTTTGTGGGTGTGCCCCATCTTACTTTTTAATCTTGCCTTTTTGCTTGCATTATGGCCAAGAAACCTGGCTCTAGACCAGCATTTCTTAACCTTGGCAGCTGGAAGATGGTGGACTGGATTGCATCCAGTTTTGGTCACCACACTATAAAAAAGATGTTGAGACTCTAGAAAGAGTGCAGAGAAGAACGACTAAGATGAGTAGGGGACTGGAGGCTAAATCATAGGAAGACCGGTTGCAGGAACAAGGCCTGGCTAGTCTAGTAAAGAGAAGGACCAGGGGAGACATGATAGTAATGGTTTAATATTTGAGGGGCTGCCACAGAGAGGAGGGAGTTAAGCTGTTTTCCAAGGCACCTGAAGTCCAGACAAGGAATAAGGGATGGAAACTGACCAAGGAGAGATTCAACCTAGAAATAAGGAGGAATTTTCTGACAGTGAGAACAATCAACCCATGGAACAGAAGTTGCCTCCAGAAGTTGTGGGAGCTTTATCACTGGAGGCTTTCAAGAAGAGACTGGACTGCCATCTGTCAGAAATGGTGTCGGGGTCTCCTACTTGGGGAGGGGGGGGTTGGACTAGATGACCTACAAGGTCCCTTCTGATTCTGTTAATCTGTTAGACTTCTTCCAGCCGCCAAGGTTGAGAAGCACGGCTCTAGATGCGTCTGTAGTATGGATAGGCCAAAAGGTCCCTCCCCCCAAATGCAGCTGTGTTTCATTTAGGAAGCAAAGACATTTGTGAAATTTGCCCTCCCCAATTTATCGACTTGCAAAATGGTATTTGCTTGTTCATCTTGGAGGGGGGCGGGGCGAGTGGGAGAGATTGATGTTTAGTTGACATAAAGATAAAGGTAAAGGTTATGTGCTAGTCGTTCCCGACTCTAGGGGGCGGTGCTCATCTCTGTTTCAAAGCCAAAGAGCCAGCACTGTCCGAAGACGTCTCCGTGGTCATGTGGCTGGCATGACTAAACACCAAAGGTGCACGGAACGCTGTTACCTTCCCACCAAAGGTGGTCCCTATTTTTCTACTTGCAATTTTTTACGTGCTAGGTTGGCAGAAGCTGGGACAAGTAACGGGAGCTCACCCTGTTACACAGCAGCACTAGGGATTCGAGCTGCTGAACTGCCGACTTTTCGATCGACAAGCTCAGCGTCTTAGCCAGTGAGCCACCGCGTCCGCGTTGTAGTTGACATAGGTAACCCATTCATGTGGTTTTTGAATAAGCAGTCTGGCTTTTCATACGCTTTGTCCAGGAGTGTCAGAGAAAAAAAAAATAGACAGACTTTATGGAGATGGATTTAATTCTGCTGGAGTAGAATTGGAAACGAGCATCTGTTGCAGCTCACATCAGCACCGTCCGTGGACTTGAGTAGACCTGTTTGAGGTTGTGTGCTTTGCGTCAGAGAGGTGCATTGCACCACAGAGCAGCCTGGGTCTTCTGGTCCAGATGTTTCTCCTGTGTTCTAGCAGCCAGCTGAGGAGCTCTGGAAGCAGCAGTCTCAAATATCTGGAGAATGTCGTCTTTAATTTTCTTTAAACATTACGTTTCTGGTTGATGGGTGCTCCCCAATGGAGATAGAAGACAGGAGAAGGCAAGGGGCCATAAGGTGATAACAGCAGGAACAATAAAATAATATGCTTGCAATTTCTTTCCAGAGATGAGTTGGGGAGGGGAGAGAAATGATGATGATGATGATAGATTATAGATGGATGGATGGATGGATGGATGGATGGTGGATAGGTAGATGATAGATGGTTGATAGAAGATGCATGCATGATAGAGATAGATAGATAGATAGATAGATAGATAGATAGATAGATAGATAGATAGATAGATGATAGATAGATAGATAGATAGATAGATAGATAGATAGATAGATAGATAGATAGATAGATAGATGATAAATGGATGGTAGATGGATGATAGATAGATGATATAGACAGACGGATGGATGGATGGATACGTGGGTAGGTGAATAGGTAGATAATAGACAGACAGACAGACAGACAGATAGACAGACAGGGCTTAAAAAGAGAAAACGATTCAGTATAAAGGCGGATGAGGCACTGGTTACCGTATCATTATAATGAATATGTCTTGAGTTTATTATCATTTTATTTATTTTATTAAATGAATTTAGGTAACTCACAATCTGGGCAGCATACAGCCATTACCTCCAGATAGCTTGACCCCAAATTGTGGGTGGCTTTAAAGCCGAGACCGGCAGCGTTTTTCTCACTGGTGGTGGGGACCCTGGTTAGGAAAGGCCTCCGACTGATACAGAAGGAACAGCAGTGAAACCAGTGAAATTTCTGTCTGCTTCCCTCCCTACTGATACGTTGCACATGTGCACACAAGTGTTGTATGTGTCGCTCATAACTGAGGTCCCAGCAGGTGCATACACAAGAAGCAAGGGCCTAGAGAAGGAGCAACACGTTCTGCTCAGAGCATCGGTGTGGACTGAGGATATGCAGGGAAGATGCTAATCTGATGTGCTGAGAGAGGTGCTGAGAGAGGTGGCATCTCGCACACTAGAGTGTGGTGCCACTGTCGACACCCTCGCAATGCCAGATGCACAAGCGGCCCTGTTGTTCATTCCAGGAGGTGTTTATAGGTGAGGCTGACTGCGCTTGGGAAGTGGGCTGGGAGAAGCAGAGTGTGAGTCTCTCAACAATTTCTATAGTGACTTTGGGATGGGTTAGACTAGAGGGTGTAAAACTCAAGGCCCGGGGGTCAAATACAGCCCACAGGGTGCTTAGATCTGGCCCGTGGGGCAGCCCTGAAAACAGTGAAGGACCGGCCCATGGTGCCTCTGCCAGCAAAAATGGAGCTCGCGAGGGGTCTTTTTTTGGCTGGCAGAGGGTTTCAGGGAGTCCATTTTTACTGGCAGAACGTTCGGGCCACCACAGGTACCTCCAACGTGAGTAATGTTGAGCTGGCCATGTCTACCACTGGCCATGCCCACTCCAGCCCCCCTCCCCCCCGAGGTCAAACACAACCCTGATGTGGCCCTCAATGAAATCGAGTTTGAAACCCCTGGCTTAGACAAGCTCAGTGTGCCGCAGATGGGAGGTTGATGGCAGATCACGTCTTCGGAAATGGCAATGTTTCAATCCCTTTTTCCTGGATTTCTGCCCACTTGGTTAGACCGAAAGCTAAAATGTGAAGAAATGGCCACTGAATTGTAGAAGTGTACTCCAGGGTCTGTAGAGGTCAAGAGTGGATGGTCTGGAGCCAGGGGTGATATTCACGCTCGCTACCGGTTCACAATTGTGAGCATTCGTGCACGCTCACTCCACTCACACATGCCACTTCCGCGCATGCACAGGGCCTTCCGAGCATGCACGGATCATCAAAAACATCAATAAATGGGACGTGAAGACCTTCAGGCGGGTGGGTGGAGCCTCCCGTATCCGCTGCTACCAATTCGCCCAAACCGGATAGAACCGTCTGAATACCACCTCTGGTTTTAGCCAACCATGGTATAACCCGGCGTGTGTCTGGCACAAAGAATCAGGACCATACACTACATTCCAGTCCCCTCCCTCCCCAGATTTAATACTTGCTTGTTTGGACTTTTATCGCTGAAAACGCTGCCTTCTGCAAAAGCTCGTGAATACAGAACGGATCCTTCGGGTGACATCCGATCAATACGTGTCAGGACTCCTGATTTGCTGATTCGAGGACTCACATGCAGCATTTCGCCCAAACGGATGCAAAAGCAGATTTCAGGGAGCCTCTTTTGCGATCCTCAGCAATTCCTGTGCTCGAGGCAGCGGCAGTGGCGGGGGTGGGGGGTGGGGGAGGCACATTTATTTTCATATCTTCCTCGAAATCAGGCTGAGCGTCTGCAGAGGAGGCACACTGTCCATGCTCCTCCACCGGAAGGCATTAGCGCTCGGAGAGATTAACCTCATTTCATTCTAGCTGTGCAATTCTTTCTTTCTTTTTTTTCCCCCCTCTGCCCTGAAACACTTCACCATCATCAACCTGATTTTATTTATTTAAGTCTTCCATGACACCACATCCCTCAGTTTTAGTTCCTTAGGACAGGACATTTATTTGTGCGATGTGCATGGTCCTCCAACTTCAGAATGGCGTCTCTGAGCATCTTCGGTTTGGTTAACCCACGTAAAAGCAATAGGCCTAGGACAGTGATGGCTAACCTTTTTGCCGTCGTGTGCCAAAAGCGGGGAGGGGGGAGTGCGGGGGAGTCACGTGTGTGTGTGTGGCCACAACCATAACTCGATACACCCCGCCACCATGCATGTGCATGCAACCCCCTCCCCCGCATTCCCCCCGCTTTTGGCATGCGATGGCCCGGTGGGCCCGGTAGGCCCGTTTTTCACCCTCCTCAGGCTCTGGAGACTTTCTTGGAGCCTGGGGAGGATGAAAACGGCCTTCCCCACCCACCCTGGAGGCCCTCCAGAGGCCGGAAATGGCCCATTTCCTGACTTCTGATGGGCCCGGAAAGCCCGAAAATCAGCTGGCCAATGGGCCCTGGAGTTGAGCTAGGGCAATGCTTGCGTGCCCACAGATATGGCTCCATGTGTCACCTGTGGCACGCGTGCCATAGGTTCACCATCATGGGCACCGTGCAAAATTCTCACCTAATGGAAGAAGCCACAAATATCTCCAGTTCAAAAACATTCCAGGACGGGCTCATATATTGTTCTATTTTATTTATTTATTTATTTATTAATTAAACTTTTATACCGCCCTTCTCCCGAAGGACTCAGGGCGGTGTACAGCCAAGATAAAAAGCAATAAATATACAAAGATAAAAATCAATTTAAAAAACTTATTCAATGGTGGCCGAATTAAAACCGTCAAATTGACAAACCTAAAATACCCCATATAAAATTACAGAAGATTTAAAAATTTAAAATTAAAATTTAGAAATTTAAAAAGTCTAAAAAAAATCAGTCCAGTCCCGCTTGAATAAATAAGTGAGTTTTTAATTCCCGACGAAAGGTCCGAAGGTCAGATATTTGGCGCAAACCGGGGGGAAGGTCGTTCCAGAGAGTAGGTGCTCCAACAGAGAAGGCCCTTCCCCTGGGGGCCGCCAGCCGGCATTGCTTGGCGGACGGCACCCTGAGGAGACCCTCTCTGTGGGAGCGTATGGGTCGATGGGAGGCATAGGGTAACAGCAGGCGGTCCCGTAAGTACCCGGGCCCTAAGCCATGGAGCGCTTTAAAGGTGGTAACCAAAACCTTGAAGCGCACCCGAAAGACCACAGGTAGCCAGTGCAGACTGCGCAGGAGTGGTGTTACCCGGGAGCAACGTGGGGCTCCCTCAATCACCCGTGCAGCTGCATTCTGGACTAGCTGAAGTCTCCGAGTGCACTTCAGGGGTAGCCCCATGTAGAGAGCATTGCAATAATCCAGACAAGAAGTGACAAGAGCATGAGTGACCGTGCACAAGGCATCCCGGTCAAGGAAGGGGCGCAACTGGCGCACCAGGTGAACCTGGTAAAAAGCTCTCCTGGAGACGGCCGCCACATGGTCTTCAAACGACAGCCGTCCATCCAGGAGAACGCCCAAGTTGCGCACCCCTTCCGTTGGGGCCAATGACTCGCCCCCAACAGTCAGCTGTGGTTGCAGCTGACTGTACCGAGATGCCGGCATCCACAGCCACTCCGTCTTGGATGGATTGAGTCTGAGTCTGTTTCTCCCCATCCAGACCCGTACGGCCTCCAGACAACGGGACAGCACTTCGACAGCTTCGCTGGGGTGGCCTGGGGTGGAAAAGTACAGCTGAGTATCATCAGCGTTCTAGTAGAGCCGGTTTGGTCTAGTAGTGAAGGCACCAGTCTAGAAAACAGGAGACTGAATTACTCATATTTTTTCCCCCAATTAGGATCAGAGACATTAGATTGCTTGAGGAACGCATGGCTGACAAATCCCATTTGTCCCAATGCTTCAAGGTATTGTATACTTTAGCTTGTGATTGTTGGTCATAATACCCGGTATTTGCTCTGGGAAGTCTGGGGGGGGGGGAAGGGGGAGGACGGGGGAGAAAGGGAGGGAAAATGATACATGGATTGACTATTAATGTACAGTAATTTTTGAAGATATGAAATTAAAATTTAAAATGATATTGGGGATGCTCGACTGCCATTTCAGAAAGAAAAGGAGAGAGGAGTAGAAGGAGGGAAGAAAGTAGGTAGGAAAGGGTAGAGAAGGAGGAGGGGAATAAGAAGGTTAGATAGGGTGGAAGAAAGGAGGAGTGGAGAAGGAGGAGAGGAAGTAGTAAAGTGAAGGAGATGAGGATGGGAAAGTAATAGAGGGTAGAGAGGGAGGTTGTGAAGAAAGGAAGTGGCAATCGGGCAGGTCTGAATTAGTAATAAATAAAAATTAATGATTAATGATGGATAAAAAAAAACGGTATTGGTGACTACCTTCAAAGCGCTCCATGGCTTAGGACCGGGATATTTACGGGACCGTCTACTGCCATCTTCTATCTCCCAGCGACCGGTGCGTTCTCACAGAGAGGGACTCCTTAGGGTGCCGTCAGCCAAGCAATGTCGACTGGCGGCCCCCAGGGGAAGGGCCTTCTCTGTGGGGGCTCCTACCCTGTGGAACGAACTTCCCCCTGGACTTCGACAACTACCAGACCTTCGGACCTTTCGCCGCGAACTTAAAACTTATTTATTTCGTCTTGCTGGACTGGCTTGAATTTTTTAAAATTTTTAATTGATTTTATGGGTTTAAATTTTTATTAATTTTACAGGGTTGATATTGTATTTTAAATGGGGCCAATTGAATAAGTTTTTTAATGTTTGTTTTTAGCATTGTATGTGTTGTTTTTTGTATTTTATTGTGGCTGTAAACTGCCCTGAGTCCTTCGGGAGAAGGGCGGTATACGAATTAAATTATGATGATGATGATGATGATGATGATGATGATGATGATGATGATGATGATGATAATGATGATGATGATGATGTCCCATGGGTCTTGCTCCCACTTGATTAGACTAAAGGTTGCTGGCAGGCTGAACTGGAGTTTTGGGAAAGATAGTTTGGTGTCTTCCTGGCCATCCTTGGTCATGGAGGTTGCTGAATGTTGGACAGGTATCAGAGATGGTCATCTTGGACTTCATGTCCTCTTTGTTGCAGTCAATGTCCATCTCTGCACACCTAAAATACTGCATCCAGTTTTGGTCACCGCACTATAAAAAAGATGTTGAAATTCTAGAGTGTAGAGAAGAGCAACCAAGATGATTCAGGGACATGAGGCTAAAACGTATCAAGAACGGTTGCAGGAGCTGGGTATGTCTAGTCTAATGAAGAGAAGGACTAGGGGAGACAAGATAGCCGTCTTCCAATATTTGAGGGACTGTCATGGAGAGGAAGGGGGTCAAGCTATTTTCCAAGGCACCTGAAGGCCAGACAAGGAATAATGGATGGAAACTGACCAAGGAGAGATTCAACCTGGAAATAAGGAGAAATTTTCCGACAGTGAGAGCAATCAACCAGTGGAACAGAAGTTGCCTTCAGAAGTTATGGGAGCTTCATCACTGGAGGCTTTCAAGAAGAGACTGGACTACCATTGGTCAGAAGTGGTGTCGGGGTCTCCTGCTTGGGCAGGGGTTGGACTAAATGACCTACAAGGTCCCTTCTGACTCTTGTTAATCTGTTTATAATCTGTTCTCTTTTGAGAAATATGCCAGGAAAGGTTCAGATGCCCACCGATTTCATCTACAATACAAGTAGTCCTCGATGCACAGAATCTATCAGAAGAAAAATCCCAGCGGATATTCTTGCATGCTCTACTTCAGCTCCTGTTTTTCCAACAACCCTGCAGGCCCACAAGATGCTAATATAGCCAAGCATGGACAAAAACAATGGAAACCAAAGTCGGGTTTCATTTGAGATGGACGCATTTTGTGTTGAAAGTGACATTTAGGAAACCACCCACTTTCTTACTCTCAATCGTGGTTTTGTTAATCTATCTTTCTTCCGCTTGCAGAGTTTAGCTACGGAGAAGGAGATACGTGGCTGAGGGTTGCTTTCCAGACTCACCCTTTGCAATCTTGGCCGAAAGGTGATTGTGAACTTGGGGAGATGGAGAGGTCATGGGTTACTTTCCCACAGTAATTTTTCTTGGGGTTGAGGAGAATGTGAATCGATCTGCTTCGCTAGACAGGCTAGATCGCTCTGGTTCCCGTTGGATTACTTTTCAAGCTTGATCAAGTCTCATTTTGTGCATCTATGCACAGAGTCTCGATCATGTTCTTGGGTTGTTTTCGGGATTGCATGACAGGACCATCTCATTCTGTGTGTATTTCGGGACTAGTGAGAAGAGAGGCCGGAAGAGAACCGTAACTGATCAAACTTGTGGACAAAGGATTTGTCCAATATGCTACTTTAAGCCCAGAAATGTACAACAATCGCATCACACTTGTGTCAGAGGCACTTGTGCAAGTGCCTGTGGGTTGAAAGGATTAGCTTGTGACATCACTGTTGCCTGGGGGGGGGATGCCCAAATGGGGGCTTATTTTATGTCCCAGGAAGTAGCTAGAGCGAAGAATGGGTGCTCACCCTGCCTCACGGCAGCTGTTGGGTCTCGAACGCAGACTTGTTAACCTGCAACCCAACATCCTAATCATGTGAGCCACCACATTCTTTAGCACAACAGTTAAAATAGTAGATAAATATTCAGAAATCCCGGGCTGTATCTTCAATCTTTGTGTCTACTCAACACAATCCAGTTCTTGAATATGCCCATTATTTGGCTTCGCACAGTTTCATTTACAGGACATCCGAAGGCTGGGTTGATATAACAATAATGCTTAGTTATTGTGAGCACTAGCAGAAGGAAGGAAGGAAGGAAGGAAGGACTTAGACTTATATACTGCTTTGCAGTGCTTTACAGCTCTTTCTAAGCGGTTTACAGAGTCAGCATCTTTTCCCCAACAATTTAGGTCATAATTTTACCCACCTTGGAAGGATGGAAGGCTGAGTCAACCTTGAGCTGGTCAGGATCGAACGCCTGGCTGTGGGCAGAGTTAGCTTGCAATACTGCATTCTAACCACTGTGAAGGGAAGGAAGAAAGGAAGGAAGGAAGGAAGGAAGGAAGGAAGGAAGGAAGGAAGGAAGGAAGGAAGGAAGGAAGGAAAATAGTACTAGCACTTAGAAGGATGAAACAAGTCAACCTTGAGCTGGTCAGGATCGAACTCCAGACTGTGGGCAGAGTTAGCCTGCAATACTGCATTCTAGCCACTGTGCCACCAGAGCTCTTAGTTGATGGGCCTTGTGTTTCCAACAATATCTGGGGGGTGGGTGGGTGGGTTTCAAAGACGGGAGACACATAGACCATGGGGCGGAGGCGGCTGCCGCTGTTGCGGCCCTGGAGTTGGGTCAGGCTGAACCCAGAGTTCTGAGATCCAAAACTAGGAAGTGACAAAGATATTTGGTATTGTGTTGGTTTTCCTTATTCTCTTCTGTATGATATTCTGTTTATTCTTGACCCTTCTTTATTGCGTATGTAAGATTTGTAAATTTAGCTACTTCGTGTCACCTGCTTGCCATATGGCTGTTGTATGTGTTTAAAATTTGAGTAAAATTCTTATCTTGTATAAGAAAAATGAAAATTTACCATACCTGATATGTATTTGTATAAACCTTTTTTGACCAATAAAAACTTTTTTGAAAAAAAAAAAAAAAAAGACGGGAGACACGGCTCCAGAAAATACGTGGCCATTCCAGAGAGCCAAAGCCGTTAGACTTCATCATTTGGACTCATCGAACAAAATGGAAGGCGCTTCCATCCTGTTTATCACTGCCTCTTTGTGAAGGGAGGATACGACCTCTTCCCGCCGGGTGTTAAGCCGATCTGCAGAGGATGCTGGCGGAATCACGCTCTTCCTTCTCTTGACGGCATTTTCCATGCTGTGGCTGCCTTTTCTGTAGCTCGGATGGTATGACCTTGAGGCTCGCCCTCTGCACATTCTCCATCAGTCATTCCGTGAGGCTTTAAAAGCAAGAGCTGCACATCAAAGGGCTGCTTCAACCACCCCCATCCTCTCCCCTCCTCTCCCCTTCCCGGAGGCTGCTTTGCAAAGCCCAAGAAGCAAAAGTAGAATAAGAAAGGTCATTGCTCTTGGATTTGCAGAGATGTTGGCCTCTGTTGAGGGAGGTTTGCCAGAAGAAGACCTAAAAAGACACTTATAAGTCAAAAGGCTCTTACAAGCCATGAAAGCAACCTCCTCTGGGCAATTGGAGAGATCTGTTGTTGGTGACACAAGGTGTGACATCGCCAGAATTGAAGTTGGCTTCCTTCTGCACATATAATAATAATAACAACAGAGTTGAAATGGACTTTGGAGGTCTTCTAGTCCAACCCCCTGCCCAGGCAGGAAACCCTATACCATTTCAGACAAATGGTTATCCAACATTTTCTTAAAAATTTCCAGTATCGGAGCATTTACAACTCCTGCAGGCAAGTTGTTCCACTTATTAATTGTTCTAACTGTCAGGAAATTTCTCCTTAGTTCCAAGTTGCTTCTCTCCTTGATGAGTTTCCATCCATTGCTTCTTGTCCTGCCCTCAGGTGCTTTGGAGAATAGCTTGACTCCCTCTTCTTTGTGGCAGCCCCTGAGATATTGGAAGACTGCTATCATGTCTTCCCTAGTCCTTCTTTTCATTAAACTAGGCATACTGAGTTCCTGCAACCGTTCTTCATATGTTTTAGCCTCCAGTCCCCTAATCATCTTTGTTGCTCTTCTCTACACTCTAGAGTCTCAACATCATTTTTTTTTATTGCATGATCACTAACTGTACCTTTCTAACTGGTTGTACGGTAGAACTGGCCAGCAATGTGAGATTGGACTACTGGTGGGATGTGTGACCTTCAGAATGGAAAGCTCTCAAGTTTCCTAGCTTCTTCCCGGGCAGCCCCGATGCTTCTCTTTGTCTGACATTTCCACAAGACAAACTATTTTGCAAAAGCACGGACTTCACTCCTGACCAGAGAACCGGCAAATGCCACCTCTGGCTGGCCCCAGAGTGGTGTGGGAATGGAGATTTTGCAATATCCTTTCCCCAGGAGTGGGGTGGGAATGATGATTTTGCAGTATCCTTCCCCTGGAGTGGGGTGGGAATGTAGGTTTTGCAGTATCCTTCCCCTGCCATGCCCAGCAAGCCACGCCCACTAAGCCACAGCATGCCTACTAAGCCAGGCCTACAGAACCAGTAGTAAAAAAAATTGGATTTCACCACTGCATTACTGTCACTGAAGTGTGATCCGCTTTAGAATCAGCAAACGGTGAGGTTCAACGGCTTCTCTTTGAGGTGACTAGCTCAGAAACAGTCTCTTATTTTTGTCCCCCATCAGAGATTTTGTTAAGGCATCTTTTTTAAATATATATATATATATATAATTTTATTTATAATTTTTTCTTTAACATCCAAAAGTGCTTGGTGAACAGTGCATTGTCTGGGTCAATATACCTTACACATAATTCTAGTAATGATAGTACCATTTAAATATACATAATCTTTCAACTTCTCACATTTGTGTACACATAGCAATTTTTTTTTATTTATTTTATTTATTATTTAGATTTTTATACCGCCCTTCTCCCGAAGGACTCAGGGCGGTGTACAGCCAAATTAAAACAATACAGTGTACAAATTAAAACAACAATTAAAATACATATTTTATAAATGGCCGAAAATTAAAACCGTCGAATTAGACCCATAATAAAATACCCCAGTTAAAATTATTAAAATTCCGAAATTTAAAAATTTAAAAATTTAAAAATCAAGCCAGTCCCGCTTGGATAAACAAATACATTTTCAATTCACGGCGAAAGGTCCGAAGGTCAGGTAATTGATGCAAACCAGGGGGAAGTTCGTTCCAGAGGGTAGGTGTTGTGTCTTGCCCGCTCTCACAGCAGCCGGGGCCTTCTTACCTGCTCCCGAACACGAAGGAATGTATGCCTCCCGGCCCCAGTCCTGGCTCCATGCCCAGACAAGCTGCAGAGGAAGGAGCACCTCCCGGCCCCAGCCCTGGTTCCATGCCCAGGCAAACGGAGCAGCTAGACCCCTCCCCCTCCTCCACAGCATGTGAGCCTGAGGAAGGTTTATTTCCAACAGCTGCTGATTGGAGTGACCCTCGCATCAGAAGACTAGATAGGCAGAGGCAACAGAAGGAAGGGAGGGGCAGGCCTTAATGAGTGCTGAGTCATGGAGCCACACCCCATGGCCTATATAAAGGATCTGCTTTCTGGCAGTCTCTGAGTCAGGCAAAGTCGAACTTATCTTGCTGAAGTCACTTTCTGGTCTCCTGCCTGTTCTGAGGACTTTGCTAGGACTTTGGGCAGAGCTGCAGAGGCAAGCCTGATTCG
The DNA here is from genome assembly GCF_028640845.1 of Ahaetulla prasina. Taxonomy (NCBI): domain Eukaryota; kingdom Metazoa; phylum Chordata; class Lepidosauria; order Squamata; family Colubridae; genus Ahaetulla; species Ahaetulla prasina. Next base: position 15,705,448 of record NC_080547.1, read on the forward strand.
GATTTCCCTGACCCGGCCGTCAGCGGAGGAGTGGGACACGACAGTAGGTGCTCCAACAGAGAAGGCCCTTCCCCTGGGGACCGCCAGCCGACATTGCTTGGCGGACGGCACCCTGAGAAGACCTTCTCTGTGTGAGCGTACGGGTCGGTGGGAGGCGTAAGGTAACAGCAGGCGGTCCCGTAAGTCACGTGGCCCTAAGCCACGGAGCGCTTTAAAGGTGGTAACCAACACCTTGAAGCGCACCCGAAAGACCACAGGTAGCCAGTGCAGACTGCGCAGGAGCGGTGTTACCCGGGAGCAACATGTTCTATCATATTTCGGTATACATAATACTATTTTCCCAATTTTCTTCTTTCTGCTTCTTTTTCCTAACACTTAGTAAAATAACCTTCATGTTAAAAAAATATTCTGTATCTATCCATCATCTCTTGCCCTTTTTAGAATTTCAACTCTTTTAAAAAAAATTTGACCAATAATCTCTGGCTTTGGGACATGTCCACCACATCTGGTAGTATGTCCAGTGGTGGGATTCAAGTAATTTAACAACCGGTTCTCTGCCCTAATGATTTCTTCCAACAATCAGTTTGCCAAACTGCTCAGAAAGTTAACAACCGGTTCTCTCGAAGTGGTGCGAAGTGGCTAAATCCCACCACTGAGTATGTCCCTTGTTGGTGGTTACATTTCCAGCAATTTGGTGGGTTATTAGGAAACATCTTGGCCAATCTCGCTGAATTTCAACTCTTATTAACTCTTGATTTGGGCCTAGCGCTTTGTGTGAATCCAGTCATGGCAGTTTTTAAACCATGTATGTTTTTGCATCTTATGGAAATGCAGCCAGTTTTTATTCCCCCCCCCCCCAGAAAGTATAATCAGTGAATGCAGTCAGTGTCTCAGGAAGATAAATGAATGGTGTGTCTTAATATAGTACATCTAGTCATTTCACTAGCTTCTTTCTCCACTTGCTATTAACTCTTCCAAGTACCTTCAAAAATGTGTCTGACTGCAGAATTTTAGCTGCTTGGGACTTTTTAGAAGTGCATCCCTGGGACAGCAAATTGGAGAAGATGGACTATTTTCCAACATTAGTTCACTTGGAACAAGGCCTTTTCTGTGTGCCCTGTAGAACACCCTTCTCCTTACACCAGGAGTTCCCACATCCTTTTAACCTTCCACAAATCCTTTCAACCTTCCACAAACCCTCTAAACCTTCCTTTGACCTTCCTTGGATCCAGGAGATCCCTCATTGTTTAACCTTCCACAAAGCCGTGGGAAGAGACATAAGGTTTTAGTTTTAGAAATAGTTTGTCATGTACCACTGAATCAAAGGCTTTACAGAAGTCTATATAAATTGTGTCTATTGCTTTACCCTGGTCGAGCTGTGAAGTCCATAAGTTTTTGCAGTGTAAGAATGTGTTTCTTCCCTAAGCCCCCAAAACTTTAACCTTAGACTGTCTACTGTTGACCTCGCTCCATTCCTAAGAAGTCTGTAAGGAGCGTGCCTGCCTTACTGTCCCCATTCAGTTGTACCCATTTCCTGTATTCATAATCATGCTTATACTTATATTTGTTATCTAATATATGCTTGATGTAATTAATTAATAAATACATTAATAAATAGGCTGAAATCAAAGCTGGACGTTGGCGGTGTTGACTGCATCAAAGGGGAAAGGGTTGTGGCACCCAGGTTTTTGTTTCTGTTGTTATCGTTACACAATGTTTGGCTTGATATAGCGGTTGTGAGCCCCCCTCCCCCCCGCAGAGTTGTGCTTTCAAAACGGGCTACCCCTCAAGGCTGCGTTCACCATTTAAAACACACCCCTTGTAGATGGCACCATCCAACCCTTCCCTGCAGGGAATTCCACCTGGCACTATACGGTGGCCGAAGTCCAGCATGTCTTGTTGCCTATTGGAGCAGAAGGCTCTGTGCGCCATTAGTTGGTTTGTTGAGCTTGTCTTGTCTTGTAGCCTTGAGTGAAATTCCAGTCGGATGCGTAATTTGTTTCGCGTGCAAGACACTTCCAGGAGCCCTATTTCCGGCAGTTCCAGAGTGATGGGAAAAAATGCCTTTGGAGATGATGCTTATTCAGGTGTAGTTCTCCTAAGAGAAAGAGGAAGAGGAGAAGAAAAAAACAACAACAGCAAAAGCTTCCCTTTCAATCTCTTTGCCTTGAAAAAATTATCTTGGCCGACTTTTCTGGAATGCACTTAACACTTTGAGCCTTCTGCAAATCCATACAGGGTGCTGAGTTCAGCCAAACAGGTAAAAATAGATCTCGCTCATTCTTTTTTGGAAATCTGGGCTGAATTTTTTTTTAAAAAAAAATCAATTAACCATCTAAAATTGCTTAAAATGAAAAATGGGAACAAAGACAATTCTGGATTCCCTTCTTTTCTTCTATACAAATTAGTGATCTTCTTAGCCAGTACTCTGAATTGAAGTCTGTTTTTTCCAAATAAAACAAGAAAATCCCGGGAGGCGTAGTTGATTCCTGAATTAAGGATTATCAGTGATGCAATAGGTCATGTATTGGATTTGTTGTTGTAGCAAATTATGAATATTTATGATTCTTTTGACTAAACAGCATGGGTACTTTTCCGTCTTGTGGAAAAAAAAAAACAACCCAGAATTTTGCCTATAATTACCATCCGTGGAACTGAAAACTGCTGGGCAATTTAGTTCACAGAGCAGTCGGGCTTACTTATTATTGGACTGTGGCTCATTCATTATTATCATTAACAATAATAGCAACTATTTTTCAACGTAGGTGCTATGTACAACGAGTGCAATTTAAAGCATTCACAAATATGAAATTAAACATTCAATAATTAATGAGTAGTAAAACATTCATCTCGACGCTTACGTGCCCGATGTGATAAATATACTTAAACTGTTTTTCTGAGGAATTATGAGATTGTAGTCCAACAGATTTTGTCGATAGCAAGTAGGAGAAGGTTCAGCTAATAATACATGACAGGTGAGAATGTCTGTTGATAGATAGTTGATGTCTCCTTGCATCTGTTGAAGTTTCTGAAGAAGATTCAAGGACATTGTCAGATACAATAAACTGAAAGCATCTAAGTTGCTTCTCAGTTTCGTTACTTCAATTTGTTTTTGGGGAATATTAATAGATACAAATAACTGTAGTGAGTACATGTTCTTTTTTTTTTTTTTTGACATGTCTACAGAAATCCATGTATTAAGAAATGGTCTTCATTAGTCATAATGGAGAAGGGACAAGACATGCGACTTGCATCTCCAAATTGTCATCTTTGAGCCAGTCTTTTCTGTAGAAGAGGATGCTCTTATGAACCTTCTTCTCTAGGAGGTTACCTCTGAGTAAATTGGGTTGCAGTTAATAGTTACCCGAGAACTCAAAAGGGACATTTTTACCTCTTCTCTCTTTTAAGATGAAAGGTAACCAGAATGGAAATCAAGTTGGGAATGGGAAGACAGAGAGAAGGAGAGAGAGAGAATGAAGTAAAGAAAGTAACAAGGAGGGAAGGAAGGAAGGAGGTAGGGAAAGAGAAAGAAAGAGAAAGAAAGAAAGAAGGAAGGAAGGAAGTAAGGAAGGAAGGAAGGAAGTAGGGAAAGAAAGAAAGGAATAAAAAAGAAGGAAGGAAGGAAAGAAAGAAGGAAGGAAGGAAGGAAGAAAAGGGAAAGAGAAAAAGAAAAAGAAAGAGAAAGAAGGAAAGAAAGTAAGAGAGAGAGAAAGAAAGAGAAGGAAGGAAGAAAGGAAGGAAGGAAGGAAGGAAGGAAGGAAGGAAGGAAGGGCGATCTCAACCTTCTGCAGAGGGAAGGACAAAAGGTTGACCTTGAATAATGTGGTTATTGTATATATTGTAAAAATAAAACTTTTTAATGAAAAAAAAAAGAATAATGTGGTTATGATGCTTTGGATCTCCTTGGATGCATCTCCGGTGTGTGTGTGTGTGTGTGTGTGCGCACACCAGTTCTCCAATCTGTGGGGAGAAATATTCCTGAAGCTGGACTGTGTGAGTTAAGATTTGAGGGATTGCTTGTAACACTGGACTTTCCTCAAAAGTGCTCCGATGGGCTAGAAAGAGGTGCAATTGTGTTTAAAGGTGCTAAATTTGTCCTCTTAGACAGAAGCTTAGAAAGCCGTGCAAAAGAAACCAGACGGATGATCTATCCTTCGTCTTCCTCCTTCAGGGAGGCAGGGCTTGGTGGTTGCCGTTCCAATGCCAGAGGTATCCACTGGGTCTTTAACTTTCCATGCAAAAAAAAAATGAAAGTTGGGTTCTTTCTTGCGTTCTCGATCACTCCCGTTTGGTGGAAGTAGATCTCTTTCTAATTGGATTGGCAGATGGGGTTACAGCCGGGATCTGCCCCGTCCTCTTTCTGCGGAGTGTGGGTTCTGGTGCTCCACGGAGAGGTCCCAGGGGCCTCTTTTGGTGGCGGTGGCTACAGTGGGCCAGTAGTGGGTTTCAAAATATTTTATGACCGGTCCTGTGGGTGTGGCTTGGTGGGCGGGGCTTGATGGGCATGGCAGGGGAAAGATACTGTAAAATCTCCATTCCCACCTCACTCCAGGGGAAGGTTACCACAAAATCCCCAATTCCTCCCAATCAGTTGAGACTCGAGAGGCAGAGAATAGATGGGGGCGGGGCCAGTCAGAATTTTTACTACCGGTTCTCTGGACTACTCAAAATTTCCGCTACCGGTTCTCCAGAATCGGTCAGAACCTGCTGAAACCCACCTCTGCAGTGGGCATTTTGGTTACCAGGAATTTGGGGCTCGCTTGAAGCCGTGCCGTGTGCCCGAGAAACTCGCTAATTCTTTAACACCGGCTTGTGCCCATTTGGCATTTGAAGGAGGATGGCGTGCTCATTATCGCACATCTTCCAAATCTCGCCCGTTTGGTTAAAAATAGCACCGCCGGCCTCCCGAACGAGTTAAGCCCACCGCTGCTTCTTTTTCGGTCCCCGTTTTTTTCCTTTTAATGAAATCCTGAGTAACTCGGGCAGTTAGCTTGCATGAAGGGGAAATGACTGCCTCGCTTTGCAAATGCACTGCCAGGGGAAGCGTCTCGGCCTCAGCCTGGAGGATTATAATTTGCTGTTAGGAGAGTGATGTCATCTCTCTGGTGACAGACACAGCTTTCTCGTTTTAGAGGAAAACCTACAAAGAGCTGATGATAGCAATAGCATTTCGAGTTATATACCGCTTTACAGTGTTTTACAGCCCTCCCTAAGTGGTTTACAGTGTCAGCATATGGCCCCCAACAATCTGGGTCCTCATTTTACCCATCTCAGAAGGATGGAAGGATGAGTCAACCTTGAGCTGGTCAGGATTGAACTCCTGGCTGTGGGCAGCATTAGCCTGCAATACTGCATTCTAACCACTGTGAAGGGAAGGAAGGAAGGAAGGAAGGAAGGAAGGAAGGAAGGAAGGAAGGACAGATAGAGATAGAAGAAGGAAGGAAGGAAGGAAGGAAGGAAGGAAGGAAGGAAGGAAGGAAGGAAGGAAGGAAGGAAGGAAGGAATATAGCAATATCACTTATATACTGTACTGCTTTACAGTGTTTTACAGCCCTCCCTAAGCGGTTTACAGTGTCAGCATATGGCCCCCAACAATCTGGGTCCTCATTTTACCCATCTCAGAAGGATGGAAGGATGAGTCACCTTTGAGTTGGTCAGGATCGAACTCCTGGCTGTGGGCAGCATTAGCCTGCAATACTGCATTCTAACCACTGTGAAGGGAGGGAGGGAGGGAGGGAGGGAGGGAAGGAAGGAAGGAAGGAAGGAAGGAAGGAAGGAAGGAATATAGCAATATCACTTATATACTGTACTGCTTTACAGTGCTTTACAGCCCTCTCTAAGCAGTTTACAGAGTCAGCATCTTGCCTCCAACAATCTGGGTCCTCATTTTACCCACCTTGGAAGGATGGAAGGCTGAGTCAACCTTGAGCCTGGTGAGATTCGATCTGCCAAATTGCAGTTAGCCGGCAGTCAGCAAAAGTAGCCTGTAGTACCGCACTCTGACCATCGCGCCACCATGGCTCTTGGTCCATGGCAGAGGATATCTAACAGTCCTTGTCATGGAGAAAGTAGAATTAGTAATATTGAAATTACTAATTACACGGAGAAAGATATATTGGTAATATTGACCTATCAGTACTGCTTTATAAATCCTTAGTAAGGCCAACACCTGGTGTACTGCATCCAGTTTTGGTCACTGCTTTACAAAACAGATTTTGAGACTTTGGAAAAAGTGCAAAGAAGAGCAACCAAGTTGATTAAAGGCCTGGAGACAAAAACATATGAAGAATGGTGGAAGGAATTGGATATGGCTAGTCTAGAGAAAAGAAGGACTAGGGGGTGACATGATAGCAGTACCTGGTGGGCTGTCACAAAGAAGAGGGGGTCAACTTATTTTCCAGAGCACCAGGAAGCAAGACAAGAAACAATGGATGGAAACTAATCAAGGAGAGAAACAACCTGGAATTAAGGAGAAACTTCCTAACAGTGAGAACAATTAACCAGTGGAACAGCTTGCCACCAGAAATTGTGGTTTCTTCATGACTGGAGGTTTTTTAAGAATAGACTGGATAGCCACCTGTCTGAAATAGTATAAGGTCTCCTACTTGAGCAGGGGATTGGAATAGAAGACTTCCAAGGTCCCTATTCTGATTGAAGACGTTCCTCAAACCTATTCCTATTCAAAAGTACAATAACGTAGGATTATAGGTAGTCCTTGACTTATGACTGGTTCAAAGTTATGATCGACCTCCCTGGTGGTTCTTAGGGGTGCTGAGATCTGGTCCTAGAGGTTTTCTGTAGGGGACCCTGCAACAGATGCTAGAATGCTGGCCCTTCTCAGGAACATCTTCTAGACCTGGGGTCTCCAACCTTAACAACTTTATGACTTGTGGACTTCAACTTTTTTTGTTTGTTTGTTTACATTTATATCCCGCCCTTCTCCGAAAACTCAGGGCGGCTTACAGTGTGTAAGGCAATAGTCTCATTCTATTTGTATATTTTTACAAAGTCAACTTATTGCCCCCCCCAACAATCTGGGTCCTCATTTTACCTACCTTATAAAGGATGGAAGGCTGAGTCAACCTTGGGCCGGGCTTGAACCTGCAGTAATTGCAGGCTGCTGTGTTCTAATAACAGGCTTCTTAACAGCCTGAGCTATCACGGCCTTTTGGGCCTCTGTGGCTCAGACTGGTAAGACAGTCTGTTATTAACACAGCTGCTTGCAATTACTGCAGGTTCTAGTCCCACCAGGCCCAAAGTTGACTCAGCCTTCCATCCTTTATAAGGTAGGTAAAATGAGGACCCAGATTGTTGGGGGCAATAAGTTGACTTTGTATATAAATATACAAATAGAATGAAGACTATTGCTAACATAGTGTAAGCCGCCCTGAGTCTTCGGAGAAGGGTGGGATATAAATGCAAATAAAAAAAAAAACAACCTCCCAGCTTTGCTGGCTGAGGAACTCTGAGAGTTGAAGTCCACAAGCCTTAAAGTTGCCAAGGTTGGAGAACCCTGTTCTGGATTATCATGAGGTGGAGAGTTTCTTGTTTTATGCTGATCCATGTTCCTGCTTTCCGGTAACGCTTAACTTTTGCATGAATTCCCAGAAACCAATGTATTCCACCTCTTGTCAAACAGTTGCAGACATCAGTATCTACTCCAGCAGGAAATGGAATCAAAAGCACTTAAGGTCACTAGAATGGATTTTTACCTGAGCCTTACAAGATTGCCAGCCCTATTCCCAGAGGAGCAAACGAGCCTAGTTGTCCACGGCCTTGTCGATTTTAAGCAGACAAGGATCTCATGTGACTAGGCGTTTGCGTGTTTGTGCGCTGAGAAATCATTAAACGGTTGCTGAATTACCGACATCTTCCTGTCAGCTGAGCCCACAAGGAAGGGCCTCAAATACAATCTAGTTAAGAGCCCTTTTTACACTTGATAGTTGCTTGAGAGATGGAGGTCCTGGTGAAAGGTTAGAAATGATCAGCGAGGCCTCCAGATCAGTTGTTTCTCCACTTCAGTCATTGTAAGTGGCATTGACATCAACCCCCAGAATTCCTCAGCCAGTATGAGTGGCTGGTGAATGCTGGGAATTTATTTATTTATTTATTTATTATTTATTAATTTTTATACGCCCTATCTCCTGAAGGACTCAGGGCGGTTCACAGCCAGATAAAACATGCAAATAATACAAGTAAAAACAACAACCTCCCAGCTTTGCTGGCTGAGGAACTCTGAGAGTTGAAGTCCACAAGCCTTAAAGTTGCCAAGGTTGGAGAACCCTGTTCTGGATTATCATGAGGTGGAGAGTTTCTTGTTTTATGCTGATCCATGTTCCTGCTTTCCGGTAACGCTTAACTTTTGCATGAATTCCCAGAAACCAATGTATTCCACCTCTTGTCAAACAGTTGCAGACATCAGTATCTACTCCAGCAGGAAATGGAATCAAAAGCACTTAAGGTCACTAGAATGGATTTTTACCTGAGCCTTACAAGATTGCCAGCCCTATTCCCAGAGGAGCAAACGAGCCTAGTTGTCCACGGCCTTGTCGATTTTAAGCAGACAAGGATCTCATGTGACTAGGCGTTTGCGTGTTTGTGCGCTGAGAAATCATTAAACGGTTGCTGAATTACCGACATCTTCCTGTCAGCTGAGCCCACAAGGAAGGGCCTCGAAATACAATCTAGTTAAGAGCCCTTTTTTTACACTTGATAGTTGCTTGAGAGATGGAGGTCCTGGTGAAAGGTTAGAAATGATCAGCGAGGCCTCCAGATCAGTTGTTTCTCCACTTCAGTCATTGTAAGTGGCATTGACATCAACTCCCAGAATTCCTCAGCCAGTATGAGTGGCTGGGGAATTCTGGGAATTTATTTATTTATTTATTTATTCGAATTTTTATACCGCCCTATCTCCTGAAGGACTCAGGGCGGTTCACAGCCAGATAAAAACATGCAAATAATACAAGTAAAAACAACAACCTCCCAGCTTTGCTGGCTGAGGAACTCTGAGAGTTGAAGTCCACAAGCCTTAAAGTTGCCAAGGTTGGAGAACCCTGTTCTGGATTATCATGAGGTGGAGAGTTTCTTGTTTTATGCTGATCCATGTTCCTGCTTTCCGGTAACGCTTAACTTTTGCATGAATTCCCAGAAACCAATGTATTCCACTTCTTGTCAAACAGTTGCAGACATCAGTATCTACTCCAGCAGGAAATGGAATCAAAAGCACTTAAGGTCACTAGAATGGATTTTTACCTGAGCCTTACAAGATTGCCAGCCCTATTCCCAGAGGAGCAAACGAGCCTAGTTGTCCACGGCCTTGTCGATTTTAAGCAGACAAGGATCTCATGTGACTAGGCGTTTGCGTGTTTGTGCGCTGAGAAATCATTAAACGGTTGCTGAATTACCGACATCTTCCTGTCAGCTGAGCCCACAAGGAAGGGCCTCGAAATACAATCTAGTTAAGAGCCCTTTTTTTACACTTGATAGTTGCTTGAGAGATGGAGGTCCTGGTGAAAGGTTAGAAATGATCAGCGAGGCCTCCAGATCAGTTGTTTCTCCACTTCAGTCATTGTAAGTGGCATTGACATCAACTCCCAGAATTCCTCAGCCAGTATGAGTGGCTGGGGAATTCTGGGAATTGAAGCCCACCCGTCTCCAAGCTACCAAATTTGAGAAACACTGATCTAGGCCGTGGCTAAGGTAAAGGTAAAGGTTCCCCTCGCACGTATGTGCTAGTTGTTCCCGACTCTAGGGGGCGGTGCTCATCTCCATTTCAAAGCTGAAGAGCCAGCGCTGTCCGAAGATGTCTCCATATTCATGTGGCTGGCATAACTAAACGCCAAAGGTGCATGGAACGCTGTTCCCTTCCCACCAAAGGTGGTCCCTATTTTTCTATTGGCATTTTTTTACCTGCTTTCGAACTGCTAGGTTGGCAGAAGCTGGGACAAGTAACGGGAGCTCACCCAGTTAGGCGGCACTAGGGATTCAAACTGCTGAACTGCCGACCTTTCGATCGACAAGCTCAGTGTCCTAGCCACTGAGCCACCACATCCCTACTGGCCATGGCTACTTGCAGGTTAATTCCATAAAACACAGGTTATGCAGGCTGAAAAAATCTGGGCGCTGGTTTACGTATCTAGAGTTCTCTGCAGTTGGGACTTAACTATGGCTTAACTATGGTTAAGCTACCCACGTATGAACAACTGTACTGTTTAATTGCAACCATTTGCTTTGGACATACTTTGTTCTGCAAATCACAAAAATAATGGGGGTTTTGCAGCCCAGATGTGTTAGCCATACAATGGTTCATTTCATCAAGTGCGATGATGGCTTAGTGAAGATGGGATAGAAAAGATCCTTACACCTTAACTAGAACTCCCGTGTTGACCAGTTATCCTTCACTTGACTTCTTCATTCTGTGTCGTCTTCTTCTTGGTGTCTGCTGGGTCTGTCTGCCTGTCCCTCCGTCCCTCCGTCCGTCTGTCTATCTGTCTTGCAACTAGAAAGATCTCAAAGGAGAAAAAGTGATCTTGATGCTCATCAAGAGATATGAGAACTGGAGATTTTACCGAAGTGCATCAAGTCTTTAGCTTGCTAGAAGACCTTCCACCTTGGAGAGATGCTGCAATGACTTGTCAGACTGATGACTTTGTATCAGTGATGGCTTGGATCAGCACCGGTCTTCCACAGTGAAGACTTCTAGCTAGGAAGCATGAAACTAGCTAACACACGTGGTCAGTTTTTCCTGGGCTATTGCCATTCTTCCCAGCATTGATCCAATACTTCACCAAGTTTCTAACAGTCAATCACAAACCCTCCAAAAAGAGTAGCTAAAGTCTTCCCATCTGGGATGTTTAATGGGTCATATTTAATGATTTATAATTATATTATTTAATTATTAGCAGTGTTGCAATATTTAAGGAGCTGCCCCCCAATAGAGGAGGTCGACCTATTCTCCAAAGCACCTGAGGGCGGGACAAGAAGCAATGGGTGGAAACTCATCAAGGAGAGAACTGACCTAGAACTAAAGAGAAATTTCCTGACGGTTAGAACATTTAATCAGCGCGACAACTGGCCTCCAGAAGTTCTCAGTGCTCCATCACTGGAGATCTTTAAGAAGAGATTGGATCACCATTTGTTCTGACATAAGGTCTCTTGCTTGAGCAGAGGGGTTGGATTAGAAGACTGTTGTGACCCAGGCCCAAATAGATAGTAGGAAACTCAAGTCAGTGTAAAAACAAACAATTTTATTAGAACAGCTGAGAATGAAGTAATTAGTTAACTAAATTAAAGCAAATTCCTCCCAACACCTTTCCTCAGTCCTACCACTATCCTTGGTCCAATTAAGCAAACTGCCAAAGGCCTTTCTTGATAAAAGTTCAGGAGACACTGATATGAAACAAATGCAACAAGACAAAGCTATCAACATTGTTTTCTGGCAAAGAGCCCAAATGCTGTTGCTGGTCTTTTAAACCCTATGGGAGGGGCCAATCATCTCTTGGCCCTACTCCTGAGTCGTCCTTTTTGCTTGAGCTGCTCTTGCCTTCTGGCAGTTCTTCTCATGCATGCATTAGGAACAGGCTCCTTCTGTTCCTCTGCCTCACTACTATCAGCCTCTGGAGGCTCCAGAGTCCACACATCACTCCCCGATGGCCCTGGCCCCACCTCTGCCTCTGACACAGAGCTCTCATCCAGGCCTTCCCCAGCCTCCAGAACTGGCCCATGTTCTTCCTCAGCCTCATCGCTGTCTGATTCCATTGCCAGCTCCGCAGGCTGCTGGTGGACCACAGCAAAGACCTCCAGAAAGTCCTTTCTGTTTAAACAAGTCAGACATAAATATTGCTAAGATTGCGGAAGCGAAGTGTTGCTTTTTGGATTTCTGAAATGGACCGGGTAGGATAGTCGGATTGTTATTTTTGACTTGTGGGAGGACTGTGGCCCCTGCGAGATGGATTCTCCCTGGATTGGAAATTAGCTCCACGGAGGACCAATTGTGTTGCCTCTCTATTCCTTAAGAAGGGGATCTTTGCTTTTCTCTTTCCCTGCCCTCCATGGGGGTGGAGGAGGCAGACAGGTGATCTATGCAGTCTACATCTTTCTGTGGTTGACCAAAGGAAGAGAAGGGGATGAACAGATTTACAGAGTTGGAAGGGACTTTATAGGTCGTCTAGTCCAACCCACCCACCCCGCTCAAGCAGGAGACCCCGACACCATTTCTGACAAATGGCAGTCCAATCTTTTCTTAAAAGCCTCAAGTGATGAAGCTCCCACAACTTCCGAAGGCGACTTCTGTTCCATAGATTGATTGTTCTCGCTGTCAGGAAGTTCCTTCTTATTTCTAGGTTGAATCTTTTCTTGTTCATTTTCCATCCATTGTTCCTTGTCTGGCCTTCTGGTGCTTTGGAAAACAGCTTGACCCCCTTTTTCTCTGTGGCAGCCCCTCAAATATTGGAAGATGCTATCATGGCTCCCCTGGTCCTTCTCTTTACTAGATTAGCCATGCAACCAGTTTCTGCAACCATTCATCGTCTGTTTTAGCCTCCAGTCCCCTCATCATCCTGGTTGCTCTTCTCTGCACTTTTTCTAGAGTCCCAGCATCTGTTTTATAGTGTGGTGACCGAAACTGGATGCAGTATTCTAGGTGCGGTCTTACTTGGGCTTTATAGAGTGGTATTAGTACCTCACTTGATCTTGATTTTGTATCCCTCTGTTAATGCAATTTAGGATTGCATTGGCTTTTTCCGCTGCCGCTGCCAACAACCGAATGTCATGTCCTCTGCCAGAGGCCTGTCATCCACATTGCGAATACAGTGATAAGGAGACACATCTGGGGGGAGGGGGTTAGACAAAACAGTGAGCAGTGGCATAGGGTAGATCCAATCTTGATTGCAGAAAATATGACTTCAGTAACAGAGTTGTTAATGGCTGGAATGCACTACCAGACTCTGTGGTCTCTTCCCAAAACCCCCAAAGCTTCAACCAAAGACTGTCTACTGTTGACCTCACCCCAATTCCTAAGAGGTCCGTAAGGGGCGTGCATAAGAGCACCAACGTGCCTATCGTTCCTGCCCTAATGTTCCCTTTGGTTGATTTAGTTTAGTTTAGTTTATTTAGATTTTTATACTGCCCTTCTCCCGAAGGACTCAGGGTGGTTCACAGCCAAAATAAAACAGTACAAATATACATAATAAAAACAATTATAAAAATCTTATTAAACATCAGGTTGTATCCAATTCGCATGGTTATTTCATGCTTATTATTATTATTATTATTATTTATTAAATTTGTATACCGCCCTTCTCCCGAAGGACTCAGGGCGGTTCACAGCCAAGTAAAATAGACAATATATAAATACAATTTAAAATACACTTAAAAAACTTATTAAAATTGGCCACAATTAAAATTTAAAACTAAAACCCATTTAAAAACCCATAAATTTAAAAACTAACCCAGGCCAGCGCAGATAAATAGGTAAGTTTTGCACAAGAAAGGTCTGGAGGTCCGAAGTTGACGAAGTCCTGGGGAGGTCGCTCCAGAGGGCGGGAGCCCCACAGAGAAGGCTCTTCCTGGGCGCCAGACGACACTGTCACCGACGGCACCCTGAGGAGTCCTCTCTGTGAGAGCGCACGGGTCGGTGAGAGGTATTCGGTAGCAGCAGGCGGTCCTGCAAGTAGCCCGCCCCATGCCATGGAGCGCTTTGAAGACGCTCACCAACACCTTGAAGCGCACTGAAAGCCACAGGCAGCCAGTGCAGCCTGCGTGAGGATAGAAAGCCGAGGGCTCCTCTATCATATATACATATATACTTGTATATATTGTTGTGTTTGACAAATAAATAAATAAAATTAATAGATGGTTTGGCTGAAAAAGGGGTGTCGAGAGGTGGCACCCACCCCACCCCTGAATGGGCACCTGCCTGAGCTTGCTCTTCTCTCCAGCTCTTTCCCTTGTTGCTTTCTCCAACAGTCCAAGCAGAACCAGACCAATGGCATTTCAACCCCCTCTTTTCCTTTCCTTTCCTTTCCTTTCCTTTCCTTTCCTTTCCTTTCCTTTCCTTTCCTTTCCTTTCCTTTCCTTTCCTTTCCTCTCCTCTCCTCTCCTCTCCTCTCCTCTCCTCTCCATTCTTCATCCTTTCCTTTCCTTTCCTTTCCTTTCCTTTCCTTTCCTTTCCTTTCCTTTCCTTTCCTTTCCTTTCCTCTCCTCTCCTCTCCTCTCCTCCTCCTCTCCATTCTTCATCCTTTCCTTTCCTTTCCTTTCCTTTCCTTTCCTTTCCTTTCCTTTCCTTTCCTTTCCTCTCCTCTCCTCTCCTCTCCTCTCCTCTCCTCTCCATTCTTCATCCTTTCCTTTCCTTTCCTTTCCTTTCCTTTCCTCTCCTCTCCTCTCCTCTCCTCTCCTCTCCACTCCTCTCTGCTTTTTCTTCCCACCGGCCATCTAAGCCCCTTTCTCGGTGCAGCTTCATCATCTCTCTTGCGAACTCTAGCATGAGGGAGTGTGCGTGCATGGGGAGAAGCGGGGTGGGGGTGGTGGTGGAAGGAAAGAGGCGAGCAGGAATACGGTTTCTCTGGGCATTCCCACCTGTCCTTTCTCCGTCCCATTCCAGAGGGGACTTCTCGCACCGTAAGCTTTTGCGTGGCCCCATCGGAGCCAGTTGCTGGTTAATGCCTTGTCTCGTGGGTGCCAAAAATAGACTCGCTGGCGGACCAGACTCCTGTTGTGGAAAAAACGGTGATGTCATCTCGGGCCAATCAGCAGCAGCCCAGCAGGGAGGCGGTGATGGTGATGCTGGGGAGCGGGTGGGGGGGGGAGAGAAAGATGAGCGAAAAGCACTTCGTTATCTTTTTTCTTTTTCTTTTTTTTTGGGGGGAAGCTATTTTATGGCTTGTCTGGAAAAAGTCAGGAGCAAAAAAACCCCCCCCAAAAAACACACCTTTGCTGCAAGATTGCAGTTAGAAACGGGAGACGGCTAATGGCTAATTGAGGGGGAAAAAAAGGTCATTTGGAAATCCAGCTGCAGGACTCTGGAATCTGTCGAAAGAGATGCTGGTGCTTTGCATCCGTCCATTTTGCCCGTGGTAGTAACTAGTTCGGGGACGTGGCTGTCAATCATTTATATTTTGGGGCGTGGGTGGGGTGGAGGGGGATGGGTGGGGAAATGTGATCAAGAGAGAGAGAGAGAGAGAGAGGAAAAAAATATGTATCCTCCTCCCCCCCAGATGTTTGATGGTTTGGATGGACACCAAGACAGTGGCTGCCTTCCCAAGTCACATGAGAATTACCCAGCCCTGCTTTTACTCAGTTTAGCCTTTATTAGCTCAAATGTCATTGACTAGGTTGTCTGCAGGCTCCTGCAACGTGCGCAAGCCTTGTTTGTGGGTTAGCGGAACAGTGTGGCAGCGTGGGCACGCAGGGAGCCAACAAAGGAACCGGATTGTGGCTTTGGTGTGATGACCTGATTTGCACAATGGGTCATAATATAATATAATATAACAACAGAGTTGGAAGGGACCTTGGAGGCCTTCTAGTCCAACCCCCTGCCCAGGCAGGAAACCCTACACCATCTCAGTCAGATGGTTATCCAACATTTTCTTAAAAATTTCCAGTGTTGGAGCATTCACAACTTCTGCAGGCAAGTCGTTCCACTGATTAATTGTTCTAACTGTCAGGAAATTTCTCCTTAGTTCTAAGTTGCTTCTTTCCTTGATCAGTTTCCTCCCATTGCTTCTTGTTCTACCCTCAAGTGCTTTGGAGAACAGCCCGACTCCCTCTTCTCAACCCCTGAGATATTGGAACACTGCTATCATGTCTCCCCTAGTCCTTCTTTTATTAAACTAGATATTTTTTATTTATTTATTTTATTTTATTTTATTTGTCACAACAGCATACATAAGCATAAGCATGAAGCAACAGTAGGACAGGAACGGTAGGCACAGTTTGTGCTCTTATGCACGCCCCTTATAGTCCTTTTAGGAATGGGGTGAGATTAATAGTAGACAGTTTTTGGTTGAAGCTTCGGGGATTTTGGGAAGAGACCCCAGAGTCAGGTAGTGTATTCCAAGCATTAACAACTCTGTTAACTGAAGTCGTATTTTCTGCAATCAAGATTGAAGCGGTTAACATTGAGTTTAAATCTATTGTTTGCTCTTGTATTTTGTGATTGAACCTGACGTAGTCTTCAACAGGAAGGACATTGCAATAGATGATTCTATGAGTTAAACACAGGTCCTGTCGAAGTTGGCGGAGTTCTAAGTTTTCTAAACCCATATCAGAGTTTAATAATATCGGAGTTGCTGCAACGGAGCGGCCAAGGACTATCTCATCTTAACCTCATCTAACAAACCCTGATGGCATGTAGTTGTCCGTACGTTAAGTGGCTCAGCTTCTTCCAATAAACCAGCAAAACCTCACCTGGTTTACTTCCTGCAAATATAGGTTCCATATTTTACCAAGCGGGCTTATCGTTCTTTGCAACTGATGTTTGGCACCCCTATATCGGGGTGTCAAACTCGATTTTGATGAGGGCCGCATCAGAGTTGTGTTTGACCTTGGAGGACTGAGGGTGGGTGGAGTGAGGAGGTACGTGGCCCGGGGAGGTGAGTGGCCATGTTGGACATGACACGGGACTCGTGTTGGGGGCACCTGTGGTGGCCAAATGCTAAGGCAGGACTTCCCTGAGACCCTCACTCACTCATTATAATCTTCCTTCCTTCCTTCCTTCCTTCCTTCCTTCCTTCCTTCCTTCCTTCCTTCCTTCCTTCCTTCCTTCCTTCCTTCTTCTCTTTGCTTTTCTTCTCTTCTTTTCCTTCCCTCTTCATTCTACTTTCTTCTTCCTTCCCCCCTCTCCTTATTTTTCCTCCTCCTCCTTCCTTCCTTCCTTCCTTCCTTCCTTCCTTCCTTCCTTCCTTCCTTCCTTCCTTCCTTCCTTCCTTCCCATCTTTCCTTCTTTTTCCTTCCTTGCTCTCTTCCCATCTTCCCTTCTTTTTCTTTGTCTTTCCTCCTTCCCCTTTCTCCTTTCCGGTCCCTTCTTGCATGCTCAAATGCAAAAGGGGAAACATTTCTCCTTTTGTTTTGTTTTTAGTTTGTTTTGATAGCCCTCTGCCAGCAAAAATGGAGCTGGGGGGTGCACGTTTTTGCTGGCAGAGGGCTGCAGGAGGCCGTCCAGGCCAAAAATGGGGTGCAGGGGAGCTGTGCGCGAACCCCCCCCCCAGTTCCATTTTCACTAGCAGAGGCACCGTGGGCTGGTCCTTTGCTCGATGTCCATCTTTTTAAGACATTTGTAGTCCATAATTTCTAAGATCTCCGTGCATCCATTGGGGAGACATCCAAGTCTCTTCTCCACGCTAAAGATACATTTTCCATTTTTATTTTCAATGATTGTCAAAGATTTTGTGTGTGTGTGTGTGTGTCCTGTACTCTTTTCTGTACAAAGTGAAGGACTGCCCATGGCTGAACAATGTGAAGCTCAGGAAAGAATTTTAGTCTGTGGCTAAAGGTGAAAGGGAAGACAATGGACTAGGACTAGGAAGGACTAGGATTGCAAGGCTCTGGAGGGAATCCTGGGAGGGAGAGGCTGAAATGGATCCGTTGGCTTTGGCCAAGGCATTGACTGCAACCCTAGTGGTGTCAGTGACTTCCCCTTCAAAGACCCTTCCAGGAATATTTTTTTTGGGCGTGCATGCGTTGCCAGGTTCCGAAGGCAGATCAATTTATGAATGGATGCCACCAAGGAGAAAAACCACTCCCCCGTAGATATTATTAGGCGAGGCAAAGAAAGAGTTCAAGGAAGAATAGCAAAGGAGAAGCCACGGGGCTGTTGCTGAGTCCCCTCCTCCCCCTTTTTCTCTCCCCACCCTTCCCTGAAGTGAGAAGGAGAGAGAAAAAAGGGGGCGGAGGTAGAGAGAACATGCCGGAAAGTCACCTTGGAGCGATGCTGAAAGCCTCCGTTCAAATGTTGCCTTGATAAGCTCAGGCGGAGCCAATCTTTTTCTTTTTCTTTTTTCTTTTGTCACAACAATATATGCAAGCATCAACATAAAATAACTACATAATAAAAATAACTTTTGATTGCTCAATATTGGAAGAAAGAAGAATTACCTACAATTGAAGAATGGACACTTGAAGTATCAAATCTGGCAGAAATGGCAAAAATCTCTGCTTACTTGAAAGACTATACACAAGAAAAATATATTTTAGAACGGAAAATGTGGATTGATTATATTCAAAATAAGTATCAGATAAAAAAAATATCGAATAGCATATGAGTAAATTTAGGAAATATTTTGTATTAGATTTATTTCTGAAGGAGAGGGGAATTGAGAGTGTGATTATGTGTGGAGTGACTAGAGATTATAATTTAGGAATTATTTTGGATTATGATTGTTAGTTTTGATACCCTGCATTTTGTTCTGGGAAGTCGGGGTGGGGGTGGGGGGTAAGGGGGAGGGGAATTGGGGGGTTGAGGGTAGAGGATGGAGTGATGGTTAATGTACAGGGATTATTGAAGATGTATAAATATAATTAATGTAGGGTCGGGTCTGCCCAGTTACCATTTTAGAACGGTGGGGAGGGAGAAAAGAGGAGAGAGTAGGAGGTAGGAAAGAGGAGAAGAGGAAGGAAGAGGGGTAGAAGAGGGAGAAGGAAGGTGTAGGGTGGAGGGAGGAGAGGATGTAGATAAGAGAAGGAGAGGAAGGTCTGGAAAGTAGAAGAAGGTAGAAGAGGGAAGAGTGTTAAAAAGGGGGGTGGTGACTGGGCAAGCCCGACTAATTGTATATAACTGTACATTGGATGAGCTGTTTGATATGATTGTAAAAATAAAACTTTTTTTATGAAAAAAACCCCTCATAAAATAACTACATATCATATAAGCATATATATGAGCAAAAGTATGCAATAACTATATTAATTTGATATAATGAAAGGAAACAATAGAACAGTTCTTCCAGGGTGGGGGGCTCTGGAGATGTCTGGATATCCCCCACCTTGCCTTCTTTATCAATCACTTTTTTTTTTTCAAATGCACTAACCGGTGCGCACGTTCCTATAAGTGCAGGAGAATTTCTCCTCTCTGCCTCGGCGCTCCCTTTCTTCCCTTTCTTCCTGAAAAGCCAGGGTCACCTTGAAGCCTAACCTGCTACTTTTCCCCTGTTCTTCCAGGGGAGCATAATGAAAAAGCTGCACCAAAGCAATTTTTTTTTTTTTTGACTGTTCCCCGGTTAGGAAACGAACGTTCTTCAAGAGCTTTCCCGAGATGACCTTGATAGAAGGATAGGAGTTGTTAAGCAGACACGGTGTGGCTCTGTGGGTCGCCCTGAAGCAAAATGAAGATGCACTACCTGACTCAGTGGTTTCTTCCCCAAATCCCCAAAACTTTAACCTTAGACTGTCTACTGTAGACCTCACCCCATTCCTAAGAGGTCTGTAAGGGGCGTGCATAATAGAATAGAATAGAATAGAATAGAATAGAATAGAATAGAATAGAATAGAATAGAATAGAATAGAATAGAATAGAATTTTATTGGCCAAGTGTGATTGGACACACAAGGAATTTGTCTTGGTGCATAGGCTCTCGGTGTACATAAAAGAAAAGATACGTTCATCAAGGTACAACATTTACAACACAATTGATGATCAATATATCAATATAAATCATAAGGATTGCCAGCAACAAGTTATAGTCATACAGTCATAAGTGGAAAGAGATTGGTGATGGGAACTATGAAACGATTAATAGTAGTGCAGATTCAGTAAATAGTCTGACAGTGTTGAGGGAATTATTTGTTTAGCAGAGTGATGGCCTTCGGGAAAAAACTGTTCTTGTGTCTAGTTGTTCTGGTGTGCAGTGCTCTATAGCGTCGTTTTGAGGGTAGGAGTTGAAACAGTTTATGTCCAGGATGCGAGGGATCTGCAAATATTTTCACGGCCCTCTTCTTGATTCGTGCAGTATACAGGTCCTCAATGGAAGGCAAGTTGGTAGCAATTATTTTTTCTGCAGCTCTAATTATCCTCTGAAGTCTGTGTTTTTCTTGTTGGGTTGCAGAACCGAACCAGACAGTTATAGAGGTGCAAATGACAGACTCAATAATTCCTCTGTAGAATTGGATCAGCAGCTCCTTGGGCAGTTTGAGCTTACTGAGTTGGCGCAGAAAGAATATTCTTTGTTGTCCTTTTTTAATGATGTTTTTGATGTTAGCTGTCCATTTGAGATCTTGCGATATGATAGAACCCAGAAATTTGAAGGTTTCTACTGTTGATAAGCGCACCAGCGTGCCTTCCGTCCCTGTTCTAATGCTTTCTTTTATTCGTGTCCTTTACATGTATTTATAATTACGTTTACACTTGTTATCTGTCATAAAATGCATGCTTGACAAATAAAACCAACAAATAAAATAAATAAATAATAAGATTTCCTGAAAAATAGGTGTGACCCACCCACGTTTGCGTTAACAGAGGGATACAAGATCAAGATCAAGGCAGCTACTAATGCCACTGCGTAAAGCCTTAGTAAGGCCACACTTAGAATACTGCATCCAGTTTTGGGCACCACACTATAAAAAAAGATGTTGAGACTCCAGCAAAAGTACAGAGAAGAACAACCAAGATGATTAGGGGACTGGAGGCTAAAACATACGATGAACGGTTGCAGGAATTGGGCATGGCTAGTCTAGTGAAGAGAAGGACCAGGGGAGACCTTGGAGGTCTTCTAGTCCAACCCCCTGCTTAGGCAGGAGACCTTATACCATTTCAGACAAATGCTTGTCCAATCTTTTCTTAAAAACTTCCAGTGTTGGAGCATTCACAACTTTTGGTGGCAAGTTGTTCCACTGATTCATTGTTCTCACTGTCAGGAAATTTCTCCTTAGTTCTAAGTTGCTCCTCTCCTTGATTAGTTTCCACCCGTTGCTTCTTGTCCTGCCCTCAGGTGCTTTGGAGAACAGGTCAACCTGCTTTTCCTGGATTGCTTGACTGGTCAGTTCTTCCCCAGATCTCCCAATTATGATCTATTTAGCCATTTTAAAAACCTCTTCAGTCTTAGATAGGTCGGATCAAAGTGCTGTCAGGATCTCAGTAACTGAGATTCCAGCTTATCCTGGTTACTAGTCTAATCTATCTTTTGGGATTGTACCAGAGGTGGGTTTCAGCAGGTTCTGACCAGTTCTGGAGAACCGGTAGCAGAAATTTTGAGTAGTTCAGAGAACCGGTAGTAAAAATTCTGACTGGCCCCATCCCCATCTATTCTCTGCCTCCCGAGTCGCAGCTGATCGGGAGGAAATGAGGATTTTGCAGTATCCTTCCCCTGGAGTGGGGAGGGAATGGAGATTTTACAATATCCTTCCCATGCCACGCCCACCAAACCATGCCATGCCCACCAAACCACACCCACAGAACCGGTAGTAAAAATTTTTGAAACCCACCACTGGATTGCACCGTACATTAAGCCAGTGGTAAAATCCAATTTTTTTTACTACCAGTTCTGTGGCTTGGTGGCTTGATGGGCGTGGTGTGGCTTGGTGGGCGTGGCAGGGAAAGGATACTGCAAAATCCCCATTCCCTCCCCACTCCAGGGGAAGGATATTGCACTGCAAAATCCCCATCCCCTCCCCACTCCTGGGGGAAGGACATTGCAAAATCTCCATTCCCACCCCACTCCAGGGGAAGTATACTGCAAAATCCCCATTCCCTCCCCACTCCAGGGGAAGGATATTGCAAAATCCCCATTCCCTCCCACTCCTGGGGGAAGGATATTGCAAAATCTCCATTCCCACCTCACTCTGGGGCCAGCCAGAGGTGGTATTTGCCGGTTCTCCGAACTACTCAAAATTTCCGCTACCGGGTTCTCCAGAACCTGTCAAAACCTGCTGGATTTCACCCCTGCGTTAAGCCATAAACGAACCAATTTGACTTAAGTTGGTCCATTTGAAGTCACCCAACATTTGAACAAGGTTGACATTCGCCACGCCAAGCAGGTTTTACGATTGTAACTGCTGAAGTTGTAAGTGATGTGGGATGCCAGTGCAATCGTTGGGTACAGCTGTAGCCTCTGTAGGGCCTCTGGTGGCTCTACAGACTAATGCAGTCTGTTCTTAACACAGCTGCTTGCAATTACTGCAAGTTCAAGTCCCACCAGGCCCAAGGTTGACTCAGCCTTCCATCCTTTATAAGGTAGGTAAAATGAGGACCCAGATTGTTGGGGGCAATAAAAGTTGACTTTGTATATAATATACAAATGGATGAGACTATTGCTTAACACAATGTAAGCCGCCCTGAGTCTTCGGAGAAGGATGGGATATAAATTCAAACAAAAAATAAAAAATAAAAAAAATAGCCATAGATAAGATTTTCTTCCTGTCTTAGAGGAAATTATTGAATTTTCCCTCCTCTTTTTTCCCTCTCCTTTCTCCCCCTTCCTTTTTTCCCCAGGTGCCCACGGTTTAAGAGAGGAACCCGAGTTTGTCACAGCTCGTGCTCATGAAAGCGTCATTCTCGGATGTGATGTAATCCATCCGCTGACGGGCCAACCCCCTCCTTATGTGGTTGAGTGGTTCAAATTTGGGGTGCCCATTCCCATCTTCATCAAGTTTGGGTTCTACCCTCCTCATGTGGATCCAGAATATGCTGGTAAGTTTAAAAAGGAAAATACAAGAGTCCAAACAATTTTGGAATCAATTTATATGTCGCCCATCTTGGCTACTTTAGGCGGCTTACTATCACTCTTTTAAAAAAAGAACAACACACATTTTGTTGTTAGTTGCGAAGTCATGTCCGACCCATCACGACCCCATGGACAACGTTCCTCCAGGCCTTCCTGTCCTCTACCACCCTCTGGAGTCCATTTAAACTGCTTCAGTGACTCCATCCAGCCACCTCATTCTCTGCCGTCCCCTTCTTCTTTTGCCCTCAGTCTTTCCCAGCATTAGGCTCTTCTCACCCATATAAAACATCAAAACTTTAAAACAATGAACACAGACATTAAATTTGAATTATATGTATATATATATAAGTTGATCAAGTTGGACAGGAAGGGAGCAGAATGAAGGATGGAAGTGGAGTAGACATCATAAGGTAAAGGTAAAAGTTCCCCTCGCACATACTTGCTAGTCATTCCTGACTCTAGGGGGCGGTGCTCATTTCCATTTCAAAGCCGAAGAGCCAGCGCTGTCTGAAGATGTCTCCGTGGTCATGTGGCCGGCATGATTCAACGCCAAAGGCGCATGGAGTGCTGTGACCTTCCCACTAAAGGTGGTCCCTATTTTTTCTACTTGCATTTATTTACATGCTTTCGAACTGCTAGGTTGGCAGAAGCTGGGACAAGTCACGGGAGCTCACCCCGTTACACAGCAGCACTAGGGATTCGAACCGCTGAACTGCCGACCTTTCGATGACAAGCTCAGCATTTTAGCCACTGAGCCATCGCATTCCTTTTTAGGTGGCTTACAATCGCTCATTTAAAAAAACCCACACCCATATAAAACCTCAAAACTTCAAAATAATAAACACAGACATTAAATTTAATTTTTTTTAAAAATACATAAAGTTGACCATGTTGGAGAGGAGGGGAGCAGAATGGAGGAGGGAGGATGGAAGTGGGGTCTTACTGAATCCGTTAGCCACCTCCACCTAGCCACCCCCAAAAGCCACTTCTAAAATGATCTAGTGCGGGCGCGTCAAACTCAAGGCCCGGGGGCCGGAACTGGCCCACGGAGTACTTAGATCTAGCCCGCGGTGCTTCCCTGGAAGCAGCAAAGAACCGGCCCACAGTGCCTCTGCCAGCAAAAACAGAGCTCGGAAGGACTCCATTTTCACTGGCAAAGGGTTGCAAGAGGCCGTCCCAGCCGAAAACGGAGCTCACGAGCCCGTTTTTGCTGGCAGAGCGCTCGGGTGTCTACAGGCGCTCGCAACACAAGTGATGTCGAGGTGGCCATGCCCACTTTGGCACCCCAAGGTCAAACACAACCCTGATGCGGCCCTCAATGAAATCGAGTTTGACACCCCTGATCTATTGGTACCCCATGCTAGTTGGCACTGCCATTACTTCAAGCCCTTTCTAAAGGCCAAAAAAGTAGGTGCAAATATCATCCCAGGAGCACGATGTTCCAGAGGACAGGAGATGTGGCAGAAAAGGCTCTTTCCCTGGATCCTGCTGGCTGAAATTCTTTGACCGGTGGGTTTCCACAGCATGGTCCTTCTGCCAGCACGGGTGAGGTGGGCCAACCCCATTGGGGTGAAACAGTTTCCCCGGTAGTCTGGTCCCATATGCTGCAAAGGGCTTCAAAGATAATACCCAACACCTTGAATTGGACCTTGGAAGCAAACTGGCAATTGTGGTGGTAACTCAACTCTCATAGCTTCAGAGGTGGGCTTTGCAACCGGTTCGCCTAGTGCAGAACCAAAAATGTGAGTGCGCTTTCTGCACTCGCGTGCTGCTTCAAACATATGGCGATTTCATGCGCGTGGCTTCCAACACACCTTCTCAGGCAGCCACGGTAAGTAGAACGGACGAGGCGCGGAAATCAGCTGGGTTGCATGGGCAGGGCGAGCGAACCAGAGAGTGAGATACATAGGACGGGATAGCGCCAGGGCGGGTGGGTGGACCCAGCTGGTGGTCGGAACTATTGGTTTGCCCGAACCGGCAGCAGCCCACCTCTGCATAGCTTCCCATGAAGGATTTAGGAATGTGTCCGTCAGCCTGCCTCTGCTTTTGAATCTTCTTCTGTCTTTTTTATTTGGAGACTGGATCTATACTGAACTCTGCCTTTCAACAAGTCCTCCTGGCAAAAGGGGATTATAAGCACCGACTTGCCTGCTGGTATCTCTTGAGCTGAAGGCTGTTCTCCAACCACCTTCTGGCTTTCCATCTGCTAGGACCATGTGCTTGACTGTCTGTCTGCTAAGGCCCCAAGCTGTCAAGAGCATCCCTGACTCCAATCCAGGAATACTAATTAGCTGATTAGATCAGATTGTGGAGAAAAACCCCCCCCAAAAACCTGCAGCTCCTTCCATCCCTCAGATGCTTGAACGGCAGGACACAAGGAGATGATTCTTCAAGACTACCTCAATCCAGCAGATTTTAGTGATGGAGGGCGGTTGGATATTTTTCTTCTTCTCCTGGATCTCAGAAGCGACTTGCTCCTTGATAAAGTATAAGCAAGGGGAGGCTCTTTGTATATCTGGGATTTCCCCAGAATTCCTTGCCACCAACCATGATGGCGAAGACTGCTGGGGAACTGAATTCTAAAACTTTCGGAAGGTGACGCAGTTTCCCCCCTCCCAAAAATAGCATCTATTTTATTTATTTATTTATTGTGTTGAGTACATATTAGATAATATATATAAGTATGAATTGAATACATAAAATGAATACAATTAAAGGGAACATTAGGACAGGGACGGTAGGCACGCTGGTGCTCTTCTGCACGCCCCTTACAGACCTCTTAGGAATGGGGTGAGGTCAACAGTAGACAGTCTTCAGATCTTCAGAACGAACATCTTTGACTCTTTCAACTTTCTCGCAATAGGACTTGACTTTGCTGCTTTTCTTCCTTACTTGAGGAAACATGGGATAACGGAAAGAAAAGACCATAATAACATGTAGGCTTGTTGTTGTTAGTTGCGAAGTCATGTCCGACCCATAGCGACCCCATGGATAACGTTCCTTCAGGCCTTCCTGTCCTGTACCATCCTCTGGAGTCCATTGAAGCTCATGCCGACTGCTTCAGTGACTCCATCCAGCCACCTCGTTCTCTGCCATCTCCTCCTTCTTTTGCCCTCAATCTTTCCCAGCATTTGGCTCTTCTCCAGGGAGTCCTTCCTTCTCATTAGGTGGCCAAAGGATTTGAGTTTCATCTTCTGGACCCAGCCTTCTAAAGAGCAGTCAGGGTTGATCTCCTCTAGGATTGACCGGTTTGATTGCCTTGCAGTCCAAGGGACTCACAGGAGTCTTCTCCAGCACCAGAGTTCAAAGGCCTCAATTCTTTGGCACTCAGCCTTTCTTATGGTATTTTTATGTAGGCTAGGGAGCACATAAAAAGTTTAATCTTCTCCCATCTTTAGAGAAAGCTTAAATGAAACTGCTTGAGTTCCAGACATCATTTTGTCCTCAAAAGCCCGACAGGTTCTGACTTCTGGTAGACTCTGGGATAAGGTTTACTCTGAATGTCTCGTGTAGCATCTGTGATCTTAATAATATTATCTCAGCAGAATAACGGATATTTTCTTTCCATCTCCACTGACTTCTCATTTTGACTGCTGTCTTCCAGGCCGTGCTAGCCTACATGACAAGGCCTCTCTACGCATCGAACAAGTTCGCTCTGAAGACCAAGGCTGGTATGAATGCAAAGTACTCATGTTGGATCAGCAGTATGATACTTTCCATAATGGCAGCTGGGTGCATCTCACCGTCAACGGTGAGTAAGGGATGTTCCTTGTTCCTAGAATTCTCTTTTCTGGACTTTGGTTGCCTGCAAAATGTTTAGTGTGAACTTGGCAAATGTCTATGGAGATTCTCAGTCATCCAGGTCATGGTTGTCCCAAAGGTGCTTTTTTTCAAGAGGCAGCTGGACTTTCTGGTTTTTCTTGGAAGATGTTTCGCTTCTCATCCAAGAAGTTTCTTCAGCTCCGAAAGGATTTATACCCCTTGCAGACAGCTGGTCATTTGCATCCTTGTTCTGTCGTCCTCTGCCTCCATCCGAATGATGGCTTAATTAGCCAGCACTATCAGCTCTGGCGGCAAAAGAGCCAGCGTCTGCCAAGAGCCCTCGTTATGTTCCACGACGCTGGTGAGTCACAACCTTCAGCTCTAGTCAATCAGTGGATTTGCCTGTTACAAAGAGACACAGTAGCTCTCGCTGCCTTTTATATCCTGTGGGATGTGGCTCCATGACTCAGCACTTCCTAGGCCTGCCCCACCCTTGCTTCTGTTGTTCCCTCCTCTCCTGCCTACGAAACCTAGGATTCAACCATGCCTGATTGCTGTCAGCTGGGTCTGCAGGCATGGCCTGGGGGGGGGGAAGAGTCAGGAAATAGAGGCCTCGTTATCTCTTTCACCTGGCCTGCTTCTGGCTCCTGGAGCTGAGCCAGGGAAGCTGGTGCTCCCGAGGTAAGTCCTGACGGCCCTTCCCCTTCACTGTCCAAGTCACTTTCTGGCAGCAGGGCCGGCTCGGGGGGGCGCAGACACAACAATCCTTTTAAGGAGTCGTTGAGGCCACCTGGAGGTTTATCATTGTCAACAGAGGGGGAAGGATACGATACCATCTATCTCCAGTCTACAATACAATCCTTTCAACAGTTCCAAGAAGGCTCAACACCCATTTGCACCACTCAGGTGACTCTGAGGACCCAGATAAACCTCCCAGTGGCCTTAACAGCTTGCTAAAAGAATGCAAATGACCAGCTTTCTGCAAGGAGAAGAAATCCTTCCATTCTCCACCATCCAGTCAGAACTGAAGAAGCTTCTCAGATGAGAAGTGAAACGTCCTCAAAGAAATACCAGAAGGTTCAGTTGCCTCTTGAAAAAAGCACCTTTGAATGATCTTGGCAAGTTTCCACCACAGGATTTTTTTCCTGTTCTTCCGAACACCTCACCATTGTTGGCTTCCTAAAGAAAAAAAGCCCACCTAACCATGAGTTTGAATGAATCATTGTTGTCCATCTTCTTCATGCTGGTTTCTTGTGAAAATGCCCTTAGATAAAAACATGGCACTAATATACTAGCTTCCTATTTTACACTCTCTCCCTGGCATTCCTCCAAGACTCAAATCCGGCTACTACACGTGCAGTGGCAAAATTTTGTGTCGCTGCAAGGTCCACGAGAAAAAAATTGGTTACCGAATTATAGATGTCATCTGACGCCAACTTTTTGGAGATATATATATAACAGTTATGGGAAAAATACATTTACTCACATACCTGACGGTTGTTCTACATGCATGTAAATTAGGAAGGGACCCTATTGGTTGAGATCATGTATTTTAATCTTAGGAATGGTACTAGACACGACTGATGTCAGTAGTATTTTAATTTTAAGTTACATAACAGATATGTTTATCAGAGATTTTATTTGATATGTATTATTTTATTCTTGAATTTTTAATTGTATATTTACTGAGTGTTTTTTAATTTGTTCTGGCCTATGGCTGTAATAAACTTACTTACTTACTTAGTTATTCCCTGGCATACAATTGTTAACAGGATCCTCTGTGGCTCAGACTGGTAAGACAGTCTGTAATTAACACAGCTGCCTGCAATTACTGCAGGTTCTAATCTCACCAGGCCCAAGGTTGACTCAGCCTTCCATCCTTTATAAGGTAGGTAAAATGAGGACCCAGATTGTTGGGGGCAATAAGTTGACTTTGTATATAAATATACAAATAGGATAAAGACTATTGCTAACATAGTGTAAGCCGCCCTGAGTCTTCGGAGAAGGGCGGGATATAAATGCAAAAAAACAAACAAACACACACATAGAAATTAGAAGATTCTAGATGTTGCTGAGATAGCTTTCCAAGATTCACCTGTCGTTGACTGGGATGCTAGAAGTGCTACCGCAGCAAGTATGTGGAAGAGGACACCTTCCCAACTTTCTAGTATCTAGTATGTTTTTTCCCCCTTCCGCAGGCATTAACAATGCACAAAGGATGCAACCCCTTTCCCCTTCTTGCTTAGAACTTTCCTAGTTCAAAAGGACCTGACGATTTTCTACATGACTATTAAAACCCCTCAGTTTTTGTACACAGATTAGCAAGTGAGAAAAGTAAAGTTCTACATTTAGGCAAGAAAAACAAAAGGCGCAGGTACAGTATATAGGTGGTATCTCGCTCAATTGTAGTAACTGTGAGAGGGATCTTGGAGTCCTAGTGGACAACCACTTAATGATGAGCCAGCCATGTTGCAGCAGCTGCCAAAAAAGCCAACACAGTTCTAGGCTGCATAAACAGAGGGATAGAATCAAGATCACGTGAAGTGTTAATACCACTTTATAAGGCCTTGGTAAGGCCACACTTGGAATCCTGCGTCCAGTTTTGGTCGCCATGATGTAAAAAAGATGTGGAGACTCTAGAAAGAGTGCAGAGAAGAGCAACAAAGATGATTAGGGGACTGGAGGCTAAAACATATGAAGAACGGTTGCAGGAACTGGGTATGTCTAGTTTAATGAAAAGAAGGACTAGGGGTGACATGATAGCAGTCTTCCACTATCTCAGGGGCTGCCACAAAGAAGAGGGATGAAGCTATTCTCCAAAGCACCTGAGGGCAGGACAAGAAGCAATGGGTGGAAACTAATCAAGGAGAGAAGCAACTTAGAACTAAGGAGAAATTTCCTGACAGTTAGAACAATTAATCAGTGGAACAACTTGCCTGCAGAAGTTGTGAATGCTCCAACACTGGAAGTTTTTAAGCAGATGTTGGATAACCATTTGTCTGAAGTGGTGTAGGGTTTCCTGCCTAAGCAGGGGGTTGGACTAGAAGACCTCCAAGGTCCCTTCCAACTCTGTTATTCTATTCTATTCTATTCTATTCTGTTCTGTTCTGTTCTGTTCTGTTCTGTTCTGTTCTGTTCTGTTCTGTTCTGTTCTGTTCTATTCTATTCTATCCTATTCTTCATTCCAATATCTATTCTATTCTATTCTATTCTATTCTATTCTATTCTGTTCTGTTCTGTTCTGTTCTGTTCTGTTCTGTTCTGTTCTGTTCTGTTCAGCAAAGAACGATAGGATGTTGCTACAAGGAAGGGTGGGTTGTGTTGAACGTTTTGCCTGCTTGTTGGTACTTCTCTGGCAACGATGGAAGGAGAAAAACAATAAACATGAGTTATGAGTTATGAATTACACACATATCTCCGGGCTTCATATATATATGTCCTGCCTCCCAGTGATATGCTTCTGCGGTAACCCTGAATGGCTACTTAAACTCTGAATCAAATGTGCATTTTATAGAGTAACTCAGAGGAGGTTGTAATTTTCCCATGACCCAGCTACTAAATCCCTTTCCTGATGCTCCAGCGATAAGGAGTGCATTTAGGAGAATGATGTGAGAATGTCTTTCTGGAGAGCAACAAATCTTCCATAAATATGTCTTGCCCACTGCCTCTTGTCCCCTTTGCTTCTCCCTTTTTAAGAAGACAAGCCTGGATGGAGTTGTTGTTGGTAGATCTAGGATGCTGGTCTTGCTCTCCACCAAATCATAGAGATTATGGAGCCAGGTTGGGTGAGCAGGAGAAAGTGGCTTTTAGACATAGCCTTAATAATTATGAGCCACTAAATAAAGGAGGATATTTGTAGCTGAAAGTTGACCGGTGTAGCCCTTGGTGCTCTCTGATCCTGCTTGTTTTCCTATAGACTTTTCATTATTTACGGGACCTCCTACTGCCACCGTTTGCCTCCCACCGACCCGTGCGCTCTCACAGAGAGGGACTCCTTGGGGTGCCGTCAGCCAAGCAATGCCGGCTGGCGGCCCCCAGGGGAAGGGCCTTCTCTGTGGGGGCTCCCACCCTATGGAACGAACTTCCCCCTGGACTTCGACAGCTCCCTGACCTTCGGACCTTTCGCCGCAAATTTAAGACATATCTATTTTCTCACGCAGGACTGGCCTGAAATTTTAATATTTTAGATGATTTTATGGGTTTTAAATTTTAGTTTTATAGGGTTTCTGAATGTATTTTAAAAGTCGGGCCAAATTTAATAAGTTTTTTAACTATTGTTTTTAGTTGTATAGTATGTGTTTTGATTGTTGTTTTATTTGGCTGTTAACTGCCCTGAGTCCTTCGGGAAGGGCGGTATACAAATTAAAATATTATTTATTATTATTATTATTACCCAAACTAGGTAGCATCCAGTGGTGAAATCTGAACCGGTTTAGTACCGGTTCACTTGCTGTTCATGCGCTCTGTACATGCATGCGCAGTGCGCACCATGCACCAAATGCAAGGTGCGCGCGCAGTGCATGCCAAAAGGAGGCATATGGGGTAAGTAGAACAGCACACACGGGGGGGGGTGATCAGCTGTGGCGCGCGATCTTTTTTTCTAGTTCTAAAAGCATTTTTTTACAACCTATTTGGCTGAAGAGGTTGTAAAAAAATGCTTTTAAAACTAAAAAAAAAAGGCTCCGACGATCGCACAGCTCAGCTGGGATCGTCAGAGCCTTTTTTTTAACCTTTTAAAAGCATTTTTTTTACAACCTTTTCAGCCGAAGAGGTTGTAAAAAAATGCTTTTAAAAGTAAAAAAAAAAAAAAGGTTCTGATGATCATTGGCTCAGCTGGGCATGGGCGGGGCCCCCGGGGATTTTTGATACCGGTTCTCCGAACCTCCCGCCATGATTGAAACCAGATCGGCTGATCTGGTCCGAACGGGGAGCATTTTACCCCTGGTAGCATCATCAGTGCTAGTCTTGAGTAGCACTGACGATAGTCTGTAGAGATTCTTAGTCATCCAGGTCATGGTTGTCCCAAAGGTGCTTTTTCGGGAGGCAACTGGACTTTCTTGTTTGTTTGTTTTTCTTTTGAAGATGTTTTGCTTCTCATCCAAGAATGTCGTGTCCCACTCCTCCGCTGACGGCCGGGTCAGGGAAATCCGAATCAGGCGTGCCTCTGCAGCTCTGCCAAAGTCCTAGCAAAGTCCTCAGGGCAGGCAGGAGACCAGAAAGTGACTTCAGCAAGATATGTTTAGACTTTGCCTGACTCAGAGAATGCCAGAAAGCAGGTCCTTTATATAGGCCATGGGGTGTGGCTCCATGACTCAGCACTTATCCAGGCCTGCCCCTCCCTTCCTTCTGTTGCCTCCATCTATCAAGTCTTCTGACACGAGGGTCACTCCAGTCTGCAGCTGTTGGCAATTGACCTCCCTCAGGCTCACATGCTGTGGAGGAGGGGGAGGGGTCTAGTTGCTCCATTTGCCTGGGCATGGAGCCAGAGCTGGGGGCTGGAGATACTTGCTCCTCTTCAGCCTGTCTGGGCATGGAGCCAGGGCTGGGGCCGGGAGGCATACTAGGACATTCCTCCGTGTTCGGAAGCAGATAAGAAGGCCCCGGCTGTGGTGGTGAGATCGGACGAGACACACCAAAGAAGCTCCTTTAGCTCTGACACGATAGTGAGGAATGGAAGGATTGATACTCCTTGCAGACAGCTGATCATTTGCATCCTTTTAGAGGGTCCTTGAAGCACTTGGAGGTTTATCTGTCTCCTCAGGGTCACCTGAGTGGTGCAAATGGTTCCTGTAGTCTGCAATTTTTTTCCTCTGGGAATCCATTCCCACTCCCACCCCATTCAAAGGGCGCTCATCCCAAATTGCATAACTAAATGTAGAGATTCTCAGTCATCCATGTCATGGTTATCCCAAAGGTGCTTTTTGCAAGAGGCAACGGAACTTCCTTTTTTTTTTTTTTCCTATTCTTTTGAAGACATCTTGGTTGAAAAGCGAAACGTCTTCAGAAAAAAAAGAAGAAAAGAAAAAAAACAACACGAAAATCCAGTACCTTTAGGGTGGTAGCACTGATGATGTTACCTAGTTTGGCTAATGAAACGTCGGCAAGAAAACAAGCAGAGCTCAGAATATGAACCAGTTGTCACCTCTTTAAGAGCTCTAATCAAAGCTTGGAGAGGTCAGTGGCTCTGAAATGGGGAGGGAAGAAGGATGGGGATACTCCGTGCCTAACTTAAAACCTTCTCTGGGAACAGGAAAAAAACAACAACAATAACGCTTCCACAAAAAGCAAAGAACGATCAACCTGGGCTTGTTAACTTTTAATAGGAGCTTTGCACGCCACCAAGCAGCCCTTAATATGTATTTTTTTAAAGTATTGGCATGCTCACTGGAGCAGAGCCTTGTTCTTCGTTGCAGTTTTAACCTTTCCGCAGCGGCAAAGCCCTGCAGCGCTCTCTAGATGACACCCGGGGCCAGGAGTTTGCTTGAAAGACCGCCCCTAGGGACCCCAAACAATTTTACTTGGTGGGCCTCTAGAATTTTGCAGGATTTCCTTTGTGGATGTTTGACGATTTGCTCCATTTCCGGTAGCAAAACTGCTCAATCCAGAGCGTCTCTCCCTCAACTGATTTTAAAATTGTGCCCTTCTTAAAAAAATAAAATAAAAATGCCCACCTCTGTCCTAGTGAGACAGTGTTAAGAGGAAGAATTCTTTGATTTTGGTTTTCCTTTTGCCTGTCTACGGTTTACTCTTTTGAATATTTATTTGAATATCGTTTAGGATTTCCTGCCTAAGCAGGACTAGAAGACCTCCAAGGTCCTTTCCAAGTCTGTTTATTCTATTCTATTCTATTCTATTCTATTCTATTCTATTCTATTCTATTCTATTCTATTCTATTCTATTCTACCCTACCCTACCCTGCCCTACCCTACGTTCCAATATTCTACTGTACTCTACCCTACCCTATCCTACCCTACTCTACGTTCCAATTTTCTACCCTACTCTACCCTACCCTACCCTACCCTAACTTACCCTACCCTATAAATTCATCTTTATCATCTTTCAGCTCGTCCAAGCTCAATACCCCTGCTTCCATTCAATATTTCCATATCACATTTTTTCTCCCAATTTTAATGTTGGATTTTCCCAAAACAACAATTTGCCATTGGAAAACAGATCAAATATTCTCCTCCTCCCCCTCCCCCCCTCTCCCCTCCTCTTCTCCTTCTCCTCCTCCTCCTTCTCCTCCTCCCTTTCCTTCTCCATCTCCTCCTTCTTCTCCTTCCTCTAACTTTCTTATTGATATAACACGAGTCCCAATATGTTCAGAGGGATGTACAGCCAGGGAAATGGGTGTTGCCAACCCAACGCAAGCCACTCACAGCTTTCCAGAAGTTGCTGAGGGGTCATTCATAGCCACGTTGCCTGTGGTTACAGGAAGCGGTGGATGGACAATCTCTGGAGTGCAATTCTCGACGTGTAGACCTGCCCTTGGTTCCTTCTGTGTGCATCAGTTGTGATGCCGTTATGCATCCCATGTTAAGTAGGTCAGTGCTTACCATCGGGATGATGGCTTGATTGTAGATTCAGGATCAGAGGGTTGTTTTACATGGAGGAAGTGATTAGGGATGCAAATCTGTGCGCAAGTGCAGAAAACCTTCAAGGAGCAAATGAAATGACACCCCGACCAGCTTCTCAGGAACAAATCCTGTACATAGATGTGCAAATCGTTCCGAGTAAAGACTCCGAGATGCTCAAATCACATTCAGTTGCAAATGGAAATACATTTTATTTAACGTTTTCCAGGCTGGGTAGTTGTTAGCGAAGAGTGTGCCGTGCTGTGGACGTGAGATGGAAGTGAAAATGCATCGGTCTGGTGGCATTGTGCAAATATAATAAATTGCAAGGACTGAAAACTGTAGTTTTCTGAATTTTCCCGCAAGGGATAGGATGCTAGAGTGACCAAAGTTCTGTAATTTTATACCATAAAATTATATTAAAATTATATATTAAAATATAAAACATTTGCTAGACCAATTCTTGAATACAGCTCACCTGTCTGGAACCCATACCACATTTCAGACATCAATACAATTGAATGTGTCCAGAAATATTTTACAAGAAGAGTTCTCCACTCCTCTGAATACAACAAAATACCTTATGCCACCAGACTTGAAATCCTGGGTTTAGAAAACTTAGAACTCAGCCGCCTTCGACAGGACCTGAGTTTAACTCATAGAATCATCTATTACAATGTCCTTCCTGTCGAAGACTACTTCAGCTTCAATTGCAACAATACACGAGCACACAATAGATTTAAGCTTAATGTTAACCGCTGCAATCTTGATTGTAGAAAATATGACTTCAGTAACAGAGTTGTTAATGCTTGGAACACACTACCTGACTCTGTGGTCTCTTCCCAAAACCCCCAAAGCTTCAACCAAAGACTGTCTACTATTGACCTCACCCCATTTCTAAGGGGTCTGTAAGGGGCGTGCATAAGAGCACAAGCGTGCCTACCGTTCCTGTCCTATTGTTTCCTTTCGTTATATCCAATTAATATAGTTATTTCATACTCATGCTTATATATATGCTTATATATTGTATAGTTATTCCATGCTTATGCTTATATATACTGTATGACAAATAAACAAACAAACAAACAAACAAACAAACAAATAAATAAAATCCAGAAAGGTTTCTGAGGGTTGCCGGTGATTGAAATGGAAGACTTTCCCCTCTTATTTTCTGATTAATGTAGGAAGTCCTCCATACGTTTAGAGACTGTTCAAAGTTAAGGCAATACAGAAAAAAGTAAGCTACAACCAGTCCTCACACTTATGACTATTGCAGCATCCCCGCCATCACGTGATCAAAATTCAGGAGCTTGGCAGGATTTACAACACTTGCAGGTCATGTGATGGCCATTCGCAACCTTCCCAGCCGGTTTTTGACAAGCAGAGTCAATTGGGGAAGCTGGATTTGCTTATCGGCCGTGCGATTTGCTTCACCGTGGCACAGAAGTCACAAAATTGGGTGCAACACAACTGCCTTGCTTAGCAATGGAAAATTCCGGCTCCAATTGTGGTCTCACAAGTCTCCCTGTACAATAGAATTGGCGTGCTGGCTGGGGAATTCTGGGAGTTGAAGTCCACATTTCTTGAAGTCGCCAATGGTTGAGAAACGCTCCTTGTAGGTGCAGGGGTACAATATGAATGCAGATATTCCAGAAAGAAAGAAAGAAAGAAAGAAAGAAAGAAAGAAAGAAAGAAAGAAAGAAAGAAAGAAAAGAAAATCACCCTGCCAACAAAAGTGCATATAGTCAAGGCTATGGCTTTCCCAGTTGCAATGTATGG
The DNA here is from genome assembly GCF_028640845.1 of Ahaetulla prasina. NCBI lineage: Eukaryota > Metazoa > Chordata > Lepidosauria > Squamata > Colubridae > Ahaetulla > Ahaetulla prasina. The sequence continues at coordinate 15,741,208 of NC_080547.1, forward strand.
CTGTGAAAGTTGGACCATAAGGAAGGCTGAGCGCCAAAGAATGGAGGCCTTTGAACTCTGGTGCTGGAGAAGACTCCTGCGGGTCCCTTGGACTGCAAGGCGATCAAACAGATCACTCCTAGAGGAGATCAATCCTGACTGTTCTTTAGAAGACCAGATCCTGAAGAGGAAACTCAAAATACTTTGGCCACCTAATGAGAAGGAAGGACTCACTGGAGAAGAGCCTAAAGCTAGGAATGATGGAGGGCAAAAGAAGAAGGAGGGGACGACAGAGAACGAGGTGGCTGGATGGAGTCACTGAAGCAGTTGTCGTGACCTTAAATGGACTCCAGAGGATGGCAGGGGACAGGAAGGCCTGGAGGAACGTTGTCCATGGGGTCGCGATGGGTCGGGCATGACTTCGGAACTAACAACAACAATATTCCTAAATTATTTTCCCATAGGCAACGCAAGCTATTTTCCCTCTTCCTGGAACGAATTACGCTGACTTTAAGAAAACGGAACGGTTTTGCTACCAGGAATCGGTCCTTTTATTTTTTTTTCCAGCTGATATTGCAGAAATGCCTTCCTCGAAAATTGGCTTTAACAGCTATTTACAATTAGGCTGGTATCATAATTGGCAAGAGCTCATTTAATCAAAGGGGAGAGTAATATCTGCATAGGTGTATTTTGATAGTCTACCTCTAAGAGTGAGGTTCAGCGGCCAATGTGGGATAAGCCTCAAATCCTCCATCTTTTTATATTAACAAAATCCTGTTGATTCAATAGTCAAATTATCCATAATCAGGGTAGAAAAAGGCAACATCGAGTGAGGATTTCGTATCCAAAGGTCTCATCAACAGCAATGGTGTTATTCATCCACGAGTGTAGCTCGCTCATGGAATTGCTGAATCATAATTTAATTATTGGATGTTTTGCGGGGGTATGTGTTTCAACCTAGATTAAGGTCCTTCTTTTTATTCCAGTTCTTTGGGTTTTAGATCTGGGGGCAATTTGGCTTATTTTAGGGCATACCAGTGGTGGGTTGCTACCAGTTCGCCCCTGATTGGCCAACCTGGTAGCGGTAGTGGTAGTGGCAGGAGGCTCCGCCCACCCACCCGGACGTCTCTGCACATGTGCAGAAGTGTCGCACACACCCACGAGTGAATAGGCATGCCCATGAGCGAACCGGTAGCGGTTGAAATTGAAACCCACTACTGGGGCACACCCGTCGGGTTTGTTCATTTCCAGCTTCATGATGATTGAGGGCCCTGCATATGGTTTGGCGGGAGTGGTTTGATGTCGTGATTTACCAACAGGGAGACAGTGAGTTCTAGTTTAGCCGGTTTGCATAGTGATTTACCAAAAGGGAGATTGTGAGTTCTAGTTTAGCCAGTTTGGTGTAGTGATTTACCAACAGGGAGATTGTGAGTTCTAGTTTAGCCAGTTTGGTGTAGTGATTTACCAACAGGGAGATTGTGAGTTCTAGTTTAGCTGGTTTGCATAGTGATTTACCAACAGGGAGACTGTGAGTTCTAGTCTAGCCGGTTTGGTATAGTGATTTACCAACAGGGAGATTGTGAGTTCTAGTCTAGCCGGTTTGGTGTAGTGATTTACCAACAGGGAGATTGTGAGTTCTAGTCTAGCCGGTTTGGTGTAGTGATTTACCAACAGGGAGATTGTGAGTTCTAGTTTAGCCAGTTTGGTATAGTGATTTACCAACAGGGAGGTTGTGAGTTCTAGTCTAGCCGGTTTGGTGTAGTGATTTACCAGTAGGGAGAATGTGAGTTCTAGCACAAAGCCAGCTGGGGGACTTAGGGCCAATCCCTCTTTCTCAATTCTAGGGGGAGAAAAAAGGCAAAATTAAGCCAGTTTTGAAAATCTTGTTGTTGTTTTTTTTAAAAAAACTATCACCAGGAATCAACACCTACAAAATGGTGCAGAGCCTCAGGTTGTCTGCACCTGTTGCAGGAAGTAGGTCAAAGCAGCTAAACAACAAAGCAAGCTACTGGTTGCGCAAACCTCTCATACAGGTAGCTACAACATTTCCGAAAGGGGATCGTGTGACCCCTGGACGTTGCAACCATCATAAATATGAGCCAGTTGCCAAGCGCCCGAATTTTGACCACGTGACCATAAGGATGCTGCAACGGTTGTGGGTCATCAGTCGCTTTTTTTAGTGCCGTGGTAACTTTGAACTGCCACTGAACGGACTGTTTCAAGCCGAGAACTGCCTGTATTTTCTCCCTTATATAGTTCAAAAATTAGAGAAAATTGATAGTCATTTTGGTCTTCAGTTTTGGGTGCCTTCCTGCTTTCCTAGTTTTTTCCTTTCCTTTCCTTTCCTTTCCTTTCCTTTCCTTTCCTTTCCTTTCCTTTCCTTTCCTTCCCTTCCCTTCCCTTCCCTTCCCCTCCCTTCCCTCCTTTCCTTTCCTTTCCTTTCCTTTCCTTTCCTTTCCTTTCCTTTCCTTTCCTTTCCTTTCCTTTCCTTTCCTTCCCTTCCCTTCCCTCCTTCCTTCTTTTCCTTCCTTCCTTTCCCTTCCTTCCTTCCCTTCCCTTCCCTCCCCTCCCCCCCTTCCCTTCCTTTCCCTTCTCTTCCCTTTCTTTGGCATTTCTGTTCTTGTTTGAAAGAACTTTCCTTCTGACATCTGAAGCCCAACCAGCAAAAGATAGATTACATAGTATTTCTGTTGGGTCCTTTTAAAATGGGAAGGAAATGCATTTCTCCTACCATCTCTCTCTCTCTCTCCCTCTCCCTCCCTCCCTCCCTCCCTCCCTCCCTCTCTCTCTCTGAAATTAACCAGGTTTTAAAGCAGGAATTGTGTGCTTTGAAAGTGGTTACCCGTAACAAGCCCTAACACGGTGATGGCGAACCTTCTAGGCACCGAGTGCCCAAACTGCGCACACGCGCGTGGCTAAACTGAAAGGTGTTCACAGATGGGTGCATGGCCGGACATGCACTCATGTGCATGTGTGGATATGCATAAACGGAGACATGCACAGACATGCGCACATCCACAACAGAGACCCGAAGACCAGCTGGCCAGCGGGAGGCGGGGCATCCCAACACTACCAGCGCGGCAAGAGGTCAGATCTTTTTCTTTTGTGAGTTTCTGTTTCGTCATTTGCAGGGAAACAGAAGCTCACCAAAGAAACGCCATGGAGATCTGACCTGGGGCGATGGTGCGCGTGCCAGCAGGGAAGACTCTGTGTGCCACCTCTGGCACGCATGCCATAGGTTTGCCATCACGGCCCTAACGGGTCTAGGTAGCACCATGTTAGGAAATTAGAGCCGGTTTGACCAAAGCAGGAGGTCATGAGTTCAAGTCCGGCCTTAGCTATGAAAACTGCTGGGTGACTTTGAACCAACCACCAGGAGACTGGAAGTTCTAGCCACACCTTAACCATGGAAGCCAGGCTGGGTGACTAGTTAGTTTACTTCGTTGTCGTTGCACCTCGTACAACGAAATTAAATGCCATCTTCAGTGTAGAAGAGGACTATGTGGCCAGTCACTCTCTCTCAGTCTAAGTCACCTCACAGGGTTGTCGTTGTGGGGAAAATAGGAGGAGGAAATGTGTTGGGTATGTGTGCTGCTTTATGTCGTGTCCCACTCCTCCGCTGACGGCCGGGTCAGGGAAATCCGAATCAGGTGTGCCTCTGCAGCTCTGCCAAAGTCCTAGCAAAGTCCTCAAGGCAGGCAGGAGACCAGAAAGTGACTTCAGCAAGATATGTTTAGACTTTGCCTGACTCAGAGAATGCCAGAAAGCAGATCCTTTATATAGGCCATGGGGTGTGGCTCCATGACTCAGCACTTATCCAGGCCTGCCCCCCCTTCCTTCTGTTGCCTCTGCCTATCAAGTCTTCTGACACGAGGGTCACTCCAGTCGGCAGCTGTTGGTAATAAACCTTCCTCAGGCTCACATGCTGTGGAGGAGGGTCTAGTTGCTCCGTTTGCCTGGGCATGGAGCCAGAGCTGGGGTCTGGAGGTATTTCTTCTTCTTCAGTCTGTCTGGGCATGGAGCCAGGGCTAGGGGCTGGAGGTATTTCTTCTTCCGTGTTCGGAAGCAGATAAGAAGACCCCGGCTGAGGTGAGATTGAACGAGATACAACACTTTAAGAAATCTGTTAAAAATATTAAAGGCAGGATACGGGTGAGTAAAATAAAATAAAAAAAAATCAGAATGCCCCCCTTGGATGTGTTCTGAGTACAAAGAGCATGGATCCCAGTTTTTTGCGTGCCGGAGTAGCGGATCCAAAGTGAATTTGCATTGAACAAACCATGTCGCCTCTGTCTCTTTTCCTTCCTCCTCCATCGTCTTGGCAGCTCCTCCCACCTTCACAGAGACTCCCCCCCAATACGTAGAAGCAAAGGAAGGGGGCAGCATTACTCTAACTTGCATGGCTTTCGGAAACCCTAAGCCGACCGTCACCTGGCTGAGAGAAGGAGAACTTTTGGGTGACAGCAACAAATACCGGGTAAGTTTGTCTCTTGGAAAGACGATTGACAGTCTTTGCGTACACTGTGGCACTGTGGTGGAATGTAGTCTGGATTCCCAGGAGAGAGGGAGGCTGCATCCCAGAGGAACAAACAACAGTGAAGCTTAGATAGTTTGGTTGGGAGAACCTAGTACCGTATTTTTCGGAGTATAAGACGCACCTTTTTCCCCCGTAAAAGGGGGTGAAAATTTAGGTGCGTCTTATACACCGAATGTAGCCCCGCCCACCCACTGGCCCCCACCCTTTGGCCTCTGCCTCCCAGCAATTTACCTCCTTGCAGCAAGCAGCAAGAAGAAACAGCCCATTTCAGCTTCAGCACAGCCTAATTAGCACAAGTTGATTGTCTGTCGGATCGGCCTCCCGACTCTCAGCTGTTTCAGGCTGCAGGGATGGCCATGGCCGATTGCTGCGCCGGCCTCTGCTGCTTGCTGCAAGGAGGTAAATTGCTGGGAGCAGATTTTTTTTTTCTTGTGCTAATCAAGCTATGCTGAAAACAAAAATGAAAGTAAAGCAGGCTGTTTGCTGCAAGGAGGCAAAATTGTTGGGAGGCAGAGGCGGATTTCTTTTTCTTCTTTTCCTCTCCAAAAAAGATAGGTGCGTCTTATAGTCCGGAGACTCTTACACTCCAAAAAATATGGTAATTCTCCCAGAGAATATCTTTCATGAGGCAAGTAGTTGCTTTAAGGTGGCAAGATTCTGTCTATTGATGAGGAACAATTAAGGAAAGTGCTTAGAAGTAACTCTGTGTGTCTTTTTAAAAAAATTTTGGAGCCTGATAGTTCAGGAGCAAACAATCAGGACCACCATACCTAAGGTTGCAGCAGAGAAGAATTATTCAAATCTATACCCAAGAATCTGGTCAGCTAGAGTTCAACACTGAATGGTGACAGATAAAGGTCAATGAAACCGAGGAGGGGTTTGGACTTGTGCATTGAACTTGCATTGAAGTGACCTTTGGCTTTTTCAGGTTTCTGATGGGAGTCTGACAGTGACGTCCATCAGTCGCGATGACAGGGGTGCTTACACCTGCCGGGCCTATAGCATTCAGGGAGAGGCTGTGCACACGACCCGCTTGCTTGTCCAAGGTAATTGTGGGGTGGAAAAATCGGTGAGCGTGGGGAGGGCGTTCTGTACACGTGGCTTCTTGCCGTTGGATCAGAGACTAAGGAACTAGGCCGAGAATGCGGTAACCATCAGGGGTGTCTCCGTGCTTTTTGCAGGCTTAAATATTAAAGTTCGGAAGGGTAACAGGACAACTATCTAACATTCGTTGGGAGTTAATGCTCAGATGTAAAAGGAAGTGGAGGTGAAAACAAACTTGCTGGGCGGTGACCCTGGCAAACTAGATTGCTACCAAATAACCTACCTATCTGTGAGGCCACCAGGCCACCAGATCTTAGATTTATCAAGACCTTTTCTGACTGTCTCTCTGTGTTTCTGTCTGCCTGCCTATCTATCTATCTGTCTATTGATCTATCTGTTTATCTATCTATCATCTATCATCATCTATCTATCTGTCTATCTGTCTATCTGTCTATCTATCTATCTATCTATCTATCTATCTATCTATCTATCTATCTATCTATCTATCTATCTATCATCTCTGTCTCTCTATCATCTCTCTCTCATCCATCTATTATCTCTTTCTCTCTCTTTCTCTCATCTGTCCATCCATCCGTCTGTCCGTCTGTCTACCTATCATCTAACTATCATCTATCATTTGTCTGCTGTCCTGTCTGTCTGTCTGTCTGTCTCTCTCTCTATCTACCTACCTACCTACCTACCTACCTATCAATCATCTGTCTGTCTGTCTGTCTGTCTATCTATCATCTCTCTCTCTCTCATCTCTCTCTCTTATCCATCCATCCATTCTCTCTCTCTCTCTCTCCCTCGTCCATCCATCCATCCATCCATCCATCCATCTATCCATCCATCCGTCTGTCTACCTATCATCTATATGCACCAAGACAAATTCCTTGTGTGTCCAATCACACTTGGCCAATAAAATTCTATTCTATTCTATTCATCTATCATTTGTTGGTCTGGTCTGGTCTGGTCTGGTTTGATCTGTCTGTCTCTATCTATCATCTATCATCTATCATATATCATCTATCATCTATCATCTATCATCTATCTATCTATCTATCTATCTATCTATCTATCTATCTATCTATCTATCTATCTATCTATCTATCTATCTATCTATCTATAATTTATTTATCTATCATTTAAAGTAGCTCAACTCTTGTGGGTGATCCATATTTTTGCAGACTAAGCAAAACTGGATGCCACCCTTGAGTGATTAATTGGGGATGATGGCTCCATCTCTTCCATCATGTCCGACTCTTGGCGATTTCTATGGGCCAGGTCTCTCCCTGCATTTTTCCAATCTTGCCGTTTACTTCTTCAAGTTGTTCTGCCCTCTGGCAGGTGTCGGCTTTGATGGTGGGGTGATTAATTAACTCAGCCACTTTCTGTCCCTTACCTCCTTCTTCAACTGATACTCCCCCCAGAGGTGTTAAAGCTACAGCTCCTGGTATTGCTAGTAGTTTAGCTGACGAGCTGAGCGTACGGAGGGGACCTGATGGGTGCCTTGATCCCCAAAGAGCTGCGACTGATCTTTGCATGACCTCTGCAGCTCCTGCTTATGAACTCATCTTCCTTTTTCGTCTGCTGAGGTAACTGTTTGTCTCTTGGTTTCCCATAGGGCCCCCTTTTATCGTTTCTCCCCCGGAGAATATCACCGTTAACATCTCCCAAGACGCAATGTTCACCTGCCAGGCAGAGGCCTATCCAGGCAACCTGACCTACACTTGGCACTGGGAAGAAGACAATGTGTACTTTAAGAAGTGAGTCCAGTTTACGCCTATCTAATATTTCTTATATTATTTATTTATTTATTTAGTCGAGTACGTACTAGATAATACATATAAGTATAAGCCTGAATTGAATATTTTAAAATATGACTTCAGTAACAGAGTGGTTAATGTCTGGAATGCACTACCAGACTCTGTGGTCTCATCCCCAAATCTCCTGGGGTGAGGTCAACAGTAGACAGTCTTAGGTTAAAGTTTTGGGGGCTCTGGTGGCTCAACAGACTAATGCAGTCTGTTATTAACAGCAGCTGCTTGCAATTACTGCAGGTTCAAGTCCCACCAGGCCCAAGGTTGACTCAGCCTTCCATCCTTTATAAGGTAGGTAAAATGAGGACCCAGATTGTTGGGGGCAATAAGTTGACTTTGTATATAATATACAAATAGATGAAGACTGTTGCTTGACATAGTGTAAGCCACCCTGAGTCTTCGGAGAAGGGCGGGATATAAATGCAAAAAAAATATATGAATACAATTAAGGGAACATTAGGACAGGGACGGTAGGCACTCTGGTGCTCTTATGCACGTCCCTTACAGACCTCTTAGGAATTGGGGTGAGGTCAATAGTAGACAGTCTTAGGTTAACGTTTTGGGGGTTTGGGGATGAGACCACAGAGTCTGGTAGTGCATTCTAGACATTAACAACTCTGTTAATGAAGTCATATTTTCTGCAATTGAGATGGGAGCGGTTTTATTTTATTTATTTTTCTCCCTTATTCTTCACTTTGTTTCTAAATCTCTATCCCTACATTCCTCCTTCTCTCTAGCCATTTATAAAATCTATTCCAGGTTAAATAGAATTCCTATTCATCTTTATCTTTGAGCTCCATTGTTAACCTGTCCATTTCTGCACAGGCCAATATTTTGTTGGCAGGATTTGAATAGATACGAAGGGAATATGTATGTCAGTGGAGTGTGATTGAACGTACAAATAGAATATATGGAATATGCATGATGTTATACTGTAATCTACAGAAAAGAAAAAGTGTTAAAAAAGTATGTGCCAGACAAGTCGCATCATGTCTAATGTTTTTAAATTGTATATTTAATAAAACTTTAAAAAGAAGAGGAAGAAGTGAGTCCAGACCTGAATCTCAGAGGTTACAACAACTCAGGGGGTACCAACCGATCCCACCTGGCGATATCCTTGAAAATTGAGGGGCAAATGGAGATTTGAACGGTGTTCTTCTTCTCTCTTTGCCTGGTCTTTAAGGAAATCAAGCATGTGTGTTTAATTTAGGAAAAGCATTACAGTTATTATTCCCGAGTGGTGCAGTGGCCTAGAGGTGGAGCTCTCGCCTCACAATCCGGAGGCTGTGAGTTCAATCCTAGGTAGAGGCAGATATTTCTCTTTCTGGGCACAATGAAGATATATCTGCTGAACATAACTCTGCATTGGCGACAGGAAGGGCATCCAGCCATTAAAACACTCTGCTAGCTCCATTCAGTTGCCCAGACTCCACTTCGCAAGGGGTTACGGGCTCATTAAAAGGAGATGATTGCAGTTATTATTCCCAGCCTGCTGTGATATGAGGCCCCATCAAATTGGCATCAGCTGGAGTAGAGAACGATGAAGGCAGCCCCCTTCTTCATGGAAAGTGACTTTATCCAGGAGAAACTTACCATATTTTTCGGAGTATAAGACGCACCCTTTCCCCCCACAAAAAAAGAGGGTGAAAATCTGGATGCGTCTTATACTTCGAATGTAGTCCCACCCAGCTTCTCAAACAGAAGTTTCAGAGGATGAAAAAAGCATCAAAAGGAAGCTTCAGAAACGAAGCCCCCAAACAGAGCTTCAGAAAAAAAGCTCCCAAACAGAGCTTCAGAGGCTTTTTTTTCTGAAGCTCTGTTTTGGAGGCTTTCAGAGGCAGAAAAATGTTTTTTCTGAAACGGAATTTCAGACGCAGAAAAAAAAGCAGAAAAAAAAAAAGCAAGGCACAGAGCTCCCAACCAAGAACCTGTTGCTAAAATTCACCTCTGGGAACAGCTGGTTGGAGGTATTCCGGGAGGCCGATCCACCTGCCAATCAGCTTTTTTCTTAGTTTCCTCCCCAAAAACTAAGGTGCGTCTTATACTCCGAAAAATATGGCAATATGAAACAATGTCTAGTTTGTTACTGTGGGCCCGCTCCTCTCTTTGTTTCTCATTTCACCTACAGTGACCTAAAACTAAGAGTACGGATTCTGATTGATGGGACGCTGATCATCTTCCGAGTCAAACCGGAAGACGCCGGGAAATACACCTGCATTCCAAGCAACAGCCTCGGCCGGTCCCCTTCAGCCTCTGCCTATCTGACTGTGCAATGTGAGTGGGTTTGCCCAAGGGGAACACATTTATGGGGTTGAGTAGGAGACCTACGTCGTTGTTTTTGGGTGCCATGATATAAAAAAGACGTTGAGACTCTAAAAAGAGTTGCAGAGAAAAGCAACAAAGAAATGAATAGAATAGAATAGAATAGAATAGAATAGAATAGAATAGAATTTTTATTGGCCAAGTGTGATTGGACACACAAGGAATTTGTCTTAGGTATATATATGCTCTCAGTGTACATAAAAGAAAATATACGTTCATCAAGGTACAACACTTACAACACTTAATGATAGTCACAGGCTACAAATAAGCAATCAGGAAACAATATCAGTATAAATTGTAAGGATACAAGCAACAAAGTTACAGTCATAATTGGAAGGAGGTGGAACGATGAGAAGATTAATAGTAGTGCAGATTTAGTAAATAGGTTGACAGTGTTGAGGGAATTATTTGTTTAGCAGAGTGGTGGCGTTCTGGAAAAAACTGTTCTTGTGTCTAGTTGTTCTGGTGTGCAGTGCTCTATAGTGTCGATTTGAGGGTAGGAGTTGAAACAGTTTATGTCCAGGATGTGAGAGGTCTGTAATTACTTTCACAGCCCTTATTTTGACTCATGCAATATACAGGTCCTCAATGGAAGGCAGGTTGGTAGTAATTGTTTTTTCTTCAGTTCTAATTATCCTCTGAAGTCTGTGTCTTTCTTGTTGGGTTGCAGAACCGAACCAGGCAGTTATAGAGGTGCAGATGACAGACTCAATAATTCCTCCGTAGAACTGAATCAGCAGCTCCTTGTGCAGTTTGAACGTTCTGAGTTGGCACAGAAAGAAATTCTTTGTTGTGCTTTTTTGGTGAACCACCCCCATCTATTCTCTGCCTCCCAATTCCCAGCTGACTGGGAGGAAGTGGGGATTTTGCAGTAATCTTCCCCTGGATTGGGGAGGGAATGGAGATTTAACAGTATCCTTCCCCTGGAGTGGGGTGGAAATGGGGATTTTGCAGTATCCTTCCCCGGCCATGCCCACCAAGCCACGCCCACCAAGCCACACCACGCCCACCAAGACATGCCCACAGAACCAGTAGTAAAAAAAAAAATGAATTCCACCACTAGAGTAAGGTGTGAGAAACCACCCTCCCCCTCACCATCTGTTCCAATGTAGGAACAATGATCTGAATCTACTAGGAGGATGGGAATAGCCTGGATTTGAATTTACAACTTCCTATGCCTTTTGAGACTCCTAGGGGAGAGTTAAGGTTAGGGTTAGGGGAGACCAAGGAAGAAAACAGACCGACCTTTAAAGCTATCTTAGATATGTCTCCTAAGAAGGACTTGTCCAATTTCAGGTTGAATTTGTAGCAGGTGAAACGGGTTACATCCCAAGTCACCGATTTGATTCCACTCGCTTTTTTAAACTTTTCCTTTGCCTTTGCAATTTTGCCAGTCTTCAAGTTGTCTTTAAAAGTCACTCCAAGCCCATTCTTGAGTGACTGTGCCAAAATGGGCATCTGTTTGTCCTATACCCATCATTATTTGTCAATAGTTTTCTACCTCTCCAGTTTTCACAGAAGGCTTTTGCACCTGCTAAATCTGCGTAGGCAGCATTTTTGTGAAAACATTTTTTAAAGCCAGGCTAAATATTTTAGTGTTGATCGTGGAGGTGAGCAAAAACGTAGACACTTCTATTTTCCAGCCCCCAAGTCTATTTCTTAGAGCTAAGTGCAGATAGGGGAAATTCAGTTTCCAAGCCCAAAGCTTCGTGCAGATGCTAAGTGATATGCTAATGGCTTTAGAAAAGATAATGAGTCTGAATATAATAGTCTTTGGTGGCAGTAATGAACATTGCTAAATTAGCATATGGGCTTGGGAGGCCATTAAAAAAAAATGTTACTATTCTTTTCCCGTTCCTTGTTTTAGGCAAGCTGCAGTAGAAATACGTGCCTTTCAACCAGTTTGGAGTTGAGCAAAGAAAAGTCCAGATGTTTCATAAAGAAACATCTTTATGAAAGCCTTTCATCAAGGCTCAAGATACAGAAAGATCTTGACAGACTTGAACATTGGGCACTATCTAACAAAATGAAATTCAACAGTGAAAAAAGTAAGGTTCTACATTTAGGCCAAAAAACCAAAATGCACAGGTACCGGGTACGTGGTACCTTGCTCAATAGTAGTAACTGTGAGAGGGATCTGGGAGTCCTAGTGGACAACCATTTAGATATGAGCCAGCAGTGTGCAACAGCTGCCAAAAAAGCCAACACAGTTCTGGGCTGCATAAACAGAGGGATAGAATCAAGATCATGTGAAGTGTTAATATCACTTTATAATGCCTTGGTAAGGCCATACTTGGAATACTGCATTCAGTTTTGGTTGTCATGATGTAAAAAAGATGTTGAGACTCTAGAAAGAGTGCAGAGAAGAGCAACAAAGATGATTAGGGGACTGGAGGCTAAAACATATGAAGAACGGTTGCAGGAACTGGGTATGTCTAGTTTAATGAAAAGAAGGAACTAGGGGAGACATGATAGCAGTGTTCCAATATCTCAGGGGCTGCCACAAAGAAGAAGGAGTCAAGCTATTCTCCAAAGCATCTGAGGGCAGGACAAAAAGCAATGGGTGGAAACTAATCAAGGAGAGAAGCAATTTAGAACTAAGGAGAAATTTCCTGACAATGAGAACAATTAAGCAGTGGAACAATTTGCCTGCGGAAGTTGTAAATGCTCCAACACTGGAAGTTTTTAAAGAAGAGATTGGATAGCCATTTGTTTTATATGATGTAGGGTTTCCTGCCTGGGCAGGGGGTTGGACTAGAAGACCTCCAAGGTCCCTTTTTTAAAATTTTGCATTTATATCCCGCCCTTCTCCGAAGACTCAGGGCGGCTTACACTATGTCAAGCAATAGTCTTCATCCATTTGTATATTATATACAAAGTCAACTTTTATTGCCCCCAACAATCTGGTTCCTCATTTTACCTACCTTAGAAAGGATGGAAGGCTGAGTCAACCTTGGGCCTGGTGGGGCTTGAACCTGCAGTAATTGCAAGCAGCTGCTGTTAACAACAGACTGTCTTACCAGTCTGAGCCACAGAGGCCCTTCCAACTCTGATATTATTATTAAATGATTACGCACTTCTTCATAACTTCTGATTGCCTCCAATTCAGATCCTGCCAGGGTGGTGAACATGCCACCCATCATATACGTTCCAGTGGGGATTCATGGATACATCCGTTGCCCGGTTGAAGCTCAGCCACCCGTTTCCTTGGTCAAATGGAACAAAGACGGACGCCCTTTGCACATTGAAAAGGTGGGCGTGCTTTATTTATTTCCTTTAAAAAAAAAAAGAATTGCAAAGGTGGGTTGCATTTTTCTCCCCTCCTTCCTCCAGAAAGTTCAAGGTTTATGCAAAAGGGTCCACAGTTCCCGCCGTGTCCCACTCCCACTCTGACGAACGAGTCCAAGAAGTCCGTAACAAACTTGGCAACGAAGCCTTTGCAGCTTGCCAAGTCCCTTCAAGGTTTATCAGGGCAGGCAGGAGTCCAAGTTGTGACTTCAGCGATCGAGTCCGATATCAGCAAACTAGATAAGACTTTGCTTGACTCAAGGTTGGAATGCCAAAAGCAGGTCCTTTATATAGGCTGTGGGGTGTGGCTCCATGACTCAGCATTTATCCAGGCCTGCCCCTCCCTTCCTTCTGCTGGCGTTGCCTCTCAGATCTCCGGAAGCGAGGATCCACCCACCCTGAATTGTTTTCAGCTGGATCTGCTGTCAGTGTCTGGGAAAGGGAGGGGTCAGAGGGAGTAGGCCCAGGTAATTCCACCACTTTTTTTTTTAAATTTACATTTATATCCCGCCCTTCTCCGAAGACTCAGGGCGGCTTAAAGTGTATAAGGCAATAGTCTCATTCTATTTGTATATTTACAAAGTCAACTTATTGCCCCCCCAACAATCTGGGTCCTCATTTTACCTACCTTATAAAGGATGGAAGGCTGAGTCAACCTCGGGCCGGGCTTGAACCTGCAGTAATTGCAGGCTGCTGTGTTCTAATAACAGGCTTCTTACAGCCTGAGCTATCACGGCCTCCTTGGCTATCACTTGGTTGGCTTCCTGCTCTGAAGGCTGAGCCAAAGGAACCCACGCTGTATGAGTGAGGTTTATCGGGCTGGTCCTTTCACTCCCTGAATCCTCTCCGGCCATGGGGCCAGGGCTGGGGGCTGGAGGCATGACAAGCCTTTCATCTTCATTATCAGACTCGGAGTCTGATAAAAGGCCCGGTTGGAGACGGGAGGGGCCCGGCTGAGGAGAGGAGGGAGGACGAGTCACAACAGTTCCTCTTTCATCTACACGGCTACCTTGTGAGTTTGTTGGTGCAAAAGTGTTGCCACAAAAGTGGAGCTGGCAACAGAGTCAGACAGTGAGGAGGCTGGGGAGGACCATGGGCCAGTCCCGGACTCTGGGGAAGGCCCGGATGAGGGCTCAAAGTTATGACGTCACTGAAAAAAGTGACCTGACCATTTTTCATGTAAGCGTTGCAAGATCCCCGTGATCACATGGTCACAATCCAGACAGCTGGCAACTGATTCATATTTATGACAGTTGCAGTGTCCCGGGATCATGTGATCCCCTTTGGTGATCTCCTGAGAAGCAAAAACCAGATTCGCTTCACAACTATGGCAAGAGAGGTTGTAAAATGGGACAAAAACCCGCTGAACAAACATCTCGCTTAGCCAATATAAATTTAAGGGCTCAATGGCGGCCGTAAATCGAGGACTACCTGCATTTATTAGCAGTGAAAAGAACCTCTTTAATGAGACTTCCCTCTGCTATAATCTTGGTTTAAAATTCCTATTGAGGACTTCATGAAGTCTAAATATTTAAGCAGAACGCTCAATATTTAGAATTCTTACTTTAAAAAAAATATTAATGGTTTAAAGACGATACCTTGTTTTAAAGACAGGGTCATTCATGGCTATGCCTTTCATCTTCAGCACAGCTGGTCTAGCTTAAAAGAGACAAAGTCAAAACCAAAGCTCGAAAGCTCATTAATTTCTACCCAAGAGATTTCTTCACATGCTTTATTCACCTATTGAAACCAATGATTATTTTCAAAGCCTAATATTTGATCAGATTTTTTCCCCTTCTCTTCCCCCCTAAAGGGACAACATCCTTTTTCTGCACAGATAAATCTAATTGGATTGCTGAGCTTGCTTTTCATTTTTCTGTAATATGGTATCTGTCAAATTGCTTCATATGGAACTATAAACACAGTAGCGGAAAGTTTTCTCACAACTCTCTAACTTAAGTAACCTTGGGGGTCATCTCAAACCATATCTCCAGCGCCTTCTAAGCTCTTACTGCTATGGTTCCTGACCTGTGTATGTAAATCTGAAGTTTTGGGTTGAAGAGCATTAGCTCTTGGTCATCACGCTATAAAAAAGATGTTGAGACTCTAGAAAGAGAAGAGCAACCAGGATGATTAGGGGACTGGAGGCTAAAACATACGTTGAACGGTTGCAGGAACTGAGCCTGGCTAGTCTAGTGAAGAGAAGGACCAGGGGAGAGAGGATAGCAGTCTTCTAATATTTGAGAGGCTGCCACAGAGAGGAAGGGGGTCAAGTTATTTTCCAAAGCACCTGAAGGCCAGACAAGGAATAATGGATGGAAACTGATTAAGGAAAGATTCAACCTGGAAATAAGAAGAAATTTTTTGACAGTGAGAACAATCGACCCATGGAACAGAAGTTGCCTTCAGAAGTTGTGGGAGTTTCATCCCTGGAAGCTTTCAAGAAGAGACCGGACTGCCATCTGTCAGAAATGGTGTGGGGGTCTCCTGCTTGGGTGGGAGGGTTGGAGTAGATGACCTACAAGGTCCCTTCCAACTCTGTTAACCTGTATCTGTATCAGCTGTTAGATGTCAAGGTCCTCTTTGAACACAATGGATGAACATCATCAGCTAGGCTTCAGGATTAGTCCAGAATGGTCCATCCATTGATATTGACCCAGTTCTTGTTCACTAATGTGTGCATGACCCCGGCCTTGTTATGTGTTCTTCACCTGAACATTCATCTAATGAATGAACAGGTACTTGCTAGACTATTCCTTGCTTTGTAGAAACCAACCAATTAACATGGATCCCACAAGGACTTCTGAAGGTATCTCCATAACTTGGGGACATCTCTGAAAAGGACCTAACTTTTACATCTGCCATCCAAATTAATCTTTAATGTTTAAGCTTCTCTGGCAAGGGAATTCTGGGAGTTGAGGTCTATGCATCTTCAAGTTGCAAGCTTGACAAACACTGCTTAAGACTATGATTCCCGTATGGCCTTCCTCCCGAAATCATAACTATTGTTACTGAATTGTGTTAAAGAAAAAACGGACAGTGGTGGTGGCAATAGGGGGAGAAGATGAAGACTATATAAGTTGATGTTGTGTTGCAAATATTAGAGGGATGCCTATCAATAAATCAAAAACATTGTATCAAAACCCAGGTGAGTGGAATCTCCAGAGAATCTGAACTACTAATGGTCAAAGCTAATGGGCGGTAGATAAGAATTCAACAGAATTCAAAGTGGAGGGAGGGATCAAGAAGGACCTGAGTTTAGAATCATTGCACTGCAGTAAGAGGCATAGGCCGGGCCTGCCCCAGAATCCTTGAAGGCTTTTGTTGCCATTCCCAAAGGAAG
Source organism: Ahaetulla prasina (assembly GCF_028640845.1). NCBI lineage: Eukaryota > Metazoa > Chordata > Lepidosauria > Squamata > Colubridae > Ahaetulla > Ahaetulla prasina. The sequence goes on from NC_080547.1 coordinate 15,757,541, forward strand.
GCAGACAATCTGGCGAGATTCTTGTAACATGGGTGACTAATAATAAAGCTTCTGTTTGGATATTTGCAAATGGTTGTGGATGCTTTTGCCTGATGGGGGGAGGTTGAACTATTCTGGTCCAAGCAATAGCTTTGATTAATTAAATACGATGTCGAGTGCAGGAAATCAGGAGTCTGGGCAGTTCAAATGAAGCTATAGATTTATTGCAAACTTAAGTTCTCTACAAGAATCTGAACTACTAACAGTCAAAGTTAATGGGCGGTAGATAAGAATTTCAACAGAATTCATAGAGGACTGGATTTAGATTTCTTGTGGGTGTGAAGGGACTTGAGACTGATGACATGTTTGACCCCGCCCTTGGGCTCAGCCTGTTCATCTCCTGCATATGGATGTTTTCTAGACCAAGATATTTCAGATTCCCCAAATGCTTGGCTATCAGATTTTGCTCCTCTATCCTGTGAAACTCACGTCTGCCAAAATCTAATTTCTTCCATTGCTTTGTCAGTATTCAGGCTGGAGTCTTTTGGAAGATGGTTCCATTCGAATAGAAGAAGCAACAGAAGATGCTCTTGGCACCTACACCTGCGTGCCTTATAATGCCCTGGGGACTATGGGCCAATCGCCCCCTGCCCGATTGGTACTGAAGGTATTTCATTGGTATTTCTTTTGAAGGTGTGAATGTGCACAAACAAGGGAGAGGGAGTAGAAAGAGGAGTAGAGGGCAAATGAGAGGGGAGAAGGGGAGAGAGGAACAGAAGAAAGGGAAAAGGAGAAGAAGAAAGGAAGGAAGGGGAAAAAGAGTAGGAGAGAAGGATAGAAAGGGGGGAAGAAGTGAGGAGTGGGGGATGGGAAGAGAAAGTAGAGAAAAGGAAGGAGAGGAGGAAAGAAGAAAGTAGAAAAGGAAAAAAGGAGGGAAGGGAAAGAGAGAAGAAAGATAAGAAGGATTGTTATAAAACAAGAGAGAAGGATTGGTAGAAGAGCAGCCCCTAGTATATACAAATACAAATACAAATACAAATACAAATATAATATGAAATTGTAAAGAGTATATATATGATTAATAACGGATAAGAGACTGTACATTTATAATATGTCTATGTGAAATAAAATAAAAAACCTTATAAACTAAAAAAAAAAAAGAAGTAACAAAAAGAAAAAAAGAATTTTGGGAGTTGAAGTCCACGGGTCTTAAAGTGGCCAAGGTTGGGCAACCCGGACTGAAGGTGGATCAGGGTTCGGAGACCAACCATTTGTTCACCTTTGGACAAACTCTGTAAGCGGCTGAAAATCCCGCAGTTGGCTGGCAGCTCCAGGTTTTCAGCAAGAGGCATCGGATGGTCATTGTTCTTTATTTTTTCCTTTCTGGCTTCACAGGACCCACCCTATTTCACGGTGCTACCAGGCTGGGAGTACAGACAAGAGGCAGGGAGAGAACTCCTGATTCCCTGTGCTGCAGCAGGAGACCCCTTTCCTGTCATCACTTGGAGAAAGGTACCCGGCCTCTCAGAAAAATCTGCAGGGCCTCTTTGGCTTTTGATGAGTAGCCCCCCTTTGTCCCGGTAAGAGCATACTGGGGGCTGCTCTACCACTCTCGCCCTGTCCTACAAAGTGGGTGGCGGGAAAAACCCAGCTCCTTGCCAGGAAGCATGTAGGACAGTAGGTCTTCAACCTTGGAGAGTTGTGGACTTCAACACCCAGAATTCTCCAGCCAGCTTGCTTTAAGACATTTAAGACTTGCGTAGCTTCTTCTCCAGAAAGATTACACTACTAATCAGAGCATGCAAAACATTTTCTAGACCAATTCTTGAATACAGCTCACCTGTCTGGAACTCACACCTCATTTCAGACATTAATACAATTGAGCGTGTCCAGAAATATTTTACAAGAAGAGTTCTCCACTCCTCTGATCACAACAAAATACCTTATGCCACCAGACTTGAAATCCTGGGCTTAGAAAATTTAGAACTCCGCCGACTTCGGCATGACCTGAATTTAACTCATAGAATCTATCTGTTACAATGTCCTTCCCGTTGAAGACTACTTCAGCTTCAATTGCAACAATACACGAGCACACAATAGATTTAAACTTAAAGTGAACCACTCCAATCTTGATTGTAGAAAATATGACTTCAGTAACAGAGTTATTAATGCCTGGAATGCAATACCTGACTCTGTGGTCTCTTTCCAAAATCCCAAAATCTTTAAACAAAGACTATCTACTATTGACCTCACCCCATTCCTAAGGGGCATGCATAAGAGCACCAGCGTGCCTACTGTTCCTGTCCTAATGTTCCCTTTGATTGTATCCAATTCGTATAGTTATTTCATGCTTATACTTACATATACTGTTGTGACAAATAAATAAATAAATAAATGGGGAATTGTGGAAGTTGGAGTCCACCCAGCTTAAAATTGCCATGGTTGAGAAACACTGGTGCAGGAACTCTAGGAAGTGTAGCTGGGACCTTGAAGGAGCCCAAGGCAACCTTAGCCCCTCCTTCACCTTCAGAATCTTTCTCTGAGTAGTCCAGAGTTAGCTCATCCTCCCACGCGGTGAATTTGGTTTGAGATTCATTACGGCACATTAGGACTTCATCCGGGAACTGAAGGGGGAAGGAGATCTTGTCACTGAGGGGAGATGTTGAGTTCCACTTCTTACACCTCCCTGTTCAGGTCTGTCTCAGTTTGTGTTGGGTCTTCGACTCCTAGAGTTGTGAGTGATGAGGGGAGCGGAAGTCATGCATAAGTTAGATGGGCCAAACATGGTGGAGTTAAACAATGAGACCATATTGATGCGAAGGGAGCCAACTTGGGGGAAAGACTAATGTGAAACACAATAAGAGGTTCAAACTTCAGCGTTTTGACCTTGATTTTGTGGCCTTTGTTGCAATGGTAGATGTCAATTTTTTTTAGTACCGGTTCTGTGGGTGTGGCTTGGTGGGCATGGCATGGCTTTTTGGACGTGATTTGGTGAGCGTGGCATGGGGAGGGTACTGTAAAATCTCCATTCCCACCCCAATCCAGGAGAAGGTTATTATAAAATCCCCATTTCCTCCCGATCAGCTGGAGCTTGGGAGGCAGTAAATCCACAAGAGCCTTGGTGGTGCAGTGGTTAGAGTGCAGTACTGCAGGCTACTTCTGCTGACTGCTGGCTGCCTGCAATTTGGCAGTTCAAATCTCACCATGCTCAAGGTTGACTCAGCTTTCCATCCCTCTGAGGTCAGTAAAATGAGGACCCAGATTGCTGGGGGCAAGAGGCTGATTCTGTAAACCGCTTAGAGTGGGCTATAAAGCACTGTGAAGCAGTATATAAGTCTAAGTGCTATTGCTAAAGAAGGAAGGGACAAAGGGGAAGGAAGGAAGGAAGGAAGGAAGGAAGGAAGGAAGGAAGGAAGGACTATGGTGGCACAATGATTAGAATGCAGTATTGCAGGCTAACTCTGCCAACTGCCAGCAGTTTGATCCTGACCAACTCAAGGTTGACTCAGCCTTCCATCCTTCCGAGATGCGTAAAATGAGGACCCAGATTATTGGGGGCAATAGGCTGACTCTGTAAACTGCTTAGAGAAGGCTGTAAAACACTGTAAAGTGGTATATAAGTGTGAGTGCTATTACTATCATTGTCCCTAATTGCAAACATAATTAGCATCCTTTATCAGTCCTCCAACAGGAAAGAAGCTGCCTTATTTTAATGGAGTTGTGACTTCATCAGTAAACTAGTATTCATTTATTAAAGGGAAGGAAAATCGATGGGTCTTTAGCTCCATCTTCTGTTTTAAAGCAGTGAAACACTGAACTAGGCTGGAATATTTACTGGAACTGCACTAGTGGTGAAATCCATTTTTTTTACTACTGGTTCAGTGGGCGTGGCTTAGTGGGTGTGCTGTGGCTTGATGGGCCTGGCTTGGTGGGCGTGGCAGGGGAAGAATATTGCAAAAACTCCATTCCCACCACCCTCCAGGAGAAAGATATTATAAAATCTCCATTCCCTCCCCACTCCTGGGGGAAGGATACTGCAAAATCCCCATTCCCTCCCCACTCTGGGGCCAGCCAGACGTGGTATTTGCCGGTTCTCCGAACTACTCAAAATTTCCGCTACCATTTCTCCAGAATCTGTCAGAACCTGCTGGATTTCACCCCTGAACTGCATGCTTCAAGAATAATTCAGAAGGAATGTGTGAGAAAGACCCAAACGGGCTGCTTTCATGAATAGCCGAGAAATTCTATGATTTCTCAAGATCCAGAGGACTTCCTCAGAATCAATTTGGAAGCTTTCCCAGCTTGATAGATCAGGTATCTAAACCTCTTGGCTTCCTAGCATCACCACCAATTTTAAAAAAAAAAGTGAACAGGAGGATTTGTGTGAGAGAAGCCAACAAAGGTACCTTTTCTGAGGTTAAAATTTTGAGCATTCCCTGAACCGGAAGCCTTAGACATTTTATGGAATGTGATCCAATTTCTCTTTGATGGTGTGGCCAGTTCCATGGAACCTGATCCAATTTAAGTTTATGGCATAGCCAGGGGTGGGCTTCAAAAAATTTAGCAAGGGGTTTTCTGCCAGGTTGCTGGGTGGATGTAGCCATGGTGGGCGTGGCCTAGTTGGCCTCCTGCATCACGGTGTGTGTGTGTGTATGTGTGTGTGTGTGTGTGTGTTTGCTCTCCTCAGGCTCTGGAGGCTTTCTTCGAGCTTGCTGGAGGGCGAAAACAGCCTCCACAGGCTCCAGAGGCCCTTTGGTGGCCGGAAACGGGGTCGTTTCCAGCCTTCCTGAACTTCCGGTAGGCCTGTTTTTTGCCCTCCTCGAGCCTCCGCGCATGCCCTGCATTTACCTGCATCCAAAACGGGTCACATGGGGACTCCTGGGAAGGGCGGAGTGGGGTGGGCGGGGCCAGTCAGAAATGGAATTTGGGGGTTCTTTGAACTGTACAGAATCTTAGCTAGAGGTTCTCCCTAACCCTAAACCTCAGCAGCCCACCCCTGGATATAGCTGAGTCAGTTATAAAATGAACATCCCTCTCTCCCCCCTTACTTCTGGAGAGGAGAGGAGAGGAGAGGAGAGGAGAGCAATGGAGTGCAATAAGCCAGCTCTCAGGGAAAAGAAGTCATAGACGCTAGCCAGCCGCTCCTTGGCTGGGAAATAGATAGTAGGGGTTTGGGAGTGGCTGTTGTGTCTTGCCCGCCCTCAGAGCAGCCGGGGCCTTCTTACCTGCTCCCGAACACTGAGGAATGTATGCCTCCCGGCCCAAGTCCTGGCTCCATGCCCACACAAACTGCAGAAGAAGGAGCATCTCCCTGCCCCAGCCCTGACTCCATGCCCAGGCAAACGGAGCAGCTGAACCCCTCCCCTCCTCCACAGCAGGTGAGCCTGAGGAGGGTTTACTCCCAACAACAGCTGATTGGAGTGACCTCGCATCAGAAGATTGGAGAAGCGGAGGCAACAGAAGGGAGGGGCAGGCCTTAATGAGTGCTGAGTCATGGAGCCACACCCCATGGCCTATATAAAGGATCTACTTTCTGGCAGTCTCTGAGTCAGGCAAAAGTCGAACTTATCTTGCTGAAGTCACTTACTGGTCTCCTGCCTGCTCTGAGGACTTTGCTAGGACTTTGGACAGAGCTGCAGAGGCAAACCTGATTCGGATTTCCCTGACCCGGCCGTCAGCGGAGGAGTGGGACACGACAGTGGCCTGTTGTCTCAGACAACTGTTCACTTTTAGGATACAGCAAACAATTTGGATTTCTTGGCCAGGTTTGTCGGGACTAATTACATTTGATTTTTGTTTATCCATGTGAATAAAAGACTGTTCCTACCCTGTTTGAAAAGGGGTTTGTTTGTACTCGTGAGTAGGCGGCTTATCGTTACATGCTAAGACTGGGTCAGAACATGGAGTTTCTCTGTCTGAGATCCCCTCTCACTCCCTAGCAGACAGTAGCACCCTATGTCCAGATCAGGGGTGGGTTCTACTTACCTTTTACTACCGGTTTGCCACAGGATCGCGCAAGTGCGATCGCTTCGCTCGAGCACGTCGAGCTTCTGCAGATCGTCTATGATAACATCCGGGTGGGTGGGTGGAGCCTCCCCCCTGGTTTTACTACCGATTCGCAAGAACCGGACCGAACTGGGGACAACCCACCACTGGTCCAGATATTTGCAACATACCTCTGAGTTGTCTCTCTGTGTGTGTTTCTCCCCATCCCTCTCTCTCCTTCCTTCCCTGGGCCTTCTCTCTTATTTGACCAAGGTAGGGAAGCCTAGTAGAAGTAGGCATACCACCCTTCCCAGTGGAAGCCTCCAGTTCCGATCTCTCAGTAAGGATGACCACGGAGAATGGGAATGCGTCGCCACCAACATCGTCACAAGCATCACGGCAAGCACACATCTGACCGTCATTGGTAGGTATGAGGCTGGGAAGCATTGTTGATATGACCGGCTGGTTGATCATTGGGGAGGACTGTGGACACTGGTGACATTTCTGCTCCAGGGTTTTTTTTTTTTTAATTTAAAGTTTTATATGGCTGCTCAATACACACACACAAAAAATGATTCGGTGTAGCAAACAACCTCAGTTTTAACATGTGGTGGTTTCCCCAATACCACAACTAAAGTGAGTAACAAGAACGAATCAGACAAATTAGAGCCTGACAAAGCTGGCTGGGTGACTTTGGGCCAATCACCAGGCAACATTGAGTTCTAGTCCCACCTTAGACATGAAAACTGGCTAGCTGATGATTGGGCTAATTGCCAGGAGATTGTGAGTTCTAGTTCTACCTCAGGCATGAAAACTGGCTGGCTTACTTTGGGTTAATCAGCAGGGGATGGCGAGTTCTAGTCCTGCCTTAGACACCAAAGGCAACTAGGTGACTTTGGGCCAATCACTCTCTCTTAGCCCAACCCACCTCCCAGGTTTGTTATTGTGGGCAAAATAGGAGGAGGAAGGAGTATTAGAAATATGTTTGCCAACTTGAATTGTTTAGAGCAGGAGTTCCCAACCTTTCGGACTTCAGGGACCACTAAATTCATAATTTTAAATCCTGTGGACCACTAACATGATCTGCCTGATGACTGGCCAGGTGGGCGTGGCCAACTCGATGTCACTCACGTCAAGGGGCGCCTTGCCGGCCTTTACACACCCCTCCCCTACCAGCCACTCCTCGCCTCCCCACCCAGGCTCCTTAGGGCCCCAACAGGAAGCAATTGCTGGAGCTAAGCATCCACCATGAGAAAGAGTTGGCAAAACAGCTGGCTCAGGTCAAATTAGATCTGACCAAGAAGGAGGCTCAGCAGAAGCACCTCTCTGAAAACTACGACTATAGGCTTTCCAAGCAGAGGGAAGACCTGCAGGAATGCAAGGCCAGGTACCGGGTACTCAGGTGAGTTGAGATGGTCAGCCAGTTCCAGGCCATGATGCCACTGGAACAAGGCCCTCTGGTTATTCACCACCGGAGGCACTTCCTTCTAGCCTTCGGCTAAAGCCCTGCACCAGGAGGCTGAAGCAGACCACAAGTCGGAATTTTTGCTCCCCTCCAACCCACACAAAAAGACCCCAAAGGGAGAGACTCTCTGCAGCAACAAAACCATTCATTGCACATATCCGGCCCAGCGGCCGTAGTTTAGTTAAATCAGTGACTCCTGATTTAGTGCAATATAAAAAATGCAAATAATTTTTCTGCTGACCATCAAAATTTTCTCGCAGACCACCAGTTGGTGACCTCTGGTTTAGAGAAATGATAATAAAGTACGATATACATCATTCAAATAAGGTATTCCGCCTCACAGGACGTGCTCTCTTCAATCCTGATCCAAAGCCTGAGGTTTTGAAATCCTTCGGGAAGGCTAACAGGATCGGGGCCAGTTAAATCTCTGCAGGGAGGTGGTTCTGCACAGCAGGTGCATTAATTAACTAGAGGAAAAAAGCTGGACAGTACAGAGAAACATTTTGTGAGCAACAGCATTTTCCAGGGTCTCGTTTCTCACTTTCAATTAAATTTTCCCAGTTCCGTCTTGCCTATGATTCTGCTCTCTGCCCTCTGCTAAGCCCCGATCATTCTGTTATTAGGAGAAGCTTCCTGGAGAACTTCCATTTAAATATAATGATATTATATTTGATTTTGTTTGTTATCAATTTGTTTTCCTCTTTTAAGTGAAAGTTGACTGAGTGGCATTCTGGGTTGCTTTCTGCATGGGGGTCTATATTCCTTTGTGCAGGCTCCTTGATGTCTTTTAGTTTATAAGATAACTAGCTGGACACCCATGCTTCGTTACAAAACTATGTGATCAGGCATGATAAATTGACATGTAAAGCCTGAAACTTAATGTAGAATGTGTAACTCTGTAGCATCAGGGCGTGTTAATATAAGGCAACTGGCAGTTGGGACAGAGTTCCTTTCAGGTGGGGAGGGGGGAGTAGAACGTCTAACTCCTTAGCATCAGAGCGTGTGAATATAATACCGTATATGAAATACTAATGATCTGATGGTCATTTCGAAAAATCCTTTCTTAACGAGCACCTAGAAGCCAAGAGGAACATACGTGCCAACTTTCAAGTTTGTAGGCTTTACCGTTCTGGAGATTTCGTGATGTGTGAGTGGTATTTGGCTTTTATATATATAGATAACACAGGAATGTTAAGGTTCTCCAATGATCCATATTTAAAAGGAAAATCCATTGTGTGCCTCCTTTCTTTCATCTTAGTTTAAACTCTGTTGCATTAATCCTGATAGTCCTAATTTCCCTCTCCTTGTTTTCAGGTACAAGTCCCCATGCCCCAAGTAATGTGCGCGTTGCCGTTTCCATGACCTCAGCCAACGTTTCCTGGGAACCTGGCTACGATGGCGGATATGAACAGACATTCTCAGTTTGGTACGGCCCTCTGTGAGTCATCCCAGCATGCTTTGCTCTCTGCTTCTTTTCTTTCCCAGTTGGCCAATGTGAACAGTAGACTTGAGGCCTTGTCCTCCTTCAACTGAGTTATCTTGAATGTTGATTGCGTAGCAACAATACGCAGGTACCCCATTTGAGTAATGAGAGTTTTGCAATCCCTGATCTTGATTAGCTGACTTTTGTGGCATAGGGAATAGGGCTTTGTGTCAAGGTTCCAGAAAAACCTCCTCTGCATAAAAAAACTCAGAAGCCATTGTCTTTCAGAGTTCTTTACTAGCATAAGGAAACTGGCACACGATGAGTGAAATTCCAAAACTGAACTGCCGGATTCTTTTCCCAGTTATACGAACCCCAAGAGTCCCACCTCCCTAACCCCTTTGCTGGTCACATGGTCCCACGTTCTCCCAGTTTATTCGAAACCTCTTCTTGCCACTCCTTCTGCAGATGTGAACACAATCCGACCTTGACCGCTTGAAGAATGTTACCATACCCCTCAACCCCCCTTTTTCCCCTCAGGGGAAAAATGTGGCAGCGTCTGGAAACCTAAGGCCTAGTATGGTTTCCAGGCCTGACACTTTGTCTATCCCTTTTTAAGGTGACTTTCCCCATCCTGAAGAGATGATCAGTGACATTTAAATCTTGCTTTTCTTCCATGACGGAACCCGAATTACTCTTCATGGAATTTGCATAGACCATTCTATCACATCAAATGCTCTCTTGGACCTCGTACATTCGATTTTTAGTTAAATAGAGTCCATCAGGAATCTCCAAGTCAGGATTTGAATCATGGAAAAACAATGGATTTGGATTGGCTAAATTGGATAAACCTGTGGCTATCCTAATCTGTACAATGAAACAGTAGCTTGCATTCCCGGGGAAATAGCAGCCGCAAGCGGACTGGGGGAAGGGAAAGTCTTAAATATTACATTTTGCCTTTGTGATACAGATCTAGTACTGATCCATTCTTCCTCTGCAAGTAAGAAACAAAGCAAAACACAACACAACACAACACAACACAACAAAAGCAAATGTCTTCTACAGTTCACTAAACAAAAGGCACCTAACCAGCAACGCATCTGTGGTCCATCTTCAGACCTGTCGGTCTCAAGTGAACAAGACGTAATAAACCTTCAAACACAATAGTTGAGTTTACTCAAAATGCTGATTTCTAAATCTGACATAATAGTGCTGTATTCATGTGATTTGTTGGGTCCAAATAAACTATACAATAGCATCCTTTGATGGCTTGTTTCACACAACAGCTAAAAACACAGTTGGATTTCCACCACGGGATTAACCGAACATCTAATTTAGCTGAATCCAGTGTTGTGTAATCCTCCAATTGGTTAGTACATCCTATGTATTATGTAATCTATCCTTCTTAAAGAAAATGCACCCTCAACATATCTAAAAAGCATCAGCTGGAAAAAGCTGGTGTATTATTTATGTGGTGATATAACTATTCACATCTGCCTTCTTGTAAATTGGATGAAATCGTTATTTAGAAGTTGTCTTCTGAGCTTCCATATCAATATTTGCTAAAAATCACTGGAATTTAATGGTCCTATATTCATCAGAGTGCACCATGTATTATACCTCTAAAATATACTAGAATTGGGCTTCAGGCAATTTACATTCTTCCATACAGCTACCTACTGTAGGTCTAACTCAATCCGGAGGGCTCTAGGTGCCAATATCCATTTTGAATTGAAAATTTTCTCTTCCTAATCATCTGCTTTGTCCAGGTTCTTTCTTTGTAGGGGGTTTAATTTTAGAAATCACATGTCAGTAGAAAGTTGATGGTTAGCTCACACTTCACTTCCCACCTGCAGCATCGAAGAGTGACATGGAAGTGTGAAAAAGCTGTCATACCAGAAAGGTATCTGGACCGCTTATGCAATAGTTTTCAGCATTCCAAAATAGCTGTTTAGATTTTACCGAAGAAAATATAGGGCATTCTAGTAAGCTTCAAAATTCTTCTCCCCAATAAAGCTATCCCTGCATCTGGAGTCCCGTTGAAATAACTACCGTATTTTTCAGAGTATAAGAGACACTTTTTTCCCTCCTAAAAGAGACTGAAAATTTGGATGAGTCTTATACTCTGAATGTAACCCCATGCACAGTGCCCAAAATGGCTACCTGGAACAGCTGCTGCCTTCTCTTACTCCTTTCCACACTCACCTGCTTTAATCACTGGAGCTCCCTTTTGAAGCTGTTTTTCAGCCCCAACGTGAGCGAAACAATCTTCCGTGCTTTGCCTGCTTTTCTGATTGCTGCTCCCTCCGATGATCAGCTGTGCTTTAGAAGCTGTTTTTTAGCCCCAACCAGCCCCAACCTCAAAACCAGCCAGTGAGCTAATGTGCTGAAGCTGATCAGGCTAAGGACTAGCCAGATGAATACTTGGTAGGCAGAAGTTTTTCTCCATATTTTCCTCCCCAAAAACTAAAGTCCGTCTTATACTCCACTGTGTCTTATATTCCGAAAAATATGGTATTCAGTTGTAGGTCTGAAAGCATTTAGTTGAGGTTCTTCTGAAAAGGAAATAAAAATAAATCCAGAATCTACATAGGTTATTTCCTGGGGTGGGAAGTCCATCAACCTTTCTTTAAATTTCACTCCTTGAGTCAGTTCACAAGTCCTACTGGTGTTGATTAATCAAATGATGTATGTGCAAAGATCCCTAAGGTCAGATCCCATAGGTTTCTCTATATTTGGGGTGGGGGGTATATTACCAGTATTTAAGTAGTAGCAGGTGAAACCAAAGAATTCACCAGCAGGAGGGGCGTGGCCATGACCGTGGTGGGGTAAGGACCTTTCCTTCACTTCACAGGGCTTAATAATGAAGATTTATGAGGATTAATGCTGTTTGGAATGCACCGTTATGGATGAAAGTTAATAAATCATGAAGTGGAAGTGTTAATAGCCCAGCAGACTGAATTTAAAACTGGTAGGTCATCTGAAACTGCTTGAATTAAGGAGTTTTTACTGCGTGGGATGACCGAACTGGCAGATACAATGAGTTTGGAATAAACTGCTGTCTTTTGCTTTCCTTATTATAATTATCGTGTTCTGTGTTAAATGCTGAGGCTAAGGAATATCAAAGACTGAATTTGCTAATGAGAAGAATTTTAATTGAAGAGATCGATCTTTTGTGCTGGACTGACTGGCTGACTGGCTGAAGAAGCTTTTATTAGGTGGATAATTTTTTTTTAATTATTTTTCTTTTGAGAGGAAATTAATAGCTTGTTTATATTACAGAAAACAAAAAAAGGACTTTGTTTTGAAGTTCAAGCTGGTTTGTTTTTTTTCTCTGCCGACGTGGAGAAAAAATGGCGCTGATTAAGCTGTGAGGTAATTGTGTTTCTTTGTGGAGTGAATATGACTCATAAGTTACTGATAAGCTACTAACGAGTGCAAATAAGCCGTTTCGCTTCAATTAAAAGATTGTCGTCCCTTGATCTTCATCAAGACCCTCTGTAAAATTGGTTTGACTGCTGTCCTTTGATCTTCACTAAGACTCTTTGAAAAATTGGAATCCCAGTTTGAGAAATTTTTTGTTTTTTTTTTTCAAAATGACTCAACAACTTTCAGAAACGCAGCAAATTGCTGCAGCTTTAAATAAAATTGGGGAAAAAATAGCAGCACTATCAGGCGTATAGATAATTTGACATTTAAACTGACATCCGAAGTGCAAAATTTAAAGCAAGATATGAATGATAACTTTGCTAAACAAAAAGAGGAAATGACAATGATTAAAGATGAAATGGAGCAGCTGCATGTGCATGAGGCAAAAGTAGATCGGCAAATTGGCAAAATATTTTATAAAAATGAGCAGCAAGATAAGAGAATTTGTCTTTTGGAAGAAGAGATGAGGAAATATAATTTTGTTATCAGAGGAATCTCGGAAGAAAGGAAGATAAATTGAAACAGCGGGTTTTGAAATGGATTAATGATTTGGATCGCAACTTACGTTCACAATAGCAGACCTGGCAAGTGTTTTAGAATTGGATATAGAAGGCAAAATGGTTCTAACAGGAATGTGCTTGTCAGGTTCGCAAATCTTGGTGATAAGTTGGAAGTTATGGCCAAGTTAAGAGAGTTGGGAGATGCTTTGAAGTTTGAAGGAAGACTATTCAAGTCTTCCCGGATATATCAAGAGAAGAAAGGGCATGGAGATTTTTTAAAACCAATTACAAAAGTTTTGAGAGATAATGGAATTAAATACAATTGGAGGCCACCACAACAATTGAAATTTTTTATAAAGGAAGGATGCGTACAATCACCCCAGATATAGATGCATTATTATATTTACGGAGCTTGGACTGATTGAGATGGAGGATTTAATGGAGATAAAAGATCAAATGCTTCAGATGGGTGGAACATACGTGGAAACATCAATCTCAGAAGAAGAAAAAGGGGCTATTGGAGGGCAAGACTCCAAAGGGTTAAAGAGGAAAGAAATATCACCTGTGTTGGTTGAACAGAAGAAGAGTCGTGAGGATACAGTAGGAGAAGAAGCAGATAAGAGTCTTGGAAAATATGAAGCTGAATGCGGTCATCGCTATCTTTTTTTGAGTGATGAATTTAAATAGACAGCCCGAAAGAAGTGCCCCGGGCATTGGCACGTCCCCTCTCCCCCATTCTCTTTATAGAGGCGAAACCGATGAGGATGTGGGGGAAGAAGATTGTTTGTACTTTATTGTTTGTTTTGTTTTTTGTTTTTTGTTCTTATTGTTGTTTATATGGTAGTTTAATGTCGGGTGGTGGGGGCACAGAAAGGAAGATGCGGGATAGGATTAAAAATTTATATTTTAAATGGGAGTTATAAAAATAATGTCATGGAATGTGAAGGGTACAGGAATCAGATTAAAAGAAGAAGATTGGAGCATAAGATTAAAAGGGATTTACCAGACATTTTATTTTTACAAGAAACCCATCAGAAATCTGAAGATTCAAATAGAATGTATATAAAAGGTATGCAAATATATGAAAAAGCATTTGGAACTTCAAAAGCTAGAGGAGTTGCAACACTGATATCAGATAGGGTGTACTTTGAAAACATAAGGTAATTTTGGATGAAGATGGAAGATATGTAATAATTGTTGGAAATCTTAATGAGGAAAAAGTGACACTTGTTAATTTATATTTACCGAATGAAAACAAAGAGAATTTCTTGAAAAATAACAAAAATTTTGGAGAATGAAAGTGTAGGAAAGTAATTGTGGCTGGGGATTTTAATTTAATCAGAGATAAAATAGACAGTACTAATCCCACCCGCTGTGGAGGAGCAAATAAATGGGGATTTTAAATATGTGGATGCTTGAAACGGCGTGGTTGATGTGTGGAGAGAGGTTAAAGGAATTGAGAGAGTATACACTTTTTTCTAAGATATATAATACATATTCTAGAATTGATTATATTTTTCTTTCTAAAGATTTGTTGAATAATGTGGATAAGGTAGATGTGGGAATTTTAAAGATTCTGATCATGCAGAAGTTATGGTGGACTTAGATTTTAATTTTGAGAAAAAGAAGCTATTGGAGATATGACGAAATTGTATAAAATGAAAAGGATAAAAATGGATACTTAAAAATTGGAGGAAAGTTGGAGATTAAATGATAACGGGAGGTTAAATTTGAAATTGTTTGGGATGCGATGAAAGCGGTGTTTAGAGGAGAGTATTAAATTATCAAGTAGGAAATATAAAAATTATAAAATTAAAATGGAAAGAGATAAAAATAAGATTAAAGAATTGGAAAATCAATTTTGCTTACTAAAGAAAAAAAATTCTTCAGGAGCTTAATATGTTAAGAAATAAAATGATAGAAGAAGATACAGAGTTAGTAAAAGAAATTTGAGATTTTAAATAGGAATTTTTGAATTTAGTAATAGAAATTCTAAATTATTGGCAAAGATGGCGAAAGATAAAAGAGAAGAGAGAAATTGGAGTTTTGATAGATGATAGAGGTATAAGATGTTATAAAATTAGAGAAATGTGAAGTGGTTAGAAACTTTTTCAGAATCTATATTCAAAGAAACCAATTAATCGGGAAAATTGCAAAGTTATTTAGAAAAGTATGTGGTGAAAATTGATCAAACATATAAGGAATTGATGGAAGAAGATATAACACAAGATGAGATTAATGGAATAATACAAAAATTAAAATTAGGGAAAGCTCCAGGTGAGGATGGATTACCTGTTGAGTTTTATAAAGAATTTAAAGAATTAATAATACCAAGACTGCAAAAATTATTCAATGGAATATTACATGGTGGGGTAGTACCTTCGTCATGGAATAGAACGGTGATATCCTAATTCCTAAACCAGATAAAGATTTAGAAAGGATTGAGTCCTATCGGCCCATTTCTTTAATTAATCAGGATGCAAAGATATTTACTGCTATTATAAGTAATAGATTAAATAGATTTATAGATAGATATATAAGTTATAATCAAGTAGGCTTTGTGAAGGGTAGATACATGAGTGATATTGTTAGAAGAGTATTAAATATTATAGATGTAGCTGAATATAATGGTGATAAAATTGGTATAGTATCATTGGATATTTTTAAAGCTTTTGATTCTGTACAATGGGAAACAATTAAAGTAATTGTGGAGGCTTTAGGCTTTGGTAATAAGTTTATACATGTTATTTCAAAATTGTACCAAAAGAGCAGTGCAAGAGTGAAGGTGAATGGAATATTAACTGAAGAGATAAAATTAGAAGCTGGTACGAGACAAGGATGTCCCTGTCCCCAACATTATTTTTATTGGCTATGGAAATATTGACAAAATGATAGAAAAGATGAAGAATTAGAAGGATATAAGGGTATAAGATAAATTTGTATGGATGATACTTTAATTATTTTGAAAAATGTAGAGAAAGATTTGAAAAGATATATAAGCATTTGATAGAATTTGAAGAAATGACAGGATTGAAAGTAAATTGGTCAAAGTCAGAATTATTGATGGATAGTAATGGTAATGAGTCTGAGAATATGCAAGAGCAATTTGGGATAAGGATTAAAACACATTGAAATATTTGGGTATAGTGCTTTCACTTAAGGTTAAAGAATTGAAAAAACTTAATTATGATGTGGTGATTAACGAAATTGAGAAGAAGATAGATAAATATAAAATTTTAAAGTTGTCTTGGTTTGGTAGAATTGCAATGTGTAAGATGATGTTGCTGCCCAAGTTCAACTTTTTATTCGAGATGCTACCACTAAATCTGACAGAGAAAGATATTGAAGGATATCAGAAAAAACTGGATAAATTTTGCAATGGTGGCAAAAGACCCAGATTAGTGAAGAAAATGTGGTATCAAAATCAAAAGGAAGGCGGATTAGGAATCCCCAAATTATTTAATTATTACTGTGCGTATGGTATCCGGATAGTGGTAAAAATACTTAAAGGTGAAGATAATTATTGGAGAGATTTAGAGTTAAGGGATATAGAAATTTGGATCAAGGTGGTTTTAGATAAAGCAAATTTAAAATGTGTAAGTAGAAGTTATTGGTTAAAGGGATTAAGTAAAATGTGGAACAAATTTGTTAAAATTTTAATTCCGGATATAATCTTTTGGGGAGACAACTGGAATTTGGCGATTAAAATAATATAAAAGCGTAATGAAGTGATTAAAGAGGAAAATATAGAAATTATTAAAGATTGGATAAAAGTTATGGAAATGAAAGGAGGAATAAAGAAATTATTGAAAAATTAGGGTTAAGTTGGTTTGAAAAATACAGATAGAAAATGGACAAAAAACTAAAGGAAAATTATTCGATAAATAGATGTGAAACTGAATTTGAATATTTAGTATCTCGGATTATGAAAGATGAAATTGGGCTAAAGGGACTCGTTAGTAGGGTTTATAAGATTATAAATTCTGATGAAAAATTACAAAGAGTGATGAGGACAAATTGGGAAAAAGATCTTAATATTGAAATACCAGAATCAGATTGGAATGTGAATTGGAAGAGTAGAATTATGAGAACTTTATCTATAAGGATTAAAGAGCACAATTATAAAGTTGTTTGGAAATGGTATTTGACTCCAGTAAGATTGTCACAAATGGATAAAAACTAGTAAAAATGTTGGAGATGTGAGATGGAATTGGGGACTTATGAACATATGTGGTATAATTGTGATAAGGTTAAAAGTTTTGGCAACAATTGGAGAAAATGATATTTGAAATGATGGGGAAAGTAATAACATTGAGAGTGGAAACTATATTATTGTTGGTAATTAAGGAAATAGAATTAACAAAATATGAAAAGAATTGATTAGAATTATGATTATAATAGGTAGAATTATAATAGCTAGATATTGGAAACTAGATGTGATTTTAGAATAGAAGAGTGGAATTCTGAAATGTGGAAATTAGCTTTAAATGATAAAATGACATGTGATATTAAAATTAGAAGTGGTGTGTATAAAGAAGATATTTTCTGGAAGACTTGGAAACCATTTGTGGACTTTGCGCTTGGAACATTGGACGCTTCAGTACCTGTACCTCGAGAACGTGGATTTTGGCAATCATGAGGATATATCCGAAGACCCAAATCTTCCTTTTATGTATAGCACAAGGGTGTAATAATGTATTTTCTTTTTGTTTGTTTGTTGCAAAAAAAAAAAATAATAATAATAAAAAAAAAAAAAGAATTCACCAGCAGGAGAACTTAGAACATTGCTGGTATTAGATTTGAGATCGGTTGGGTGAGTTAGATAAGACATAGGACTTTCATTGCTATTGCAAATCTTTATTACTGCAACAAACCTCCTGTTGTGCCTCGCCCGCCCTCCTCTCCTCAGCCGGGCCCCTCCCATCTCCTGCTATCTGAGCCAGAGACTGATAGTGAAGAAGAATGGCCTGGCATGCCTCCAGCCCCCAGCCCTGGCACAATTCCCGGACAGACTGAGCAAACAAACCTCCCTCCTACAGCATGTGAGCATGAAGCCAGCCATGAGCTAGAATTGCCGGCAGCTGAGCAGGAGGATGAAAGGTGGGCAGATCCCCGCTTCCGGAGAATGGAGAGGCGACATCAGCAAAAGGAAGGGAGGGGCAGGCCTGGATAAGTGCTGAGTTATGGAGCCACACCCCATGGCCTATATAAATGATCTGCTTTTTGGCATTCCTTGAGTCAGGCAAAGTCTCATCTGGTTGCTGAAGTCACACCTTGGATTCCTGCCTGCCCTGAGAACTCTGACAGGAATTTGGCAAAGCTGCAGAGGCTTCATGGCCACGCTTGATACAGACTTCTCAGACCCGGCCGTCAGAGGAGGAGTGGGACATGACACCTCCTTTCCTTTAAGCTGATTGGCATTATCTCAGTTGGCTGAATAAGGATATATCCATTGCCTTCTGTATTAGGTTGCCTATTTTCTTCCTATCCTTCTTTCTTCTCTCTGCCTTTGTGTCCTCTCATCATCCCATTTGACCAGGGAAATCTACTGGTAACTTAAATATTAGATGCACAAGTTCGATAATAAAGAACTGTTCTGATTTTTGGAAAGAGGGAAGGAAATTCAAATAGGGTAGATGGATTCAAGAGCAGTGGCAATGAGTGCACCATTGGGAGACTTAAAGGAACCGGTTAGGGTTCCTTTAAGTCTCCCTTAACTCCCTTAACTCCTTTAACTCCCTTTAAGTTAGGGTTCCTTGAAGGTTAAGACTTAAAGGAACCGGTTAGGGACGGCTCACCTTGGAGAAAAATCAGCACAGCCATAGAAAGCCTCCCAATAAATTGGCAATCCCTGTTTGATTGTTTCAGTGTTTTATCTTCAGTGGTTTTGGCCTGGATTGGGGCCAGAAGGGATGACGTTGTAGCTTGGACTCACCATTGTAGCTTGGACTCACCGAAACGGCATCATAGGCAGTGGTGGGATTCAGCCAGTTCGCACCACTTTGGGAGAACCAGTTGTTAGCTTTCTGAGCAGTTAGGCGAACTGGTTGTTGGAAGAAATCATTAAGGCAGAGAACTGGTTGTTAAATTACTTGAATCCCTCCACTGGTCACAGGTGAGCAAGGCTGAAAGCAAGATGCAGCACAGAGGGTCATCTGACTGTCGTGCTGAGGACATCCGAGTCATTTTAGTCTCTATGTATGCGTCTGCCGTTTGAGTTGGTTTTAGGCTGTGAAGAGAGCCACCCTTAATAGAATACAATAGAATATTTTTATTTATAGACCGCCCTTCTCCCGAAGGACTCAGGGCGGTGTACAGCCAGGAATAAAATACAGAAAGAAAACAACAATCCAAAACTAAAAACAACCCTTAAAAAACCTATTCGATATGGCTACTTATAGATAAAACATTACCCTCTAAAATTTACAGAAAATTTAAAACCCATAAAATCAATTCGATAATTTAAAATTTAAGCGAGTCCAGCAAGACGAAATAAGTAGGTTTTAAGTTCACGGCGGAAGGTCCTAAGGTCAGGTATTTGTCGAAGTCCAGGGGGAAGCTCGTTCCATAGGGTAGGAGCCCCCACAGAGAAGGCCCTCCCACTGGGGGCCGCCAGCTGGCATTGCTTGGCTGACGGCATCCTGAGGAGCCCCTCTCTGTGAGAGCGCACTGGTCATTGGGAGATAGACATTGGCAGTAGACGGTCCCGTAGGTATCCCGGTCCTAAGCCATGAAGCGCTTTAAAGGTAGTAACTAACACCTTGAAGCGCACCCGGAAGACAACAGGCAGCCAGTGCAGTCTGCGCAGGATAGGTGTTACATGGGAGCTCCGAACTGCTCCCTCAATAACCCGCGCAGCCGCATTCTGGACTAACTGGAGTCATTAATGAATGTTAACATCCGCCTGCTGAAATAATCAGATGTTTATGGTGAGATGCCAATGGGCAGCAGGATGGCTGATGTGCAGACATAACATTTCTCATTGTTAGCACACTGCTTGTAGCTTTCATGAGTTCAGTCCATTTGAAAAGCAAGATGTGTGCTCAGGTATCAGAGAACAAGCAGAAAACTGGGCTGATTAGCCTACCCGTTTGCGGCAGTTGTCATTCAACAGCTTGCACAAATGTAGAATGTAAACCTTGAGATACCCAAGTGCAGAGTTTTTATAGAGGAGGAAAGTAGAAGAGCGTCATGCTAGACCTTTGAACCCACTCGAGATACCTTTTTTAAAAAAAAAAAATAACCAAGTTATTTAATTCGGTTTAAAAAAGAAAACACCTGACGGAATGTGAGTAGCATCCGTGGTGGTATTCAGCCGGTTCAATCCGGTTCGGGCAAACCGGTAGCGGTGGTGAGAGGCTCCGCCCATCCGCCCAGATGTAATCACGTCCTGTTTTTGATGATCTGCGCGTGCACGTGCACACTTACATTTCCGAACCTGTAGTGAAGATAAGTGAATGCCACCCGTGGGTAGCATATGTTTAAATGGCAGCAGTCAAAAGAGATGTGATGTCGAAGGATGGAGGTTGCCTTCCTTTGTTCTTTCCCGCTCACTCCTTGTAATCAAGTGAGGCAGACTGAAAGTCAACATGCAAACAGGATGTATTATTTGCATGTTGGCTGGCTGGGGAATTCTGGGAGTTGAAGTCCACATGTCTTAAGGTCACCAAGTTTGTGCAAACCCCTGATTTAGGTCACCAAATTCAGTTTTTTTTTTCTCCATATGGAATTTAGATCAGGGGTCTCCAACCTTGGTCCCTTTAAGACTTGTGGACTTCAACTCCCAGAGTTCCAGAGGTCTCTGGGAGTTGAAGTCCACAAGTCTTAAAGGGACCAAGGTTGGAGACCCCTTATTCAGATGACTGGTGCAATTTCTTAAAGCAAGTGTGTGTGTGTGTATGAGAGAGAGATTAAATAGGATCCTGGCATCAGGATCAATCCCCAAACAAGCCCATTGTTCAGGAAGAAATTATCTCTGCTTTCCCTTTATGGTCCCTTCTCCATCTCTCTCCTGTTTTATCCTTCTTTCTTTTCCCCCCCCCTCTCTGTGATTCTTTCTTTCTGAAGAACCTGCTCCTTGGATGGTGTTTTTTTTCCTCTCTCTCTAGGATGAAGAGGGCACAGTTTGGACCTCATGATTGGCTGTCCCTTCCAGTACCGGCTGGTCCCAGTTGGTTGCTTGTGGATAACCTAGAACCAGAGACCGCCTACCAGTTCAGTGTCTTGGCCCAAAATAAGCTGGGCACAAGCTCCTTCAGTGAAGTGGTCACCGTAAATACTTTAGGTGAGTCCTGGAGATGAATGTTTTCCACCATCCTTCTTTTCTTGTAGTCATTCCGCAAAGTTCTAGGTAGACTTATGTGCAAAATCTACTGTTCCATTTCTGGACATCAGGAACTCCAGGAGTTTTCCAGAAACTAGTATTCCAAAACTGGAGCCTTTACATGGTGTTCTGGACATTGTGTTCTTTTGGAATGAACAATTTTTGGAAAACTTCTGGACCATTCCTGGTAGGGCTGGAAACCGTGTTTCCCCGAAAATAAGACCCTGTCTTATATTTTTTTGAACTCTGAAATAAGCGCTTGGCCTTATTGCTATGCACTCAAAGGCCCAAGGTTGACTCAGCCTTCCATCCTTTATAAGGTAGGTAAAATGAGGACCCAGATTGTTGGGGGGGCAATAAGTTGACTTTGTATATAATATACAAATAGGATGAAGACTATTTCTTG
The DNA here is from genome assembly GCF_028640845.1 of Ahaetulla prasina. NCBI lineage: Eukaryota > Metazoa > Chordata > Lepidosauria > Squamata > Colubridae > Ahaetulla > Ahaetulla prasina. The sequence continues at coordinate 15,779,051 of NC_080547.1, forward strand.
ACACATTGTAAGCCACCCTGAGTCTTCGGAGAAGGGCGGGATATAAATTCAAAAAAAAAAAAAAGGCCCAAGGAAGACATCAGGGGATGTCTTATTTTGGGAGAAACAAGGTAGATATGATCTGGAAGATGAGGGGAACTTCCATTGTGGCAGGTTGTTCTTCTTTCTAATGAATCATTTTCCTTCTCCCTTATCGTCAATTTGGAATTATTATTCACACAAAGAGCAGGCAGAGCATCGGTTCATAGCATGTTATAAAATAATCCAAGCCGATCAGATTCATCATTGGGGAGAGTCTGTTTAAGCCACAGATACGGGTTGGAAAGGGAGTTGTAAAACAGTGGGGAACATGGGGGAACAAAAAGCCAGTGTGATTAATCGATTAAGATGCTGGATTAGTACCAGAGATGCGGGTTCGAGGCCACCTTCAGATATGGAAGTTCACAGAGAGTGGTCCTTAACAGTTCTTGACCTAGCTTGCTCCAAAGGTTGTTATGCTAAAAGAACTGGAGGAAGGTATGTGCTATGTAGATTGTCTTAAACTCCTGGAGAAAGAAAGACATGCAAATCACTCTGTTTTATTCCAGGTACGGTCCTGGACATGCTCTGATTTTGGTTGTTTCCTTGTAGATGTTTTATGACCGAACTAGGTAACATCATCAGTTGATCATCTCTGAGGAAACAACCAAGCTCAAAGAGCACCGAGGTTTCCACAGTTCAACCCTGAGCTACAAATGCTCACTTCTATTAGTATTTATTAGTATTAGGGACGTGGTGGCTCAGGGGCTAGGACATTGAGCTTGTCAATCGGAAGGTCGGCGGCTCAGCAGTTCGAATCCCTAGTGATGCCGTGTAACAGGGTGAGCTCCTGTTACTTGTCCCAGCTTCTGCCAAACTAGCAGTTCGAAAGCACATAAAAATGCAAGTAGAAAAATAAGGACCACCTTTGGTGGGAAGGGAACAGTGTTCCGTGCGCCTTTGGCGTTGAGTCATGCCGGCCACATGACCACGGAGACATCTTTGGACAGAGCTGGCTCTTTGGCTTTGAAACGGAGATGAGCACCGCCCCCTAGAGTCGGCAACAACTAGCACCTATGTGCGAGGGGAACCTTTACCTTTATTAGTATTTTATTCCACTTCGAGACTCTTCAAAATCGCGTTTTCCTAGGGCCTCTTACGATAAACAAACTTAAGTTAAAGAGGTCAAAAAAAAGGGAGAATTGGTGAAGGATCTGAATGGAAGAATAGAATAGAATAGAATAGAATAGAATAGAATAGAATAGAATAGAATAGAATAGAATAGAATAGAATAGGGCCGGTTTAGCTCACGCTGGTAAAAGCCTGTTATTAAGAACACAGTAGCCTGCAATTACTGCAGGTTCGAGCCCGGCCCAAGGTTGACTCAGCCTTCCATCCTTTATAAGGTAGGTAAAATGAGGACCCAGATTGTTGGGGGGGCAATAAGTTGACTTTGTAAAAAAAAATATACAAATAGAATGAGACTATTGCCTTATACACTGTAAGCCGCCCTGAGTCTTCGGAGAAGGGCGGGGTATAAATGTAAACAAAAAAAAATAAAAATAGAATAGAATAGAATTCTTTATTGGCCAAGTGTGATTGGACACACAAGGAATTTGTCTTTGGTGCATATGCTCTCGGAGTACATAAAAGAAAAGATACATTTGTCAAGAATCATAAGGTACAACACTTAATGATAGTCATAGGGAAACAGTCAATATAAATCTTAAGGATACTAGCAACAAGAATACAGTCATACAGTTCTTCAGGAACTGAAAAAGTTTCTTGGATGAGAAGTTAGTTAGTTACTTAGTTTACTTTATTGTCATTGCACTTCGTACAATGGAATTAAATGCCATCTTCAGTGTACATTATAACTATAAAAATAAAACCCAAACACACCTCCTTCACATTCTATACAATTGAATTGAAAACCCCTGATATTGCATTAATATTGTACAGTAGAATTCAATATAGTTACTGCCCTGGGATAGAAGCTATTTTTCTGCCTATTTGTCCTTGTTTTTATTGTTCTGTACCAGCTGCCAGATGGTAATAGTTCAAAAAAAAAAAAGGGTGCCCAGGATGAGATAGATCTTTAAGAATGTTTTGAACTTTCTTAAAACAGCGGGAGCTATAAAGCTCTTCCAAAGAGGGGAGAGGGCAACCAATGATCCTCTGAGCAATGACGTTGACCCTCTGGAGCGCTGTCCTATCTGCCTATACGAGAACAAAAATGTCTTCAAGGAAAAACAAAGAAAGTCCAATTGCTTCTTGAAAAAGCACCTTTGGGACAACCATGACTTGGATGACAGAGAATCTCCATAGACATTTTGGCTCAGAAGTTGTTCAATTTTTAAATAATATTTAAATAATAGTATTTAAATAATAATTAAATAATATTTAAATAGTAATAGTCAACTACGTTGGCAAATATCCTCTAGAACTAAACATTCGTGCTATTAATGCAGTCCTTTCCTATCCTGGTTATTTACTTTTTTCCTCTTCTCTTTTTAATTTTTTTTTAAATTAAAATCCAATATCTTTAGCATTCCTTGTCACAACACCAGAACCTCTGGTGCTGGTTACTCCACCAAGGTGCCTAACCGCTAACCGGACGCAGCAAGGTGTTCTGCTGTCATGGCTCCCTCCAGCCAATCACAGTTTTCCGATTGACCGGTATATCATGGAATTTCGGGTTGGAGAAAGATGGGAGATTTTGGATGATGCCATCTTAGGGAGCGATAGTGACTTTTTTGCCAAGGATTTGACTCAGGTGGGTGAAAACTCTGGGAAAATGGTGAGTGACTTTTCTCCATCCTTTGGACACTAGTCCTATTGTCGAAGCGATGTTGTATGACTTGATGGAACAAGGACAAATATAATTGCTTGATGTGATATCTGTGGCATCACGGCGGCGCTGTGGTTAGAATGCAGTATGAACTCTGCCTATAGCTTGGAGTTCGAACCTGGCCGGCTCATGGTTGACTCAGCCTTTCATCCTTCCAAGTTCAGTAAAATGAGGACCTAGATTGTTGAGGGCAATAGGCTGAACTGTAAACTGTTCAGAGAGATCTGTAAAGCACTGTGAAGTGGTAGATAAGTTTAAGCGCTATGTCTATACCTCACATTCCAAGTTGCTGGCATTAAAAACTCCAAAACAGTTAAACTATTTGGCTTATCATCTTTTTCAGAGTATAAGATGCACCTTTTTCCCACCTAAAACGGGATGAAAATTTGGCTGTGTCTTATACACAGAATGTAGCCCCGCCCACCCACTGGCCCCCACCCTTTGGCCTTTGCCTCCCAGCAATTTACCTCCTTGCAGCAAGCAGCAAGAAGAAACAGCCCATTTCAGCTTCAGCACAGCCTGATTAACACAAGTTGATTGTCGGTTGGGTCAGCCTCCCGACTTTCAGCTGTTTCAGGCTGCAGGGATGGCCATGGCCTATTGCTGTGTGAGCCTCTGCTGCTTGCTGCAAGGAGGTAAATTGCTGGGAGGCAGAATTTTTTTTTCTTGTGCTAATCAAGCTATGCTGAAAACGAAAATGAAAGTAAAGCAGGCTGTTTGCTGCAATGAGGCAAAATTGCTGGGAGGCAGATTTCTTTTTCTTGTTTTCCTCACCGAAAAAGGTAGGTGAATCTTGTAGTTTGATGCATTTTATACTCTGAAAAATACGGTAAATAATATATTTTCCCCTCCCCCATGTTTTCCATTTTGATCAGTTCAGTAAAAAGCAGCAGGAAAAACAGAACAGAACAAAATGGAAAGGGATAGATTATATACGTATACATTATTAGTTACATACATACATTGCATACATTAGTTTCGCCGCGAATTGAAAACAGATCTATTTATTCGCGCGGGGCTGGCTTAAATTTTATTGGGTTTTTATTGGGTTTTTAAAGTTTTTATTATGAATTTTAATGGGTTTTTTAGTTTTATATGTTTTAAAGTCTTAGGCCAATGGTGTAATAAGTTTTTTAATTCGGGTTTTAATTGTATATTGTATTGTTTGTTTTATTTTGGCTGTACACCGCCCTGAGTCCTTCGGGAGAAGGGCGGTATAAAAATCGAATAAATAATAATAATAATAATAATAGTTACATCGCAGTATAACCCCCAAATTAATCCATGTCAATTGATTTTTTTAAAAAGAAAAATAATTGTATTGCTGGTGTTGCGTAAGATTCACACTGAGGTAGGGTTTGAAGTGAGAATTTAAAAGGTGAGATTTAGTACGACGACTAGGAAAAAGTAAAAGCAAAGAAAAAGAAAAACCAGAAATCAAACAAATGTTATCTGTAAGGAAATGTTACCTCATTTCTCTTCTGTTCTTCCTGCTCCCCTGTTTTAAATTTTAGTTAATCTTGTGAGGCCCTTGATATTAAGTCCTCTTGATTCTATGTGGATTTGACTTGTGCTTTTGTTGAATTTATCTGGGCTGCTGTTATCTTTTATGATTATGTTGGGGATGGTCCATCATCTATATTTAATGGTAGAAGATACCCTACGGGATTCTTTTCAAGGCAGAAGGTCAGGGTGTAAATTCCATTATAAAATAAATCAGAATGTGGATTCATAAATAATCAACTCGCATGAATGCTTGCCGGAATGGATCTATAGGGAAAAAACCTTTACTGCAACCCTGTTCAGAAGTAAATCTATTAAGACTTGTTTTCATATAGGAACATACAGTAGTGGCCAAAATTGGGGAAACCTTTTGGGAAAAGTTGTATTTTCTAAAACTAGCTGATAACACCACTTTTTTTTTTGGAGTAGTACCATAAAATTATATATCAATGGAAAGATAATTGAATCAAGAATATAATGCAATAACTTTCTAGGAAGGATTTGCTATTAGAATAGCAGTTACAGTATAAAGAAGAAAAGTGAAATGCGTAGAAAAAAGGAGATATAGAAAAATGATCACCATAGAAAAAACAAGATATAGAAAAATGATCACCATGTCAGTTAATATTTTGTTGGGTAACCTTTAGTATGAATTACGGCCTTACAAGGTCTTCCCATGGAGTGAACCAAGTCTTTTAGTTCTGCAGCTGTTACAATGTGAAACCAAGATTGAATGATGGCTTCTATTAACTGGGTTTTACTGCTGGGTCGCTTCTGACTAACAAGTATCTTTAGTCGGCTCCATAGATTTTCAATTGGGTGAAGGTCTGGGCTATTCCCAGGCCATTGCAACCGTGGAATATGATTATTCTGAAACTCCAAAAAAAGTGGTGTTATTAGCCATCAACCTCAAAAATATACTTTCCCCAAAAGCTTTCCACAATTTTGGCCACTACTGTAGAGGAGTGCAGCTGAACTGTAGTAAGTTTCACACTACGCTTGCCAGATTTTCTGAGATCCTAGCTTTGAAAAATGGCTTGTCTGATTTTGCTACAAAATTAATAGCCTATGGATGCTGCATTTGCTCCTTGGACCCATAATTGTGGGGTCCTTGGTGGTCTCTAAGATTGGTGGTTTTCTTGCTGATGATTCATTACCAAACCAGGTGATATATTCAGTGTTGTTAACAAACCAGGTGATACTGATGGTGTCACCTAGATTGGTAATGAAATGTCTTCAAGAAAACAACCGAGCTCAGAGAGCATCAATTGTAATTGTAAAGTTTATTTTCATCGTACGTATATACACAGTATACCCATACCACTAAATTCACATAACACCCAGAGCCCAAGCCCAAAGCACATGACAATCCCCAGGCACACCCACACCCACCAAAAATTCCCCACCCCTCAACCACTCAAGCATCCACCCAGCCAACCAAGTAATGCTTTCTAACAGCTCACCGATGGTGGCCCTTTAGTTCATTGTTGAGTGCAATTATAGCTCTGGGATAAAAACTATTCAGAAGACGCGTGGTGCAAGTTTTCATCGTTCTGTATCTTCTGCCGGAAGGCAAGAGTCCAGAAAGATTGTAAGCAGGATGGGAAGAGTCTCTGAGAATGTTGCGTAACTTCCTCAAACAGCGAGATGCGAAGAGGTCATCCAGGGCTGGTAGCTGGAACCCAATAATATTCTGGACAGGTTTAATAATTCTCTGTAGAGCTTTAGAGGTCCACTGTAAAGCTGCGCCCATACCTGTTCTGTCCCCCCACCTCACAGAGGATGACACACGAGCAAACAACGTCTACCAGTAATTTATTTTTATAAGCCGACCGGAGTCCCTTTAGCAAATAAAAGTTCTGGCAGCTACTTTCCGAATGCCTGCCAAGTTTTTTATCACCTCTAGAAACAGGAGTCAGCATATCTGTAGTCCGTTGCTGGGGCAACCAAGAGTTCAAAGGGTAGTCAGAAATTATCGACAAAGTCCAAGCCTGAAGTCCGAGAAATATGCCATCTGAAGCTCATGATATGCAGTTTTTGTCCATCACAGAGCCTGCAAAGCAACCCCACCCACTTTTATCCCCTGTGGGGCATGGCTCAGTGACTCAGCAATCTCTGGCCTTTCCACACCTCTTCCTTTGCTGCGCACGCCTCTCCCTCCGACGCTGCCTGGGATCAATCTAAGATTGATCATCATCACTCCCTATTAGTAGGTGCTCTGACATGCCTTCCTCCAGGCCTTCAGCTGGAACCTGAGGCATTGCCAGAAAGGAGTGTCCTGGAGAGGGAGGCCTTGTCAGCTCCTTCCCATCACTGTCAGAGTCATCTTCCTCCGTGAGGACAGTCTCAGGAGCCGGAGTCACAACACTACCATGCAAGAATGCTGTAGGTCAGGACACTCTCAGTGGTGCCGCGATAGTAGGACAGAAGTAGATATTGAGATAGATTTATCTTCCTGAGCATTCTTAGGAAGTACAGCCTCTTCTGTGCCTTCTTCACAAGCATGTCAGCATTTGTAGTCCACGAGAGGTCCTCCGAGATATAAATGCCCAGAAAGGATCACACATTTTAATCCTGACCTGCAAATATTATCTTCTATCCATCTTGGAATTCTCCAAAGGATTGTCTTGGGTCATACTGTTGGGGAACTTTAGCCTTTGCAGTGCCAACACATTCAAAGGGTGGCCAAGGTTGAATAAGAATTAGTTCTACTTAATACAAGTAGCTGAACTCAAGTCTGCTTGTAAGGAATATTTTTGCTATCTTCCTCCTTCCTGTTGTGGTCCGCCAGCAGACTGTGGAGCTGGCAGTGGAGTTGGACAGTGAGGAGGCTAGGGAGGACAATGGGCCAGTCCTGGAATCAGGGGAAGGCCTGGACGAGGGCTCTGCATCAGAGGCAGAGATGGGGCCAGGGCCATCTGGGAGCAATGTGCGGACTCCGGAGCCACCAGAGGTGGACAGCAGAGAGGCAGAGGAACAGAAGGAGCCTGTTCCTATTGCACAAGCGCAAAGAGCTTCCAGAAGGCAAGAGCAGCTAAAGCAAAAAGGACGACTTGGGAGTAAAGCCAGGAGATGATTGGCCCCTCCCATAAGGCTTAAAAGAGCAGCAACAGCTCTTGGGATCTTGGTAGGAAAGCAACATTGCTACATTTGTTTCTCGTTGGCAGCTCTTGCTTCTGAACTTTTGCCAAGAAAAGCCTTTGGCAGAGTGCCAAAGTAGACAAAGGTTGGTGATAAGGCCGAAGGACTGTTTATGAAGAATTTGTTTTGGGCTTAATTTGGACTAAGCTGAGAATGAAGTAATTCTCATCTGTTCTAATAAAATATGTTTGTTTAGGACTGATTGTGTCTGGTAATAATTACTTGGGCCTAGGTCACAACACATCCCTCGGGAATCATTTGTTACTTTGAATATGGTGTCCATCAACATTATTGAGACTAATGATGCCTGTGTGTTTCATGTTGTAGGACACATGGTACGAGTTCCGAATTTTGGCTGTCATGCAAGGTCTAATTAGCGAACCCAGCAATATTGCTGGAGTCTCTAGCACAGGTAAGCAATGATATTACTTGCCTCTGAATCTAACCCACTTCTTGGATCTTCTCAATCAGCTCTGTACGCTCACACAGAGAGGGACTTCTCAGAGTGCCGTCCGCCAAACAATGTCGGCTGGCGGCCCCCAGGGGAAGATCCTTCTCTGTGGGGGCTCCTACCCTCTGGAACGAACTTCCCCCTGGTTTACGCCAAATACCTGACCTTCGGACCTTTCGCCGCAAATTGAAAACACATCTATTTATTCGCCCGGGGCTGGCTTAAATTTTATTGGGTTCTTATTGGGTTTTTAAATTTTTCCTATGAATTTTAATGGGTTTTTTAGTTTTATATGTTTTAAAGTCTTAGGCCAATGGTGTAATAAGTTTTTTAATTTGGGTTTTAATTGTATATTGTATTGCTTGTTTTATTTTGGCTGTACACCGCCCTGAGTCCTTTGGGAGAAGGGCGGTATAAAAATCGAATGAATAATAATAATAATAAATAATAATAATAGGAAGAAAAAGGCCTTTGTGATGATTCCTCCAAAGATTAAAAATATTCTTGTTTAGAGCAGTGTTTCTCAACCTTGGTCACTTTAAGAGAGGTGGACTTCAACTCCCATTATTCCCAGAAATTCATAAAAAACGTATATTCATGAAAAATGTATATAGCAGTGGCCAAAATTGTGGAAGCCTTTTGGGAAAAGTGTATTTTCTAAAACTAGCTAATAACACCACTCTTTTGGAGTAGTACCAGTAGTGAAATCCATTTTTTTTACTACTGGTTCTGTGGGCGTGGCTTGATGGGCATGGCAGGGGAAGGATACTGGAAAATCCACATTCCCACCCCACTCTGGGACCAGCCAGAGGTGGTATTTGCCGGTTCTCCGAACTATTCAAAATTTCCACTACCGGTTCTCCGAACTACTCAAAATTTCCGCTACCAGTACTCCAGAACTTGTTAGAACCTGCTGGATTTTACCCCTGAGTAGTACCATAAAATTATATATCAATGGAAAGATAATTGAATCAAGAATGTAATGTAATTTTCCCCCCCCTACATGAGACATGTAGAAAAAAATCAGATATACAAAAATGATCATCATTTCAGTTAATACTTAGTTGGGTAACCTTTAGCATGAATTACGGCCTTACAACGCCTTCCCATGGAGTGAACCAAGTCTTTTAGTTCTGCAGCTGTTATCGTGTGAAACCAAGATTGAATGATGGCTTCTATCAACTGGGTTTTATTGCTGGGTCACTTCTGACTAACAAGTATCTTTATTCGGCTCCATAGATTTTCAATTGGGTGAAGGTCTGGGCTATTCCCAGGCCATTCCAGCAGTGGAATAGGATTATCTTGAAACTTCCAAAAAGAAAGTCGTGTTATTAGCCATCAAATTCCAAAATACACTTTTCCCAAAAGGATTTTTAAAATTTTGGCCACTGCTGTACTATGGGGTCTTTGATGTTCCTGGAGTTTGACTGTTTTCTTTCAGACATTTCATTACCAAACTAGGTAATGTCTTCAGTTATATCATATCAACTGGCTCTGCCAATTGGCTGTGGCTTGGATAGGGGTGTGTCATGTTGCAGGTGTTTACTGGATTAATAGGATAGAAGATCTCACCTCCATTCTATGATATACCCCGCCCCCCTGATCACAGCTATTTCTTGTTCATTTCAAATAATCTACTTATTGTTCTACTCTTTTAATCTTCCATACTATCATTTTAATCACACTGTAAATCACCCAACAAAACAGAACAACGAGATGGGTGACAAATGCATTTAAAATGTATCAATAAATAAATGTTATGTGACACATTCTTGATAAGCTTGTTTATCATGAGGGGGGGAAAAAACCCTGTCGTAATAAAATTTTAATGAAAATAGTAACATCCTTTTTTATGTCTGGAGAAAAGAGATAACATTTGGAAGAGGCTCAGATAGACCCCCGCCCTGATTCATTGGAGTATAAGCGGTGGGCATGGGCGAAAGTAGGACAGCACAATCAAATTTTTAAAGATTCTGTTATTATCTCAAAAATAGTCATTTTAGCCATTCTGTAGAGTTTGATTTCCCAGCCTGCCCCATCTAGAAGAGTGTTAGGTATTCCTGCAAAAAGGTAAAGGTAAAGGTAAAGGTTCCCCTCGCACATATATGCTAGTCGTTCCCGACTCTAGAGGGTGGTGCCCATCTCCGTTTCAAAGCCGAAGAGCCAGCGCTGTCCGAAGACGTCTCCGTGGTTATGTGGCCAGCATGACTAAATGCCAAAGGCGCACAGAACGCTGTTACCTTCCCACCAAGGGTGGTCCCTATTTTTCTACTTGCATTTTTTACCTGTTTTCAAACTGCTAGGTTGGCAGAAGCTGGGACAAGTAATAGGAGCTCACCCCGTTACGTGGCACTAGGGATTTGAACCGCTGAACTGCCGACCTTTCGATCGACAAGCTCAGCGTCTTAGCCATGGAGCCACCACGTCCCTCTACAGGTATTCCTGTAGGCATCTCCAAACCTTAATTCTACCCATGTCTTCTATCTTCTTTTCTACCCAGACATATTTCCGCAGCCAGAGCTGACTGACGAAGGATTGGCGCGTCCGGTGTTGGCGGGCATTGTTGCTACGATTTGTTTCCTCGCTGCCGCCATTCTTTTCAGCACGTTGGCGGCCTGCTTTGTCAACAAGCAACGCAAACGGAAGCTCAAACGCAAAAAAGGTGAGGACTTTCCTGCTGATCTTGTTGGCGATCAGGTGAAGGTAGGCAGGCTTGGAAAAGGGGAGAGGAAGGAAGGCATCCCCGAATATTTTTCTTTCAGGAAGAGAATATAAATTCAATCCAGATGTTAAGATGCCAGGTCTCTGCTGCATCTCCTTTTCCAAAGTCCATATGATCCATGTTATGTTAAGTAATGAATCACTGACTTTTAAGGAGCTATGTCAGGGGTGGGCAATTAGAAACTGGGACTGTTGTTGAAGGCTTGTGAAGGTGCGTAGGTGTCAGACCTGGAAGCCATCTTTTACATCTAGGCCTTCAGGCCTACCACATTTACCACTGTGGGAAACTGGGATCGGGGATTGTATGGAGCATGGGTGATAGGTAGTCATAATAACATTCCTTTCTCAGAAAGTCAAGGCCGTCTTGCCCTGCACCTGAGAGAATGGAACTGAGAGGCCTGTCCAATTGGGACCATGCTGTAATTGGACCATATGATGGACTTGTGGGTGATAGGAAGGGACTTGGATTTTCCTTTGGGGTGGGGAAACCCTGGAAGCTTTCAGATTCGGGTTTCCCCAGATGTGCCAATATCCAAGCCTCGGGGTTTTCTTTCGTTAGGGGTGCTACTTGGAACCCTGACGTTAGGCATGCATGGACAATATCCGTAAACTGGAAAAAAAAAAGCAATTGCCTTCAAAATAAAAGCAACTCAATTGGGTCGGACGGGGACAGGAAAGGGGAAGGGAAAAATGCAGAAAAGTAGGGCAAAAGAAAGAAAATGAGTTGACTTCCAACTTCCTTTGGTGCAGTAGAATAGTAACACGAAACCTCAACTTTTAACTTTTACATAATAGTGTAAATTAGCCATTTCTAGAACAACAAATCTATCTGACTCAGGGGTGAAATCCATCAGGTTCTGAGAGGTTCTGGAGAGCCGGCAGCGGAAAGTTTGAATAGTTTGGAGAACCGACAAATGCCACCTCTGGCTGGCCCCAGAGTGGGGTGGGAATGGAGATTTTGCAATATCCTTCCCCTGGAGTGGGGAGGGACTGGAGATTTTGCAGTATTCTTCCCCAGCCACGCCCACCAAGCCACACCACACCATGCCCACCAAGCCACGCCCACAGAACTAATAGTAAAATAAAATTTGGATTTCACCACTGATCTAACTGGTAAAGCCTAAAACCAAAGTTTCGTTTCTTTTCCCCACCTCAAGCACAAAGTCCAGAGTTGACTATTTAAGGAACATAGTTTCTCATTCATGGATCTCTAATGGTCTGTTTCTCACTTTCTTCTTTTTTATTGCTTTGCAGACCCTCCTCTCTCTATTACCCACTGCAGGAAGAGTCTAGAGTCTCCGTAAGTATTTTGCATTGTGAGCACAGAAGCAATAATTCGACGGGTGGTTAGAATAGAATAGAATAGAATAGAATAGAATAGAATATTTTATTGGCCAAGTGTGATTGGACACACAAGGAATTGTCTTGGTGCATATGCTCTCAGTGTACATAAAAGAAAAGATACCTTCATCAAGGTACAACATTTGCAACACAAATGATGGTCAATATATCAGTATAAATCATAAGGATTACCAGCAACAAAGTTACAGTCATACAGTCATAAGCGGGAGGAGATGGGTGATAGGAACGATGACAAGATTAATAGTAGTGCAGACTTAGTGAATAGTTTGACAGTGTTGAGGGAATTATTTGTTTAGCAGAGTGATGGCCTTCGGGAAAAAACTGTTCTTGTGTCTAGTTGTTCTGGTGTGCAGTGCTCTATAGCGTCGTTTTGAGGGTAGGAGTTGAAACAGTTTATGTCCAGGTTGTGAGGGATCTGTAAATATTTTCACAGCCCTCTTCTTGAGTCATGCAGTATACAGGTCTTCAATGGAAGGCAGGTTGGTAGCCAAAAGGGGCACTACTGACGTCAATCTTCTCCAGCAGCTTCATGTTCTCCTAATGCCTTGAGGTCCCACATGCAGATCTTCTAGACAGTCATACAGAATCTGTAACCCTGGGAAGGCAAAAGAAACAGGAGACGATTGGCTTTAGTTGAGCATTTCAGAGCTCCAAATGCAGAAAAATCAGCGATTGTTTCTCATGTCTGGAAATGGTAGGGGTGCAGGATATGCTTATACATATATATTATCTAATATGTACTCGACAAATAAATAAATAAATACATAAATAAATAAGCAACTCATTGCACATAGCAATAGCAATAGCACTTAGACTTATATACCGCTTCACAGTGTTTTACAGTCCTCTCTAAGCGGTTTTACAGAGTCAGCCTCTTGCCCCCAACAATCTAGGTCCTCGTTTTATCAGCCTTGGAAGGATGGAAGGCTGAGTCAACCTTGAGCCGGACAGAATCGAACTCCTGGCAGTGGGCAGAATTAGCCTGCAATGCTGCATCCTAACCACTGGGAAGGAAGGAAGGCAGGCAGGCAGGAAGGAAGGAAGGAAGGGCATTTAGACTTATATACCGCTTCACAGTGCTTCACAGCCCTCTCTAAGCAGTTTACAGAGTCAGCCTATTGCCCCCAACAATTTGAGTCCTCATTTTACCATTTGGAAAAACATCTTCACATCCCAGTTGTTCCTTGACTTTGTAATACTCTCAGAAATATATTTTAACAAGTCTATTATTGCTTGGAGAAAAAAGAATCTGTGGTTTTGTTGCCTTCCATAACAAAGTGTTATGCTAATGTTGGTTCTCCTCAGAAAAGTGTATATGTGTGCATTGTTGTGTACAGGGTATATACAAATGACCTGGGAAAGCCCGCCTCAAATTGCACAGTCAAACATTACAGTAGTGGCCAAAATTGTGGAACCCTTTTGGGAAAAGTGTATTTTTGAGGTTTGATGGCTAATAACACCACTTTTTTTGGAGTTTCAAGAGAATCCTATTCCACTGCTGGAATGGCCTGGGAATAGCCCAGACCTTAACCCAATTGAAAATCTATGGAGCCGCCTAAAGAAATCTTATTAGTCTGAAGCGACCCATCAATAAAACCCAGTTAATAGAAGCGATCCTTCAGTCTTGAGTTTCACATTATAACAGCTGCAGAAGAAAAAGCAGTGGTGGGATTCAGCCAGTTCGCACTACTTCGGGAGAACCGGTTGTTAACTGTCTGAGCAGTTTGGCAAACTGATTGTTGGAAGAAATCATTCGGGCAGAGAACCAGTTGTTAAACTACTTGAATCCCACCACTGAGTAAAAGACTTGGTTCACTCCATGGGAAGACCTTGTAAGGCCGTCATTCATGCTAAAGGTTACCCAACTAAGTATTCACTGACGTGGTGATCATTTTTGTATATCTCATTTTTTCTATAATGATCATTTTTTTACATCTTGGTTTTTTTCTACGTGTTTCACTTTTCTTCTTTCTACTGTAACTGCTATTCTAATAGCAAATCCTTCACCAAAGTTATCGCGTTACATTCTTGATTAAATTATCCTTTCATTGATATATAATTTTATGGTACTACTCAAAAAAAAAAAAAAGTGGTGTTATTAGCTAGTTTTAGAAAATACACTTTTCCCAAAAGGGTTCCACAATTTTGGCCACTACTGTCAAAAGAAAAATATTATTGTCTCAATGCTTTGAATCGTTTGAAGTACTATTTCCCTAGTTGGTTGGCTGTGGAATTTTGGGCGTTGAAGTCCATCCATCTTAAAGTTGACAAGGTTGGGAAAGAATAAGACCTAAAGTCATATATAACCTTGATAAAATCTTTGCTTGGAGCTCCTCCTTGAATGATTTCTACATCCTTATTCTCATGTCCTGAAGTTTTTGAGATATTTTTTTCAGGTGGTGCTGTAACTCCTCCGAGAGCTTTCCCTCTTTCTTCCATTCCTCCTTCCTAGGCTGTCTTCTGGCAAGGTGAGTCCCGAAAGCATCCGTACTCTACGGCCCCCTTCCGAGTCATCCGATGACCAAGGTCCATCTGGCAAGGAGAAGGAGCTGTCCCTTTACAAGAGGACCAAACGGGCTATCAGCAGCAAGAAGTACAGTGTTTCCAAAGCTGAAGCTGAAGCTGAGGCCACCACTCCCATCGAGCTCATCAGCCGTGGGCCAGATGGCCGTTTTGTCATGGATCCTTCAGAGATGGAGCCCTCGCTCAAGTCCCGTCGGATCGAAGGCTTCCCTTTTGTCGAGGAAACAGACATGTACCCCGAGTTCCGCCAATCGGATGAAGAAAACGATGACCTTGTGATGCCTCCTTCCGTTGTGGCCCTCAAGTCTCAGTTGACGCCTCTTTCTTCCAGCCAGGAGTCTTATCTGCAGCCACCAGCATACAGTCCCAGATTCCATCGGGGTCTGGAGGGAACAGGGGCCCTTCAAGCCACTGGTCAGGCCCGGCCCCCGGGCCCCCGGCCATTCCACCATGGCCTATATTACGGTTACCTCAGCAGCAGCAGCCCCGGTGAGATGGACCCTCCACCATTCTACATGCCAGAGGTGAGCCCTCTCAGCTCCGTCATGTCCTCCCCTCCCCTGCATCCAGAAGGACCTTTTGGCCACCCTACCATCCCTGAAGAGAACGGAGAGAATGCTTCTAACAGCACACTGCCCCTGACTCAGACTCCAACGGGAGGCCGGTCCCCTGAACCGTGGGGCAGGGCCGAGTTCCCTTTCAGCGGCCTGGAGTCCTCGCCCATCCTCTTTCCTCACCAGCTCCATCCGTGCGAAATGTCCGAGAGCATGCCGCCCCAGGCCAGTCTTCCGAGGGGACCTCCGCCTTCCTCCCTTCAGGTTCCTGCATCCTACCCTGGCATTCTGGCTCTGGAGGCACCCAAGAGTTGGGCTGGCAAGTCACCCAGCAGGAGCCAACCTTCCATGATGCCCACCACATCCACCACCCCTAAATGGCAGGACAAACCTATGCAACCAATGGTGAGCCAAGGGCAGCTAAGACATACCAGTCAAGGCATGGGAATACCGGTGTTGCCTTACCACGGGCCATCCGAGCCAGTTAGCCACAGCAGCACAAGCACATTTGGCCTAGACACAAGGTGGTACGACCCACAACCAAGACCTCGGCCAAGCCCTCGGCAAGCCAGGAGGGTGGAGCCCAGTTTACATCAGGTGGTGTTGCAACCGTCAAGGCTTTCACCCCTGACTCAAAGTCCCCTCAGTTCCCGCACCAGCTCCCCAGAGCTGACGGCCCGTGCCAGACCACGACCCGGCCTCATCCAGCAGGCAGAGATATCGGAGATCACCCTGCAGCCCCCAGCCGCAGTCAGCTTCTCACGCAAGTCGACGCCCTCCACCGGTTCTCCCGCCCAGAGCAGTCGCGGAGGGAGTCCCAGCTTCCGACCAACGATGGCCTTCACTTCTTTGGCCACCGGCTTTCCTCCTTCTCATTGCCCCTCCATGCCCATGGAATCCATGGACGTCTTTGGACAGATCTCCTCGCCAAGGAGGACTGGGGAGGAAACCCATAGGCCAGAGCTGACACCGACAACCAGTTCAGGGTAAGGGTGTGCACACGCAAGTGGAATTTGCTTGCCTTCCTTTTTTTACCAAGCCCTTCTTTCCCTCCCACCTCACCCGCTCCCACGCCTTCCCCAAAGTCCTTCCCCAAACACCATCAATGGAGTCCTTAGAGTTGATCTAGACACCCTTTATTTATTTATTTATTTTTTGGAGATGACTAGTTCCCAAAGTTCACTTTGCACTGGTTGGGGCAATACCGGTTCCTGTTGTTGCTCAAGCTCAGCAGGTTTAGCTCAACAAAATGCTGTACCTTTGAGTTAGTAGTGGTTTTGCATTGTTTTGTTACACTTCTTTCCACCCTCCATCGTTCCATTGGAAATCTCATTCAGAGCTTGCTTCTGGCTTGGGGACTGACGCCTCAGATGAACAAAGTTAACAACATTTCAGATTCAGGAGTCTTTGGAGAGAGGGCGGTTGGGGTTTTGTGGGGACCGGGGTGAATGAATTCTAGAAATTATTGACATTTTGCTTTTCTCATTCCTGGCTGTTGACTTTCCTGGAACATGAAACCCTAGCTTTTGTCTTCCTCGCCTCCTTTTCCCCTCCCAATAGGATTGACCTTCCTCCATGATTTCAACTAGGCTATCCAAGCCACTTTTACCTTCCTCATCTCCAAAAGGGGTCCAGGGCTTTAGACCCTGAACAAATTTCCAGGAGAAGGGGAACCCTAAAACCAGGGGTGGGATTCAAAATTTTTAGCAACCGGTTCTCTGCCTGGTTGCTGGTTGGGCATGGGCATGGTGGGCATAGCCTACTCAGCCTCCTGCACCACGGTGAGTGGGGGGAGTTTTTGCCCTCCCCAAGTTCCGGAGGTTTTCTTCAAGCCTCTGGGAGGGCAAAAACAGCCTCCCTCCAGGCTCCGGAGGCCCTCCGGAAGCTGGAAACGAGCCCATTTCCAGACTTCTTGAACTTCTGGGAGGCCTGTTTTTTGCCCTTCCAGAGCCTCTGTGTGGGCCTTGCATTTACCTGGCATCCAAAATGTGCCGCATGGAGACTCCTGGCAACTACCGGTTCGGCGAACCAGATGTAAAAGTAGCATCCGGTTCGCCCAAATTGGCTGGTCCAAACTGGCTGAATCCCACTCCCGCCTTAAACCCAACATCAACTTAGAACCCCAACCCAACCCAACCCAAACACGGTGAAGTCAACATTCTTGGAACCGGACCATGAAAGGTGACGACTGGAGCTGGTCTTCTCTCCAGCAGCTGGTTTCTCAGGGGCCAGCGTTTCTCCAGGCAAAATGTTCTTTCTTTCTGTCTCTTCCTTCTCTCCTCTGCTCCTTTGTCTGATGGCAGTCTTTCCCATCTTGGTTGTTCTTTGTTGATGCCGCTTTTCTTGTTTTGATTCTTGATGTAGTGGAGTTGTATTCCCCTGCTCTTCCCTTTCGATCCCCGGGGACCTTCTGTAAATGAGTGGGGCATTGTGCCATCTGGATGGGAAAAGGGCAAAAGAAAGGGGGGAAGTAAAGGATGGGAGGTGTGGTCTGCTTGCGATGGGAACAAGCAGGGATTGCCACTGCTAAGCTGGCAGGAGCACAAGCTACAATGCTACGAGCGTAGCAGGGTGAGGTTGGCTTTCATTCTCCTTGCAACGCTTCCCGTTCTGCCATTTCATTTGCACTATCTGGGTGCCCGGAAGCTCCTAATTCATTAACACAATTATGGGATGCTGCTTTCAGGAGATCCAGACTGTTAGGAGAAGAGAAATGAACATACATGAAAAGGACAGAGCAGTCTCTTGGTGTTCGAAAGCAACCAGAGAAAAAATAGTGAAAGCCGCCTCTCTGATTGGGAAAGATGGACTTCATGGACCTTCTCGTGGACCCAAGGTCACGCCAAAGTCCATTACGGGGAAGATGTCATCTTCCGATGCTGTCTATCTCCAGATGGATGAATTTTAGGATTCTCAGCAAAGCCACCTTAGCTGAGGAGGTTCTGGAGGCTGAAGTCCACACATCAGCACCCAAACCATGGAAGTGTTCCCTAATGCAAGGGTGGGGACTTTCTAGAGCTTGTTGGTTTTTGGCCTCCTATTAGTTCCAGTCTCAGTGGTCAGGAACAAAGGGAAATATTGTCCAATGATATCTAAAGGGCATAGCGTTTCCTTGGTCCTTGTACATGAACATTATAGTTGCTTTCAGGTCCCTTTAGTGATCATGGCTCCCCCTCCAGGGAATCATGGGAATTCTAGTTAAATTTTTAGAAGCCCTGAGGTAGACAGGGACTCCACATTGGTGGCTTCACAAATAAAATTTTAAATGGGCTTTCCTTAGAGGGCAGAGGGCAATTCACCATCTTCAATGATGGTGAAAGAGGCCTGAGATCCTCTTTCGTGATGTCAGCCATTTTTCTCCTAATGGAACTACAATTCCCAGGATCCTTTGGAAAGAAAAGTTGGAACTGACCTGAGGGAGCTTGGCAGTGAGTGACCCAGTCCACAGCATTAAGAAGTCCTTCGTACTAGATCCCTCATTGCATTGATGATGATGCTCTCTACACTTTTAGCTCTCCTTTCTTCCTCCCCCTTACTTTCTCCGGCAATGTTTGTTCGTTTGTCTCTTGGTTTCCTTCCTCCCTCGCTTTTCCTTTGGTTTTTTTTTTTCCCCCTCCCCTTTTGACTTGCTGATGTCTTGTGGAGTTTGGCTCCGTGCGGATGTTGATAACTGCTTTGTTTTTGATTAATCTCAGCTATCTGGGCAGTGTTGTCGAGACAAGCCACTCCTCAGCTCAATAGGTAAGGGTTGATCAATGTCTGGAAGGATGGTGATGGGTTTTGGGGATTTGCTTGGGGTGAGGGGTCTGGGAGGAAACGTGAGAGGGGCTTTCTCCCCCCAATAACATTTATTTATTGATTGATTTGGTTATTATTATTATTATTATTTTTAAATCCTTTTCTTTTCCTTTAAAGGGGAATAAGGCATTGCAAAAACTAGGACAAACTATCACACACACAAACCTTTGTGGCTTTGGGGTTTCTCCCCTTCTGCAGGATAGCACTAGCAATAGCACTTAGACTTATATACCGCTTCACAGTGCTTTGCAACCCTCTCTAAGCGGTTTACAGAGTCAGCACATTGTCCCCAGCAATCTGGGTCCTCATTTTACCCACCTCGGAAGGATGGAAGCCTGAGTCAACCTTGAGTTCATCAGGATCAAACTCCTGGCAGTTGGCAGAGTTAGCCTGCAATACTGCATTCTAACCACTGTGCCATCACAGTCTGTCCTTCCTTCCTTCCTTCCTTCCTTCCTTCCTTCCTTCCTTCCTTCCTTCCTTCCTTCCTTCCTTCCTTCCTTCCTTCCTTCCTTCCTTCCTTCCTTCCTTCCTTCCTTTTTTAGCAATAGCACTTAGACTTATACCGCTTCAAAGTGCTTTACAACCCACTCTAAGCGGTTTACAGAGTCAGCACATTGCCTCCAACAATCTGGGCCCTCATTTTACCCACCTCGGAAAAATGGAAGGCTGAGTCAACCTTGAGGCTGGTGAGATTTGAACTGTCAAATTGCAGGCAGCCAGGGGTCAGCAGAAGTAGCCTGCAATACTGCACTCTAACTACTGCACCACCACAGCTCATGTCCCTCCCTCCCTCCTTCCCTCTCTCTATTTGGTTCAAGCCAATTGGCAAAGCAGGGATGGCCACTTATGAACTTTGAAGTAAACAGAAATTTGAATCTGTGAGGACTATGCAGGGACTACTATGCAGGGTCAATGTGTCTTGCTTTGGCTTTCAAAGAAATGAAATAGGTCTACTACTTCGGTCTGAACTGAAGCTTCTTGGTTGAGAAGCAAAATGTTTTTCAAGAAAAAAAAAAGAGAAACAAACCAAGAAAGTCCTATTGTCTTTTTTGGAAAAGCATCTTTGGGAAGACTACTTTTTTTTGTTTAGAGTCCCAAAATGGCCACTGAAAACCATCCATTCGTGAAGCACTAAAAATTTATTAGTGGGCCTTGGATGAAATCCTACACCATCAGCTTTTCATGGTAGAACATGGAGGCTAAAACATACGAAGAACGGTTGCAGAAACTGGGCATGGCTAGTCTAGGGAAGAGAAGGACCAGGGGAGACAGGATAGCAGTCTTCCAATATTTGAGGGGCTACCACAAAGAGGAGGGGGTCAAACTATTTTCCAAGGCACCCGAAGGCCAGACAAGGAATAATGGATGGAAACTAATCGAGGAGAGATTCAACCTAGAAATAAGGAGGAATTTTCTGACAGAACAATCAATCAGTGGCACAGAAATTGCCTTCAGAAGTTGTGGGAGCTTCATCGCTGGAAGCTTTCAAGAAGAGACTGGACTGCCATCTGTCAGAAATAGTGTAGGATCTCCTGCTTGGGTGGGGGGGGTTGGACTAGATAATAATAATAATATTTTAATTTTTATACCGCCCTTCTCCCGAAGGACTCAGAGCGGTGAACAGCCAAGTAAAAACAGTACAATATATTACAATAAAAGCTATTTAAAAAACTTATTCAATGTGGCCTAAATTTAAATATAAAAATACATAATATAAAATATAAAATAAACCCCATTTAAAACAAATTAAAAACCCCTATCAAGCCAGTCCTGCTCGGAAGAATAGGTACGTCTTCAGCTCGCGGCGAAAAGTCCGGAGGTCAGGAAGTTGTCGAAGTCCTGGGGGAAGCTCATTCCAGAGGGTAGGTGCCCCCACAGAGAAGGCTCTCCCCCTGGGGGTCGCCAGCCGACACTGTTTGGCTGACGGCACCCTGAGGAGACCCTCTCTATGGGAGCGACCAGTGGGTGGGAGGCATGTGGTAGCAGAAGGCGGTCCCGAAGATATCCCGGTCCTATGCCATTCTAGATGACCTACAAGGTACCTTCCAACTCTGTTATTCTGTTAACATACAATAATAGGATTGGAAGGGACCTTGGAGATCTTCTAGTCCAACCCCCCTGCCTGTGGCGGGAGATCCTACACCATTCCAGTCACTTCTTGAAAACCTCCAGTGATGTTCTGACCGCTGATGTTCTTCTGCCCAAGACTGAAATATTGCAAGCGGTAAAACACTGAGTACGTTATAACATTGATCAGTGCTTCTAAACAAGAGACAAAAGTAGATTGCGTTTCGTGCTTTATCCATTATGGTTTGTTTTAAGAGGTCCCATTAAAGCACACAGCCACCCCTCAGACTAAATTGTTCTTTTATGAGTGGGCTCTGTAAACTTGTCAGGGGCTGAAAGCATTGTGGATGGTTTATAACCGGGCTAGTAAAAAGAAATCTTTGCAGCCTTCCTTTCCTTAGCTCTTGTTTTATGCCGCCATAAAAACAGGAAGCACAAGAGAGCTTAGACAATTTATGTCAATGCTTCGGTTCCTGTGCCAGAGAAGGACACACGCACACACAAATATATATATTTGGCCATATGGGATATAAAGCAATTTGGGCAGTCTTTTGAAAGATTGCCTGGAAGATTTCTGGATGGCTCTTTTTTTAAAGGATTTTTTTAAAAAAGGCCTTTTTCCAGAAATTTTGATCACATGTTTACGGGGATGCTACAAGGATCGTAAATGTGAAAAAAAAATAGTTGTAAGTCATTTTTTCAGGACCGTTGTAACTTTGAGCGGTCACTAAATGAACTGTTTGTAAGTCGAGGACTACCTGTACTTTGCCTGCCTCTCAGTCTTATAGGAAACTCAGCTGAAACTGGCCAGGCATTTTTAAAAACCAGTATTTTAGCAAGCATCCCTAAGGCCAGAAAGATTTATTTATTTATTTATTTATTATTTATTTAATCAGATTTTTATACCGCCCTTCTCCCAAGGGACTCAGGGCGGTTTACAGCCAGATAAAAACAAGCAACAATATAAATACAAGATAAAATACTATTTAAAAAACTTACTCAACTTGGCTCTAATTAAGATAAATTTAAAACAATAAAACCCATTAAAATTAAAACTATAAAATCTAAAATCCTATGCCAGTCCTGCACGAATGAACAAATATGTTTTCAGCTTGCGGCGAAAGGTTGGAAGGGCAGGAAGTTGGCGAAGTCCTGTGGAAAGTTCATTCAAGAGGGTAGGTGCCCCCACAGAGAAGGCTCTCCCCCTGGGGGTCGCCAGCCGACACTGTTTGGCTGACGGCACCCTGAGGAGACCCTCTCTATGGGAGCGTACCGGTCGGTGGGAGGCATGTGGTAACAGAAGGCGGTCCCGAAGATATCCCGGTCCTATGCCATTCTAGATGACCTACAAGGTACCTTCCAACTCTGTTATTCTGTTAACATACAATAATAGGATTGGAAGGGACCTTGGAGATCTTCTAGTCCAACCCCCCTGCCTGTGGCGGGAGATCCTACACCATTCCAGTCACTTCTTGAAAACCTTCAGTGATGTTCTGACCGCTGATGTTCTTCTGCCCAAGACTGAAATATTGCAAGCGGTAAAACACTGAGTACGTTATAACATTGATCAGTGCTTCTAAACAAGAGACAAAAGTAGATTGCGTTTCGTGCTTTATCCATTATGGTTTGTTTTAAGAGGTCCCATTAAAGCACACAGCCACCCCTCAGACTAAATTGTTCTTTTATGAGTGGGCTCTGTAAACTTGTCAGGGGCTGAAAGCATTGTGGATGGTTTATAACCGGGCTAGTAAAAAGAAATCTTTGCAGCCTTCCTTTCCTTAGCTCTTGTTTTATGCCGCCATAAAAACAGGAAGCACAAGAGAGCTTAGACAATTTATGTCAATGCTTCAGTTCCTGTGCCAGAGAAGGACACACGCACACACAAATATATATATTTGGCCATATGGGATATAAAGCAATTTGGGCAGTCTTTTGAAAGATTGCCTGGAAGATTTCTGGATGGCTCTTTTTTTAAAGGATTTTTTTTAAAAAAGGCCTTTTTCCAGAAATTTTGATCACATGTTTACGGGGATGCTACAAGGATCGTAAATGTGAAAAAAAAAATAGTTGTAAGTCATTTTTTCAGGACCGTTGTAACTTTGAGCGGTCACTAAATGAACTGTTTGTAAGTCGAGGACTACCTGTACTTTGCCTGCCTCTCAGTCTTATAGGAAACTCAGCTGAAACTGGCCAGGCATTTTTAAAAACCAGTATTTTAGCAAGCATCCCTAAGGCCAGAAAGATTTATTTATTTATTTATTTATTTATTTATTTATTTATTTATTATTTATTTAATTAGATTTTTATACCGCCCTTCTCCCAAGGGACTCAGGGCGGCTTACAGCCAGATAAAAACAAGCAACAATATAAATACAAGATAAAATACTATTTAAAAAACTTACTCAACTTGGCTCTAATTAAGATAAATTTAAAACAATAAAACCCATTAAAATTAAAACTATAAAATCTAAAATCCTATGCCAGTCCTGCACGAATGAACAAATATGTTTTCAGCTTGCGGCGAAAGGTTCGAAGGTCAGGAAGTTGGCGAAGTCCTGTGGAAAGTTCATTCCAGAGGGTAGGAGCCCCCACAGAGAAGGCCCTTCCCCTGAGGGCCGCCAGCCGACATTGTTTGGCAGACGGCACCCTGAGGAGTCCCTCTCTGTGAGAGCGCACGGGTCGGTGGGAGGCAATCGGTAACAGTAGGCGGTCCCGCAGATAACTCGAAGTTGTCATTTCTTAAGGCAGGGGTGTTAAGCTCAAAGTCTGTGGGCCGCATCCGGCCCATGGGGTGCTTAGATCTGGCACAAGGGGCCACCCTGGAAAGAATGAACGACCAGCCGGTGGTGCCTCTTCCAGCAAAAATGGAGCTCGGGAGGGCTCCGTTTTCACTCGCAGAGGGTTGCAGGAGGCTGTCCCAGCCGAAAATGGAGCTCATGAGCCGGATTTCACTGGCAGAGGGTTGCAGGAAGCCATCCCAGCTGAAAACGGAGCTCGTGAGCCCATTTTCGCTGGTGGAGGGTTGCAGGAGGCCATCCCAGCCGAAAACGTAGCTCATGAGCCGGGTTTCACTGTCAGAGGGTTGCAGGAGCTGTCTCAGCTGAAAACGGAGCTCATGAGCTGGGTTTCGCTGGCAGAGGGTTGCAGGAGGCCGTCCCAGCCGAAAACAGAGCTCGCGAGCCCATTTTCACTGGCAGAGGATTGCAGGAGGCTGTCCCAGCTGAAAATGGAGCTCATGAGCCGGGTTTTGCTGGCAGAGGGTTGCAGGAGGCCGTACCAGCTGAAAACGGAGCTCGTGAGCTCATTTTTGCTGGCAGAGGGTTGCAGGAGGCCGTCCCAGCCGAAAACGGAGCTCGTGAGCCCATTTTCGCTGGCAGAGCACTCGGGCCACCACAGGTGCCCCCGATACGAGTGACGTCAAGCTGGCCACCCTAGCCACACCCACCCTGCCCCTCCCCCACGGTAAAACACAACTCTGATGCGGCCCTCAATGAAATTGAGTTTGACACCCCTGTCTTAAAGTCTCAGCCGTACTTAGTAACAGCAACAGAGTTGGAAGGGACCTTGGAGGTCATCTAGTCCAACCCCCTGCTCACGCAGGAGACCTATACTCTCGATTCGAACCACCAAACTGCCAACCTTTCCGATTGACCAGCTCAGCGTCTTAGCCACTGAGCTACCTAGCCAGGTTACTTCTCAGAAAGCAGAATTTGGGGGTCAGTTCCATGGTTTGTTTTTTGCGACTTTCCACAAAAATCCCCCCTCCGCTGCTGCCAGCACGCACTGAACTAAAACTGGGCTTCTCTGCTGCCCATGGATCAAAACCCCAAAGCCACAAAGGAAGTTGGTGGATATCCCTGGATTTCACCCTCTGTTCTCTCTTTCTCTCTTCCTGCATATTTGTCTCCAGACCGGGATGGCCCTTTAGCTCCTAGCCTAAGAGCATCCCAAATGGGGCTGGCAAGAGCTTGTATGTGCCCTGAACCCTTGTCACTCCGGTGTTTATCTTTGGAGTATGACGATCCTTGTCTGTCTGTCTCTTTTGTTTTTTGGAAGTAACCAGTTTTCCCCTTTAAAGGCTGTCTCTGTTATCAGGCGTCTCTGCATGCTTTTCACCCTTGCTCTGGCTTGGAGAAATTGTCAGTTCTCTCGTCTGAGTGCTTCGTTAACTCCTCTCTTTTTTCTATACATATATATATATATTATTTGTGATTCCTCTTCCTGGATTACGTTTGGCCCTTGTTCTGTTTCTCCTTCCTCTCTTTCTCTCTCTCTCTCTTTTTTTCTCACGCCATGGTGAGCCCTTCTCCCTCCTCTCCCCTCCTCTCTTCTTCTTCTTCCGCCTCTCCTCCATCTCTCTCTTCTGCCAGCATGGTGAAAAAAAACCCATTGTGTAGGCCAAGTTGTGCTGATCCCGCAAAGCGAGGGAAGGGGGTGCCTTATTCGGGAACATGCTCTGCTCTTCCCTCGGCTTGTCCTTCTCTCATTGCCCTGCTGGGTGCTGGTTGTGGTGGAGCTGGCACGCACGGCGGTAGCAAAACGCTTTGTGGCGCGTGTGTGTGTGTGTGTTCGTGTCCGGGGTGGGGCAGGTAGTCCTCTCGCTCTTTCCTTTAGCAACTCTCATTAGTCCAGCTTGCCCATTGCTATGCAACCGTCCTTCTCCAATTGTAGCTGCTTCCTGGCGATTGAGGTGGCTGGTAGACCTTTCTAAGGGGGCGGGGGGGGGGGCCTATCTGTGCATTTTCCATGGGGTTCGCTAATTTGAGGCGGTAAAATTGGAAAAGTTGTCCTTTCCGAAGTTACTTCCAGGCTGGTTTCCTTCTGCAACCTTCGGAGGTCAAAGAGTGTGCAACTTCTTGCCATTCCTTCCAGCTTCTTCTGGCTTTGAAAATACATGGCTGGTTCCTACAAATAATGGCTGGTTTCTACAACAGGTTTAACCTAGTAATGGAGGGTTTTTCCCCCATTATTTTTTTTGCAGGGGGTGTTGGTGTTGGAGGGATGGGGACAAAAATTATGCACAATAGACTAACGGAAGAGCGGGATTTCCAAACAAGCCTGCTTCTCCGAAGATCTAACCAAACCTAGTCTGACTGGGAATGCTGTTGCTAGATCTGGTTCAGCGTTTGGGGTTGATGTAGGAGTTACCTCCTTTGCAAATGGGCAGAATCTTTTATTTCAGCATGGTTCAAGGCCGCTGTGCCAGAAAGAAGAAGAAGAAGAAGTTAGTCGCGCTTTCTTTTCTGGGTGTGTTATTATTTTTTTTCCCCTTTGGTCTCCTGTGCCCAAGCTTTGCTGACGAAGAGTCGCAGAAATGGGGTGACACATCAGGAAAATAGCTTTAATGGAATAACAGTTGGGAGGGACCTTGGAGGTCTTCGAGCCCAACCCCCCTGCATAAACAGGAGGCCCTATACCTGTGATGGTGAACCTATGGCACACGTGCCAAAGGAGACACGCAGAGCCATCTCTGTGGGCATGCACGCCGTCGCCAACTACTCTTCTGGTTTCTAGCGTGCACACGTGCACCGGACAGCTGATTTTCACGGGCACCGGAGCACCAGAAAACGGCCTGAAAAATGACCAAAAATCAGATCATTTTTGGACCAAAAACGACCCTTAAAACAGCCTGAAAATGTCCCAAAACAGCCAAAAACCAGGCATGTGCGTGCCGGCCAGCTAGCCTTCAAGTTTCCGGTGCATGCACATGAATGCACATTCCGGTTTGGGCACTCAGTGCAAAAAAGGTTTGCCATCACAAACCATGAATGCAATCCCAACTCAGGATGATTCTGGATTGTATATTTTAATTCTCAGGTGATGAGTGACAGCCAGGTCCATTGAAGAGTTTCCCAGGAAGAATTGGTCATTCTTTAAGACGTTACAACACGGGGTGCAATTCCTGCAAATTTTGGCAGCCAGGGTGCCACCATCCACTAAGAAATCAAAGCTGATAAGTGTGTGTCCCAAAGGCGCTTTTCCAAACGGCAATTGGCTCTTTCCTTGAAAATGATTTGCTTCTCATCCAAGAAGCTTCTTCAGTTCAAACTTGTTGGATAAGAAGCGAAATGCTTTCAAGGAAAAACCCCAAGAAAGTCCAATTGCCTTTTGGAAAAGCATTTTTTGGGACAACCATGACCTGGATGATTGAAAATCTCTATAAATAATGACTTTAGGGTGTAGACATGACAGCCGGTATGTGGATAACATTTCTTTGCTAATGTTATTCTAGGCAAGTTGGTCAGATACAATTTTATTAAAAAAAAAACAAAAACCCAGAAATCTTAAATACTATAAACAGAACTTCTGTGTTTAGTTCCCTGTTTAGCCTCAACTGTTAGGTACCCAAAGACATTACTGTCACCTCCAAGTTCTCTTGGGATTCTTCAATAGCATTTGATCGAAGATGTTGGAAACAGAAATTCTGTTCTACAGAGTTGTTTTTTTGTTTTTTTAATTTCCCCCAGAGACACATTTCTTACACGGCCAGCCTTACGGTTAATTGCATTGTGGTAATGCAGCTTCTTTCTTCTTTTTTTTTTCACCTTCTTCTCTTGAAAACTTGTTTAATTTCAGTGGATTTTTGAGAGTGTTTAAACATTGTGACTCCTTTGTTCCCTCCTAGGCAAACTTGAGGTTCAAAGACAGAACGAGTGAGGTTAGAACATACAAAGACTCCTGGGTGTCATTGAAGTGTTGTGATTCTAACAAGGTAGAAGACAAATATTCGCGACGCAAATGCAAATTGCGTTTTACGATTGGCCTACTTTCCTTTGTTATTCCTTACTATCGGGAGAAACAATATTGTTTTCAGAGGTGTCACTCAAGCATAGTGAAAGGGTTCTAAACAGGAACTTAGTAGGAACTATCCAGGACAGGGGTGTCAAACTTGATTTCATTGAGGGCTGAATCAGGGCTGTGGTTGACCTCTGAGGAGGCGGGGAGGCATGGCCAGCTTGATGCCGCTCATGGGGTGTGGCTGAGTGGGTAGGTGTGGCCAACTGGGTGGGCGTGGCCAGCTTGACACTGGTCACTGGGCGTGGCTGGCTCGGGATGGTCCATCCCTTGAGCACCGGGATCCCATAGCCCAGTCCAGCCCTACTTCCCCGAGCGAGCGTCTGCTTACCTCCTCCTCAAGGCTGCTGCCAGTGCTGCCTTGGGCGAGGTCAGGTGAAGAGGTCAGGCGAAGAGGCCAGGCGAAGAGACTGGCCACAATGCTTCACTCTGCTCGACAACAGCTGCAGCTCGTTGGCCTCGCCCCACCCAGCCTCTTCACCTCTTCGCCTGGCCTCTCGCCTCTATGCCCCGCCTCGCCTGCACGCACACTGGGATGGAGTGGGCTGGGACGAAGTGATGCGGGCAGTGGTGGGAGTCAAGTAATTTAACAACCGGTTCTCTGCCCTAATGATTTCTTCCAACAACCAGTTTACCTAAACTGCTCAGAAAGTTAACAACCGGTTCTCCCAATGTGGTGCGAACCGGCTGAATCCCACCACTGGATGCGGGCCAGACCTTCATAGTTTCCAGAATGGCCCTGCGGGTCAGATCCAGCCCACTGGCCTTGAGTTTGATACCCTTGATCTAGGAAATAAGGAAAGATTTTAACATTAGATCAGTAGCAGAAAAAGAGAAGCACTATCAAAGAAATTCACAACGTAGCCACCGGAAACCCGCAACTATTACAAAAGGAAAAGAATGGCAAACAATCATCTAATATTTATGTTGGCTATCTATTTCCAACAATGTTTTTATTTGTGTTGGTTTTACTGTTTGGATACGAAGCAAGCACTGTCCTTTTATATTTTCATTGCTCAGGAAATTTTCCTGGAGATATATAGTATATGTTTTTGGTATGCGTTTCAGAAAGCAACTAGAAACAAAATATATAGCCGCTTATAACACAAGAGCCAACCTACTGTGAACTGGGTAAGAAAATCTTGCCCTCTGTAAAGTATGACTTATCAGTTTTGGAAGTCAGTGTCCTGCAAAAAAATCATTTAATTCTTTGCGGGATAAATATATACAGTTTCTTTCTTTTTTTCCAGAGAAGCAATGGTGCTAATTGAAATGATGGAAAAAGCTTTGCATTCCCTTGTCCGAGGCATAGATTAATCAGTTAACTGTATTAATGAGGGGGACAGTTGTTTTAAACCCAAGTCTCTTTTCCTTCCAAATAGGATTTTACTCATGTGATTTATGTGCTGTATGTATGCATAATACGGGAGTTAACATAACATAATAACAGAGTTGGAAGGGACCTTGGAGGTCTTCTAGTCCAACCCCCTGCCCAGGCAGGAAACTCTACACTATTTCAGACAAATGGCTATGCAACATTTTCTTAAAAATTTCCAGTGTTGGAGCATTGGCAACTTCTGCAGGCAAGTTGTTCCACTTATTGATTGTTCTAACTGTCAGGAAATTTCTCCTTAGTTCTAAGTTGCTTCTCTCCTTGGTTAGTTTCCACCCATTGCTTCTTGTCCTGCCTTCAGGTGCTTTGGAGAATAGCTTGACTCCCTCTTCTTTGTGGCAGCCCCTCAAATATTGGAAGACTGCTATCATGTCTCCCCTAGTCCTTCTTTTCATTAAGCTAGACATACCGAATTCCTGAAACCGTTCTTCATTGCATATGAGTTCATTCATTGCATATGAGGTCCATTCACAGACAGATCTGTTAAATAGAAGATTCACTGTTTTTATTCTGAGATTTTTTTAAATATATAGTTAACAGAATAACAGAGTTGGAAGGGACCTTGGAGGTCTTCTAGTCCAATCCCCTTCTCGAGCAGGAAACCCTATACTATTTCAGACAAATTGTTGTCCAATCTCTTCTTAAAAACCTTAGAAACCTGCTGGAGCATCTACAACTTCTGAAGGCAAGTCGTTCCACTGATTAATTGTTCTAATTGTCAAGAAATTTCTCTTTAGTGCTAGGTTGGTTCTCTCCTTGATTAGTTTCCATCCATCAATTCTAATCCTGCCTTGAGATGCTTTGGAGAATAGGTTGACCCCACTCTTCTTTGTGGCAGCTTGGAACACTGCTATCAAGTCACCCCTGGTCCTTCTTTTCATTAAACTAGACATACCCAGTTCCTGCAACCATTCTTCGTATATTTCAGCCTCCAGTCCCCTAATCGTCTTTGTTTTCTCTTCTCTTCACTCTTTCTAGAGTCCCAACATCTTTTTTCTATATATCACGGCGACCAAAACTGGATGCAAGTTCTGTCCCATCATTTTATTTTGTTTGGGAACTATAGAGCAATAGACCGAACATATTGCAAAACTCAAAAGGATGCAGTGGCTCAGTGGCTAAGACACTGAGCTTGTTGATCAAAAGGTCGGCAGTTCAGCGGTTGGAATCCTTAGTACCGTGTAACGGGGTGAGCTCCCATTACTTGTCCCAGCTTTTGCCAACCTAGTGGTTCGAAAGCACGTAAAAAACGCAACTAGAAAAATAGGGACCACCTTCGGTGGGAAGGTAACAGCATTCCGTGCGCCTTTGGCCTTGAGTTATGCCGGCCACATGACCCTGGAGATGTCTTTGGACAGCGCTGGCTCTTCGGCTTTGAAACGGAGATGAGCACCGCCCCCTAGAATCGGGAACGACTAGCACATATGTGCGAGGGGAACCTTTACCTTTATTGCAAAACTCAGTATTTGAAATTTCCATTAGAAGATAGCCTTTACGTTAGTAGGTTTCGCTGTGATTTTTTTTTTTTTGATTGGACATGGTGTCCTGTGCAAAAGAGATATCTGATAGGCACTCTTATTTAATTGCCTCTATTTCAAGTACTCATTCTTTCCTCTAAAATACGAGGCATTCAAATCTGAAAAAGGTAGTACCTTTTTGAAGCCTTCTTAGGAAGCTGTTTTTAATTAGTGGCTTGGCTGACTTTTATTATCTAATGTTAAGAAAGGGCAGGTAACACATGAGCTTTCGGTTCCTTTTATCATCTTCTGGGCAAAGGCCATTTTCTTGATTATTTGATTGATTGTTTCACAGTGAACAGGAAGAAATCTTTGAATTTTCAGACGTCTTTACAGAATCAGTTAGGGCTACAAAATTGAATTAAATCTCTCTTCTGCCTTCATCTCGCTCTTGATTAGCTGGCTATCTTATGCCATCTCTTAGAAGATGTCAGTTATTAATCTGTCTCTCTTGTTGATCTTGGTGTAATATTACGTTTAATTAGCTCAGGGTTCCCACCCCAAACCTAAATGCAGAATTTTACTTGTCTTCCATCATTTCACTCTGCTGCTCAGGCCTATCTGGATCTATTCAAATCATCTGTTTTTCACCCAGAGGTACAATGTCTCATTTGCAAATTTCTTAAGAATTTCCTAACTTCTTAAAAACTTCCTTTCTTTGTTCTAGTCATTGATAAAAGTTTTGGACAGCACAGGGCCCAGGGCAGAATCTTCTGGCATTTCATTTGATATTTGTCTGTAAGCCAAAGGTGTTCAATCTTGTCAGTTTTAAGGCCTTGGACCAGTGGTGGTTTCAATTTTTTTTACTACTGGTTCTGTGGGTGTGGCTTGGTGGGCGTGGCTTGGTGGGCGTGGCAGGGGAAGGATACTGTAAAATCTCCATTTCCTCCCAATCAGCTGGGACTCAGGAGGCAGAGAATAGATGGGGCTGAGGCCAGTCAGAATTTTAACGACCGGTTCTCCGAACTACTCAAATTTTCCGCTACCGGTTCTCCAGAACTGGTCAGAACCTGCTGAAACCCACCTCTGCTATGAACTTTCAACTTGGGGGCTTCTTTTCTGAAGCTTCTTTTAGCTTCTGAAACCTCCGTTTGAGAAGCTGGGCAGGGCTACATTTGAAGTATAAGACGCACCCAGATTTTCACCCTCTTTTTTTGGGGGAAAAAGATTTCCTGGAGGATAGTTGATGTCCCAAAATATCAGAGGAGAACACATGATTTTCCAGATTCGTGGTGACACCGTGGTTAGAATGCATTACTGCAGCTAATTCTGCTGACCGCAGACTGCCGGCAATTTCACTGGCTTGAGGTCGACTCAGCCTTCCATCTTTCTGAGGATACTAAAATGAGGACCCAGATTGTTGGGGGGCAAGATGCTGACTCTTTGGCGAACTGTGGTTCTAGTGTAATTGGAAGAACATTTATTCCATCTTTGTGATGGAATGAAGTGAGGGGGTGGATCCCCAAGGGGAAGAGGGTGTATTTCAAAGGAGTAAGAGACAACTCAGCCCAGATATTAGTGTGAGAGAAAGAGGGTGAAGACAGCCTCCTTCTAGTAGTTCTCAGAGTATATTGTAGATACAAATAACAGAGTCCTCACTCCGGCAAGATTTTGTCTATAGGTGTTGTGTCTGCACCCCCCGAGCCGGCCCTCCTGCCAGAAAATGACTTGGAGCTGGACCTGCTGCCAGAAAGTGACTTGGACAGTGAGGGGGAAGGGCCATCAGGACTTACCTCAGGAGCACCGGCTTCCCTGGCTCAGCTTCAGGAGCCAGATGCAGGCCAGGTGGAAGAGATAATGAGGCCTCCATCCCCTGACTCTTTCCCGCCCCCAGGCCACACCTGCAGACCCAGCTGATGGCAATCAGGCTTGGTTGAACCCTAGGTTTCGTAGGCAGGAGAGGAGGGAACAACATAAGCAAGGGTGGGGCAGGCCTAGGAAGTGCTGAGTCATGGAGCCACACCCCACAGGATATAAAAGGCAGTGAGAGCTGCTGTGTCTCTTTGTAACAGGCAAATCCACTGATTAAGAGCTGAAGTTTGTTTCTGGGTGACTCACCAGTGTCGTGGAAGATAATGACGGCTCTTGGCAGATGCTGGCTATTCTGCTGCCAGAGCTGATCGTGCCGGCTAATTAAGTCATCGTTCGGACGGAGGCGAGGGGGACAGAACAATAGGTGTGAAACAATAAAGAATTCAGCTTGGAAGAATTACCACAAACCACAATTGTTCGTGTCATTCTTGATTTTGGACGAAGTGGTGCAGTGACCTAGAGGTGGAGCTCTTGCCAATCAGGAGGCTGTGAGTTCGATCCTAGGTAGAGGCTGATATTTCTCTTTCTGGACGCACTGAGAATATATCTGCTGAACGAAACTCCACACTGGTGACAGGAAGGGCATCCAACCATTAAACACTCTGCTAGCTCCATTCAGTTGCCCAGACACCACCCCGCAAGGGATTATGGGGTTGTTAAATGGAGGTGATGATTCTTGGTTTCGGACTAGTCTTCTCCACTATTTTTCAACTCCTCAAACTCTGGGCTAAAGGTCTGGGTAAATAGCAGCCACACTGGCAGAAGAACAAGGGCTTACAGCCCAAGTGTCAATAATAGGTGTGTTGAGAAACCAAATAAATAAAGCTTGTTTGTAATGCAGAAGATAACTGGCTGCAGATGGACTGGGCTGTTGCTGCAGTTTCTAGACTGACTTGTGTTGTAGCGACATTGATCCCGTGGTGTTGCCTCTGGCAAACCCATCAGCTGAACCTTAAGTTGTGATCGCCGATAAATGGGGCTGATGTGAAAATTGTTTGTATGCACACTTCACTGCATAAACTATACTTGTCTGGAGAATCTGCCGTTTGCAGCCTAATCTTTGAAGGCAACTTGTGAGAGCTTTCTTTGAACCATGTATGGTGATGCATGTCATGTGTAGGGCTAACCACTGCAAATGCATAAAAGATACAAATATATATACGTATATGTGAGGGCTCCTTGATTGGGGCTGAAAGGCGAAAGGGAAGCAGTATTCTCCCTCCCATATTTGGGTAGACCAGGTTGCTTCAATAGGAAAAAAAAATACTTAATCTTTCCCCTGGTGCAGCTAACAAAGCGAGGAGAACCTGTGACTTAGAGGTTAATACATCTGCCTAATATGCAAGCGAGCCCAGGTTCGAATCCCTGAAAGGTATGGCTAGCTGATGAGAGCTAAATAGCTTGAAATAGATCTATACTAGTCTCCCTTTATTTCTTTGTCAGTAAATATAAATTTAATATATTGGCAGTCTTAATATATTGGCTCCTCTCAACAGAACCTCCCCTCTCTCCTCCCTTTTAAAGGATGTGTTATTGTTAATGCATCTGTTCTTGGTAGACTTCTAAAAAAAAATCTCTTGCAACCCCCGCGTGGACTTTTCTGAAAGATTTTCACTCTTGCAACTAGCAAACACAAAAAAGTGCCTTGAACCAGCCTGGAAACTGCCACTTTAACCCTTCTTCCTTTTCTTCTTCTTCTTCTTCTTCTTCCTCTGTTTAACACTGCAGATGGTTCAGGGCCAGACCCTCAGCCTTAATTTGGCTTTGTTTCCTTCCTTTTGTTTTTAACCACCATCCAGCCATTTTCAAGAGGTTCCGACTCCCACGTTCCCACGAACGAAACCGTTCGGCCTAGCGCCCTTTCTGTAACCTTTGCCTGGGTTTGAGCGTTCTGATGATAAGAACAGGAAAATGAAGATTGCCAGCTAAAGGAAGGGCCACAATGGAATGGGGTTGCCTTGGAATGCAGGGCTGGTGGTATGGAGGAAACAATAATAATAACCAAGGAGGTAAGATGCTACGTTCGCCTCCAGCAGAGAACATGATAGGGTGGATTTGGTATCCACCCTGCTATGCTTGTCACCGTCTTTTCCTTCCCTGTGGCGGACCAGGTGGAGGTTGAAATGCCCTCTTTGCCATCAAAGAGACCCTCCCTCGAGAGAGAGAGAGAGAGAGAGAGAGAGAATAGGGCAGGGGGCCACTG
Source organism: Ahaetulla prasina (assembly GCF_028640845.1). Lineage (NCBI taxonomy): Eukaryota > Metazoa > Chordata > Lepidosauria > Squamata > Colubridae > Ahaetulla > Ahaetulla prasina. The sequence goes on from NC_080547.1 coordinate 15,813,763, forward strand.
ATGGCGTTTTCTGCTTTGTCTTTCTAGAAGACGTCCATCACCAACCCGGAACGCGGCCGCACCTGAGAGGCTCGAAGCTCTGAAATACCAACGGATTAAGAAGCCAAAAAAGTCGAAATCCAAAAAACAAAGCAGTGAGTGCGAGGAACACCAGATTCGCTCCCCTGCCTCTCCCGCTGCCCCTTCCCCACCTGGCACAATGCTCATTGAAGTCAATGACTTGTAATGGGAATTGCTTCTGTCTCTCTATGGGCCTGAACTGTGGCTGCGTGGTTTTGGGCACAACCCAGGATAGGGATTGTTGGGTGACCCTCTAGCTTGTGGTTCTTCAGAACTGAAACATCTCCTTGAGTTTTGCCTCATTCCTTTGGCTACCCTTCTGCATCCTGGGTGCCTTGTAGATGTGCAGACCTCAGGACCCAGATTTCTTAGCAAAATGGCCATGCTGGCTATAGCATTTGATGTCCAGCGATTGTCCAGCGATTGTTGGCTGGAGAAAACTGCCTTAGAACCAAAACTAGCTTCTAGTTCTCCTAACCTCAGTCCCTACAAGCCAGTATTTCCCAGGGGGGTTCTGTCTTTAAAACCACCCTCTCATGCACACTTCTCATAGTCCATCCTCCCTTTGACCCCTGCTCCTCAATAACTTTTCCTGGTTCCTCCTCTTTTAAATTATTGCTTTTTTTTGTTACTCAATTATGTCTTTAAGGTTTGTCCATCTTGCTGCAATTTCTAGAGCTGCTTTCCCCCCGCCATGTTGGTATGAGTGTGAAAATCATCTTCACCTTCACCAAGAGCACCTCCATGCCTTCCTGGTTGACACTCCTACAGCTCAAGCTTCTCATACCTGCACCTTGATGATACCTTAGGCTGCGTGTTTGTGTGTGTGTGTGTGTGTGTTGATTTTACGGCGATGCCGACCTGCTTTTTGTTGTCTTAAAGAGAGAACTTCAGAGACTTTGATGTCTTCTCGTAATGCTGGTACCGGAGATTGACCAACTTCTTCCTCTTTGCTTTCTTCTCCAGATGGTTCTGCCTCCCAGGTTCAACAACATCCTAACTCTCAGGTACTGTGGCCTGACGAAGCTGTCTGTCTACGGAAGAAGAAGAGACACTCTCGCCAGGATCCCTTTGCCCGCCTTTCTGCCCTAAAGGATGACCTCTGTCACCGTCAGGTTCCCGAAGACCAGACAGCCATTCTGAACAACGTAGACCATGACGATTCCAGTGGGCATGCGACCTTACTTTAGAATAGCACCAGCCAGGGGGAAGAGGGAAATAAGGAGAAGAACAGATTAGATCTCTCTGTGGTCAAATGCGTGGAAGGAGAAGTTGAAGCACAGGTTGGTGTGGTTTAAACCTTCAGGATCCAGGCTCCGATCGGTGAGGCGGGCTGTGATGATCACACGTGACGTGTGACTCTGGCGTGATCTGTGAGAAGATAAAATCCAGGGGGAAGTCCTTGACTTTTGTGAGGAGCGAGTTACATCTCCTACATAGTCTTCTACTGTAATGTAATCCACGAGGAGAAGAGATATCAATAGTCAACCGGTGGGAAGGCGAAAAGCAAATGTCTCAATTTAACCCTCTTCGTCCTCTTTTTAAGCTTTCTCTGGCTCACTTGCGGAGGTGGGCAATGAAGAGATAGGCGCTGTTTGGTCAGAACTGGGTAACTCCCTGCTCTCTGCTGTCGCTTCAGCTTGTATACTTTCTGGAAGGGGAATACGACCGATCGAATTGTACAAACCCGCTTCTCCCAATATTATTTATTCATATATATGAGATATTTCTGTATTCGTATATATGAAAAAGAAACCATAGAAGCAAGAGACGGTGTACATTTGTGTAGCGTTTATTTAGAATTCACTAGAGAAAGAAAATGCGGTATTAGTTGAGCAAATTGGTTGGCATATTATTGGATGCAGCAAAACTACTGAGATTTTGAGCTGAGATTTATGAGCGCTACGACTTGTTAGTTTTTTTTATTTACTAGCGTGTTATTAGAAATTATCCAAACACACCAAGGGGGCAAAATAATAATAATAATATTCTGCTTGTTTCAACTGTCATACCTCTTTGATGTCTGAATATTCTGAGTGAAAATACAACGTCTAGTTGACTTTCTTATCTGTTGGGTGAAGACCTAGGATTAGAGTATGCCTTGTACTTTGCACAGTTCAATCTTAATTTATATTGGGGGGGAGGGGAACAAAACCTGTAGGACATTTTATATCGGACTAAATAAGAAAAAAAATGGCAGTTTGTTTGTTTGTTTGTCAGGGAAATTGACAGCTCAAATTATACTTTCTGGCAAATTTTAGGTTTAGACGGGCTTCTTTTAAGATGCTAATTTTGCTATGCTTGTATCTGTACTGTAGTACACCTTTTTTATTTTTTATTTTTTTTAAAAAGGCTAGTCTTTTCACTATAAAGTATCATTGCATTAGCTCTGCTGAAAATAAGGAGGTTTTAAAACTCTTTCGTCTATGTTTAAGCAAGGATCTCTCCCATTTCAGTCTTTGGTTTTGGGGTTTTTGGTTTTTTTCCCTGACCGCATAATAAAACACACAGGGTGTGTTCATTCTACAAGAACAACAGAATGAGGAGGCTGAGCCCAGGCTAGTATTTACTGTAAGATTAGAGGACAATATTTGGGAATCTTTCTCGACAAAGTAAATTGTCTGCGCAGAATGAACTCAACGGAGAGGGAAGTTAGAACTACTTTTCAAAACTTGCAAAGGATTTCTGCTTTAAAAAAAAAAAAAGAATGAGAGGATTCCCATTTGCAGTCCAAAAGAAATACAATTCATTCTGTAGCCTTCACATACTGCTGGATGATTTGCTGTGAGTACAGATTTGAGCCAAATGGGGGGAAAAAAAGAATAGCAAAAACACAGCAGAAAAAGAATTTGGAAAATAATCTAATCTTCCGAGGTTGAATACAGAAATTCTTTCAAGTAGCAGCTAGTGAAACCAAATTCCCTATATCTTTCTACCACTATGCCTCTTCCTCCTGATTTTGATTTTTGGTTTTGTTCCTCTCCTTCCTCATCCCAGTCTTAAGGCAGGTCCTTATCATGCTTCCTTTTATTAACATTATTCTAGATTTGTAGTAGTAAACATTTAGAGACTACAACGGTGAAAAATGGAAGTTTGCAAACATCTTCGGGTGTTTCTCTACAATCAGCGCCAAACTTAGTTGAGTTTAATCAGATAAGATTATTCAGAGAATCAAGTGACGGACGGTGAGGAGGATTTGGGATATTACTGTCAATTTCTTTGAATATTGTCCGTAGCAACATATAGTGAACCCCAGAAATAAGTCTCCGTATCGCTTCTTAACGATGATAAATGCAGAACACGGGGCAAAGCGACTGTGCTTGGTTTTGTAGATTACATATTGTTGCTTGGACCCGTCTAACAAGATATAGGGTATAACAGTGCATAGATTGTTTCTATAGCTTTGAACATACCTAACCAGATCTTCTAGCTTTTTAATTACATTTTTTGGGAAGTGTTCCTTGTATGTAATATTTAGGTTTGCTTCTTGGCAGCTTGGAGTAAAATAATGATGTTTCTTTCGAGAAGAAGTCAGGTTCTAGTCTGGGGCATGTCCATCTAGTTTTCTTGACAAAAATACAGAAAGGATTTTGTGTTGCTTTCTAGATTTTTTTTTTTTAAATTCCCACTCTAGCCCTCTCCCTGGGATGTCCTATTATCAACTAAGTCTGACTCCTGCTTAGCTTTTCAAGATCATTGATGTTTGAGTAAAGAGGACTAAACAGTGTGCGGAACGCCAGAAATAAGACCCGTAGAATCATTTCTGAGTCCAGATTTAATGACAGATTTCATTGTTTATTTATGGTAGCCTCTGATACGATCCTCTACAGAAGATGGATGCTCTGAGAGAAGATCTCTACCCTCGGCCAATTGCAATAGTGCCTACTACTGACCTGAAGGGCTACAATATCAGTTGACTTCAAGTAGTTGCAAAAGAAGGATTATGATAACGGAGCTGGCGTGAAATCCATATCAGTTTAGAAGGCTGATATATCTTTGGTCTTTCGCGGGGGTCATTGGCAAGAGCCTTCTTCCTTTCTAATGCTGTCTTACCGAGGGGAATGGATAGTGACGTGAACAGATAGATTGACATTGCCAGGAGATGAGACAGAAATCGGTGAGGGTTTTTTTTTAAGCTATCCAAAGCAATACATTGTGGACTGAGTTGAAGCAAGCATCTTGATCTCCTTATTGGGGCGTGTTCTTCGACTTTATGCCATCAGGTTTGCCCCCTGCACAAGCTTCCATGAAAAAAAGGAGCAGGCTAGTATAATTTTGAATGTGATGATGTAAGGTGGTTGAAACAAGTGGAGTCTTTTTCTTGGTATTACTTAAAACATTACCAGGCCTACTTAACACTTACCCAGCCTATATCTCAGCATTTCCATCCATAATGAAAGCATTTTTTTGGGGGGGGGTTGTTAATGGCTATAATTAGATCATTGTTAACCATTAACTCAAGTCAATCCACTGCAGGATGAAGGGGGTCTTCAAGGTGGTGGACTGTAATCTGCCATGTTGGCCAAGTGTGAGTTGATAAAGAGAGGTGTCTTTTTTTAAACTTCCTAGTCTAGGATAGAGACAGTCTGGCCAAAAGTAATATGGAATAGCCAGCAGTGTGCAGCAGCTGCCAAAAAAGCCAACACAGTTCTGGGCTGTATAAACAGAGGGATAGAATCAAGATCACATAAAGGATTACTACCACTTTGCGATGCCTTGGTAAGGCCACACTTGGAATATTGCATTCAGTTTTGGTCGCCACAATGTAAAAAAGATGTTGAGACTCTAGAAAGAGTGCAGAGAAGAGCAACAAAGATGATTAGGGGACTGGAAGCTAAAACATATGAAGAATGGTTGCAGGAACTGGGTATTTAATGAAAAGAAGGACTAGGGATGACATGATAGCATTGTTCCAATATCTCAGGGGCTGTCCCAAAGAAGAGGGAGTCAAGCTATTCTCCAAAGCACCTGAAGGCAGGACAAGAAGCAATGGGTGGAAATTGAACAAGGAGAGAAGCAACTTAGAACTAAGGAGAAATTTCCTGACAGTCAGAACAATTAATCAATGGAACAACTTGCCTCCAGAAGTTGTGAATGCTCCAACACTGGAAGTTTTTAAGAAGAGATTGGATAACCATTTGTCTGAAGTGGTGTAGGTTTTCCTACCTAAGCAGGGGGTTGGACTAGAAGACCTCCAAGGTCCCTTCCAACTCTGTTATTATAATATTATTATTATTATTACTGCATCCAGTTTTGTTCACAATAATATAAAAAAGACATTGAGATTCTAGAAAGAATACAGAGAAGAGCAACAAAGATGATTAGGGGAGTGGTTGCAGAAATTGGATATGTCTAGTTTAATGAAAAGAAGGACTATGGTTGACATGATTGCAGTATTCCAATATCTAAGGGGCTACCACAAAGAAGACAGGGTCAACCTATTCTTTAAAGCAACCGAAGGCAGGACAAGAAGCAATGAAAGGAAACTAATCAAGGAGAGAAGCAACTTAGAACTAAGGAGAAATTTCCTGACAGCTAGAACAATTAATCAGTGGAACAACTTGCCTCCAGAAGTTGTGGGTCCTCCAACACTGGAATTTTTAAAGAAGAGATTGTACAACCATTTGTCTGAAATGGTATAGAGCAGTGGTTCTCAACCTTTATAGTGCTGCAACCCCTTTAATACAATTCCCCATGATGTGGCGACCCCAACCATAAAATTATTTTCGTTTTGAATTTATTCGCGCCTGAAGCCGTATCGGCTAGCGGTCTGAACTGCTTGCGATTGCCTTGAGGACGGAGGCATTAAAGCGGAGACTCCTCCCCTATTAAGTTTATCACGCCTGAAGCCAGATTAGGCTAGCGATTGGGAGTGATTGCAGCTGGCTTGAGAGGGAGACATCAGAGCAAAGATTTCTCTCTTTTTTAATTCATCGTGCCTGAAGCCGAATTCGGCTAGCGATTTGAAGAGCCTGCAGCTGGCTTGTGGAATCAACCATTGGAGCGCGATTCTTCGACTTGCAAGTATAGTTCCCATATTTCTGATGGTCTTAGGCGACCCCTGGCAAATCGTCATTCGACCCCCAATGGGTCGCGACCCACAGGTTGAGAACCGCTGGTATAGAGGTTTCCTGCTTGAGCAGGGAGTCGGACTAGAAGATCTCCAAAGTCTCTTCCAACTCTGTGATTCTGTTAAGTCTTCCATCCCTAGAGCAGGATTAGAATCTGGTTGTACCAATTCCGACTCCAGATTTTGATTATGGTACGGCACTGATTCTCACATATGCATTCAGTTTCGTCTGATGGGTTATTTGCTACTGACTCCTTTGTGAGTTTTGCTCACAAAATTCTTGACTACTTTGATGGACTTATCTTCCAATGAGTTAAGTTTTGGATTCTTGGGCCAAGAGTTCAATTAGCCAAGCTTTGTTGATTCAGCTAGGACTTTCCTTTATAATAAGACGACTTCGTGCATATGTTTACCCAGAGCCCCCAATTGGCTGCCTGCCCAGTGTATAACGTGGCAGCTGTCTTTGTCAGCCGTTCAAGTTCTGCTTGTGTGAATCTTCTGTGGTGATGTGGAGAAGCAGAAGAAAATGAGTCCTGGAACCCAGCTGGTGATGGTTTATTCAATAAACCCTGGTTGAGGGAACAATGCCTTAGCAGCATATGTGACCCCAGTTATTAGTCACTTGCTAAACTGCAGCATGGACCTTCTAGGGACTCTGTCTTGTTCAACTCCTTTGGAGCTCATTGGAGGCTACTCCACTAATCGTTCTAATGGTAAACCAGCTATTACAAATATCAGGATTTCAATATTATTTTGGGTACCTTTAGCGTCTGCGTTGAGCTTTTCAAGCAAGGCGGTCCAACCACGGCAACTTTTAAGTCTTGTCTTTGCCTCAGTCCTTGGCTGAGGAATTCCGGGAGTTGAATTCTTCCAGAATTCCTCAAGCCAGCAGGAATTCTGGGAGTTGAAGTCCGTAGGTCATAAAGAGGCCATAGTGGCTCCACCATGGTTGTCGTTATCTCATCACCAACGCTTTACATTTTTGGTTTTGGAATTAAGTGGTCAGCTTAGATCAAAGAGGGAGTTTAGAATCGGGGGCCTCTGAAACCATTCCACTGAACTTTCTCGATTGAATGGATTTTAGAAATCCCGATCGCCTCAGTAATAATTCAGATTGCGTTTGTCCCAAATCTTTCCCACAATCCTTCTGTGGATTTTGGGGGGGGGGAGGGGATTTGGGGTTCGTATTATTTTGTTAGCTTTCCAAGCTATGTTGAATATTTCTTTGTTTTCCACTTTTGTTTTTCCCCGTAATGAGGCTAGAGACAGTTTATAGTGTTGTTTGTATTTATTTATTTTGGGGAGAGAAAACTTTGGGTGGGTCCATTTTGTGTAGTCCAAAGGAAAATCAGGGGTAGCACACCTTTTTTTTTTTTTTTAGAAAAGTTTTAAAGGCTAAAACAAACAAAAAATGCCAGTGCAGGGCAACGATAATGAAGTTGGACCTAGAAGCGAAAAGCTGTGGGTTCAAGTCCAGCCTTGGTCATGGAAGCTCACTGAGTGACATTTTAGCCCAACGTACTTCATAGGGTTGTGGTAGTGAATGAAAAATTGGAAGTGGGGATGCCAGGATTAAACTCCTGGGATAGAAAACCCAACAAGGAAAATAAAATACAAATCACCGGCAGCGAGAATGTGTTTAATATTTCCAGTCTCTAAGCGAGACTTCTCCTCTCATTGGTTGAGAATGGAAAGGGCAGTGTAATTGTATTATTATTCTGTGCCCCAAGTTTCAATGGCTTATTGATATTTGTCAAGCCACGTATAATCCATTGACTATGTACCATGCCCACCCCCAAAATCCTCATGTTTTTCTTTTCCCCCTGTTGACGTGGAGTGCAAAAATGCAATAAAATGTGCTGAGCATCTTTCAAACGTCCAATAGAAGAGAGTATTTGTCACTCAGGGGGTTGAACGGCGAAGTCCTTGGTGCTCTCTGAGCTTGGTAATTTGTTTGTAGATATTTCATTACCCAGCTAGGGAATGTCATCAGTGCTAGGAGGGTGTGGGATTTGATTTCTGTTCATAAGTAGTAACTTGTCCTGCCAGTTTTGGTGGGGGTATGTTCTTCTCCTCTTTGGACCAACCATACTATTTTGTCCCCCTCGCCTCAGTCCGAGCGATGGCTTAATTAGCCGGCACTATAAGCTCTGGCAGCCAACTAGCGAGCGTCTGCCAAGTGTCTCTGTTATCTCCCTTGATGCCGATGAGTCAACAAACAGTACTTCAGCTCTAGTCAAGCAGTTGATTTGCCTGCTACGAAGAGGCATAGCAGCCCTTGCTGCTTTTGTATCCTGTGGGGTGTGGCTCCATGACTCAGCACTTCCTAGGCCTGCCCCACCCCTGCTTCTGTTGTTCCTGCCTCTCCTGCCTACAAAACCTAGGGTCCAGCCAGGCCTGACTGCCATCAGCTGGATCTGGAGGCGTGGCCTGGGTGGGGGAGAAGAGTCAGGGGATGGAGGCCTCGTTATCTCCTCCACCTGGCCTGCCTCTGGCTCCTGGAGCTGAGCCAGGGAAGCCGGTGCTCCCGAGGTAAGTCCTGATGGCCCTTCCCCCTCACTTTCCAAGTCATTTTCTGGCAGGGGGCCCGGCTCGGGGGGGTGGGCAGGGCAAGTTCCTGCATACAAACAGGAAGCAAACCCCATGCCCCCTTACACTGAGGATGTTACCTAGTTGGGTAGTGAAACATCTTGAAGCAAACTACCAAATTCAGAGAGCACTGAGGATGCCATCTTTTAATCTCTTACGATGCGTTGAAGAAGTTGAGTTAGTTAAGTTACAAACTGTGCAGGCTTAGAAAAAGGCACTCCATCCACGCAAAGAGTTATCAAAATGATGATAATAAGCCTTTCCAGAGTTGGGCTGATACCCTGTGGAAAGCCACGTTGTGGTTCATTGGTCTAGGAATAGCATGACGTGTGATGCTGGCCAATATTTTTTGTAAGCCATGGTTTATTCCTCAGTGTCATGTATTAGCTACCGTATTTTTCGGAGTACAAGATGCACCTTTTCCCCCCAAAAAAGAGGGTGAAAAGCTGGGTGCGTCTTATACTCCAAATGTAGCCCTGCCCAGCTTCTCAAATGGAGGTTTCAAAGGCTGAAAAAAGCATCAGAAATGAAGCTTCAGAACAGAAGCCCCCAAACAGCTTCAGAAAAAAATCCTCCAAACAGAGCTTCAGAAAAGAAGCCTCCAAACAGAGCTTCAGAAAAAAAAAAAGGCCCAAATGGAACTTCAGAAAAAAATGCCCCAAACGAAGCTTCAGAGGCTTTTTTTCTGTAGCTGTTTCGGAGGCTTTCAAAGGCAGAATTTTTTTTTTCTGAAACGGAATTTCAGAAGTTTCAGAGACAGGAAAAAAAGCAAAAAGAAAAAGAAAAAAAGCCAGGCACAGAGCTCCCAACCAAGGAACCTGTTGCTAAAATTCACCTCTGGGAACAGCTGATTGGGGATATTCCAGGAGGCCGATCCACCTGCCAATCAGCTTTTTTCTTATTTTCCTCCCCAAAAACTAAGGTGCATCTTATACTCCAGTGTATCTTATACTCCGAAAAATATGGTAGGTCTTTGAGGACATATTGTAGTCAGCTGAATGTGGTTAAATGAATCCTATGTTAGCATAGTGTGTTAGAGCACCACTAGACATTGATAATTATTGTTTTCTAATACAGATATAGTGAGATGATTAAAGTGGAGTCAGTCTTTTGAAGCAAGTGGTTATATGACGTATCTCAGTGTTTTACTGCAGCTATACACTGGGTGTGTTTCTACAGAACTAAAACCACTAAGGGTGTGTTTTTTTTAAAACAGAATTGCTAATTTACAATTCAAAAGCAATCTGTAAACGGAAGAAAAAGGAGCTTTCAAACATTTTGAACTTTGGTGATATTCACATGGAGTTCTGCACGTTTGAGCAGGTGATGAGGTATATATAGTCAAAGTAACTTTGGCCCCATTGACTGAGGAGTTATAGAGGTGAACTCCATCACATCTGAAGGGCACCAGGATGGAGAAGAAAAACCTGTTCCAATGGATGCACATGGATTCTACAGCAGGGGTCTCCAACCTTGTCAACTTGAAGACTTGTGGACTTCAACTCCCAGAATTCCTCAACCAGAATTCTGGGAGTTGAAGTCCACAAGTCTTCAAATTGACACAGTTGGAGACCTCTGTTCTACGGGACCACTTCATGGCCCATGTGTGGAATCAAGTCAGCTTTATGCTTCTTCTCACTTTTATCAGCTATTGCTTCTCCCCATTGGCTGAAAAAACCCTGGAATCTTTTGAGAATATTTGCAGTCGGGGTGAAGAGCAGAGGGCAGAGGAGACAAATCCGTTGAGGTTCCTCATCATCCTGTCCCTCAAGAACCTGTTGTGTTCTAGAAGGTGGCTTTCAGAGAATCTTAAACTGGTGTTACTGGTAGCATGGCTAACTGGCCTTTCTTGACATGGGAAACGGAAAACATCTGGCTTGAGGGTCCATAAGACCATCCCAAATGCCAAATGCCCTCCTCCAGATTGCCAACCGATCTCAGAATCACTAAGTTAGGATTGCGAGGCTGAACGTTTGCATGTGCGATCCTGATTCCTGTTCTTGGATGTCTGGTAACTTTTGCTTGGATGTGCATGTGCTCACAGTATATGGGAAGCTCTTGAGATAATGACTGATGAAATAGCTTTGCAGAATGCTAAAATCCCAAAGTGAAAATTTTTGCCCAGCTGTTAGTAAGTGTTGCTGTCTTAATGATTTGGCCAGCTTTTTTCCCCATTTTAATTTTTTTTTTTACTGCCATTCTCAAGACTGCAGAGGCCATCGTCACTGGACACATTTGCGGTCATTTCAAGTTTGCATTAAAGAGCTACAGCTTCCCTTAAAGCCCGGAGGATTTTTAGTTTTTAAGGTGCTACGCGTCTTATGTTCATAGGCTTCCAAGATTTGGGGGTTCAGCTGAGTATTAAAGAATGTCACAGAAAGCTGGCAGCCACTTTGAAGTGCACTGGACACATTGAAATTTCACTAAAATAAAGAGGAATTTTGCTCTCGGGCTCATTTTGCTGTTCGGACAGAATTGCATTTGGTGTTGTAAGCTAGGCCCAAGTAGTTATTACCAGACACAATCAGTCCTAAACAAACATATTTTATTAGAACAGCTGAGAATTACTTCATTCTCAGCTTAGTCCAAATTAAATCCATAACAAATTGTTCATAAACAGTCCTTTGGCCTTATCACCAACCTTTGTCTACTTTGGCACTTTTTCTTGGCAAAACCCCACGAAGCAAGAGAGGCTGCAAGAAACAAAATGTAGCAATGTTGCTTTTCTACAAAGATCCCAAGAGCTCTTTTAAGCCTTCTGGGAGGGGCCAATCATCTTCTGGCCTTACTCCTGAGTTGTCCTTTTTGCTTCAGCTGCTTTTCTGGCAGCTCTTCGCATGTGTACACTAGGAACAGGCTCCTCCTGTTCCTCTGCCTCTCTGCTGTCCGCCTCTGGAGGCTCCGGAGTCCGCGCATCACTCCCAGATAGCCCTGGCCCCATCTCTGCCTCCGACGAAGAGCCCTCATTCGGGCCTTCCCCTGACTCCAGCGCTGGTCCATTATCCTCATCAGCCTCCTCACTGTCTGACTCTGTTGCCAGCTCTGCAGGCTGCTGGCGGACCACAACACTTGGATTCAGCGTCCCTTGAATTAAATAAAGAAATGCAAGGGAAGAAAGTGGAATATTTCAGGGTTTGGTTTTGGTTTTTTTGCTTTGGTGCCATTTCAGTGCTATGTTAATGCATTTTTTTTCATACCGCAGCAGAAACAACACAAATTTTTCTTAAATAAATAACACTCACCTCCAAGGAAAATACTTTTATTCACTAATCAGCACCAAATGTGTACATTTTCAGAAGTGCTGCACAGCTAAACCAGTGGCATCTTTTTGCCCGTATGCTAAAAGTCTTGAGGTTTTGGCATCCTCTTGGATCAAAGCTTGCAATTCCAAATCAAGCTAGTTTAAATGCTTTTATTTGCTTGGCTTAAGCCTTGAGCTTGGCAGTTCTGGGTTTGTTTGGTTTTTTTTTGTTTTTTTATATGTAAGTCTGTAAGGATGTACGTGCGAATGAGCGAGTGATATTTCAAAAAGGGGTTGTTTTTATTTAAGAAAAGGAATGCGTATAAGAACTATATAGCTATATACAAAGAAAAAGACAAGAGAAGAAGATAGATGGATTTGCAGAAAGCATTGACGTGCAAGGAATCAGGAGAATGGAATTCAATTTTTTTTTTGAAAAACGCACACAGCCCCCTCAGAGGTGGGAACTGGACCTTCTGTGTTAAGTCTGTCCTTGAAGATCATTGCGATTTACTGCTGTGATCTGCAGAAGTTTATGTTAGACCAATGGGCTGGTTCAGCGAAGTTTTAAACCCACTGAGCTGTGAACATCAGAGAGGCAAAATGGAGCTGTCAGCGAGCTGAAGGAGATGAGAAAAATAACGGCAGTATCAGTCCAGATCCATTTTTCCTACTTCCAAATTTCTGGAAGCTTCCAAGTAGGTTTCAGATCTGAGCGCATGGAGTAGGGAAATGACGGCTGTGTTCACCTTGCGGAATTCATAACTTCATTATGCCACAGATTGTGGTGACGTCTCGGTTGTATTTAGATTGTTTTGAGGAAAGGGGTTCTCCTTGATAGCTTTACTTCTCATGTTACTTGAGGGTAACTCTGCTTCAGAGGTGAAACACAATTGAAGTTGTCTCCAGGAAGGGCTTTTTCCATGTAGTTATTGAACATGTTCACTATTCCTTGGGATCCCTATTCTTACGGGAGGAATTTATTGGCCCAAATTGTATCCGCTCACATTGTGCCTTTGACGTTTTACAGATGGCAAGAGATTGTCACCGGTGGCATGGCTAACTGGCCTTTCTTGACATGGGAAATGGAAAAAATCTGGCTTGAGGATCCATAAGACCACCCCAAATGCCTAGCAGCTTACTGGGCCCAGACTTCTCTTTATCAATTAAAGCAGTGGTGCTCAACCTATGTTCCACAGTCCTCCAGGGGAGCATGATGTTGTCACAGGGAAGGGCCCATGAAGACTTGAAGAAATCTTAAGTCTTGGAAGTTCATGATCCACTGCCACAAAAGGTATTTAAAAGGGTTCCGTGGTGAAGAAAAGGTTGAGAACCACTGAATTAAAGTGTTCATCCCACAGTCGGTTGGACAATAAATAATTAACAAATCTATCCTTTCTTAAATGTACAAGATGAACCGTTCTTTTGATTCTCAGGAAAAGTCGTTTTCTCATTCCCTTAATCCACCAATGCTTGTAGTTTCCATTACGATTGTGGGTTCATGCATCCATGCACAGTCAGAGCTCCTTTGGTTGATGGCCATGAACTCTGTTTGTGATATGAGAAGATCACTTTTACTGTACTTGCCAGTACTACTTTTGAAAATTGTTTTGAAAATCTTAACTTCAGAGGTTGGGTGTTCCCAGGGGGGATCTTTGAAATCAGTAGTTTTCAGACAGCTCCAAGCTTGCACCGGACCTTCTTAGAAATGGGCTCAACGAAAAAGCTTGCCTGTGAAAAAGCAGTTCCTGCAGAAGAAAATAATGTGGTTGGGGATGCAGGAATGTGCACTGAAGGGAATAAATTAAGACAGGAATCAAAACACGGCTGACAACTTTAATCGGACTGAACTGGTTCTAAGCTTAGTTGCGTGGAGATATTTTGATATGAGGAGGATCACTTTAAAAAGGAAGCGTTTGGGAAACTTTTCTGCTAACAGCAGTGCTTTTTGGAGGCAACCTATCAAATGGTTGAATTAGAGGTCAGGAAAAATCCACAAACAGAGAAGACTGAGGATGTTAGCTTCTGCCTCCAGTATGATTTCAGTCATACCATCTTTATTTGTATGACCCTGAAAGCCCTTAATTTGGGGTAGAGTAGGGGGCAGCTGGATGGACCTGAGCATTTACTGGCTGGATGCCCTTCCTGATGCCTATGTGGAGTTCACAGCAGATACATTTCCCTTGTGTCCTAGGAGAAAAACATCTGCCGCTACCTAGGACTGAACTCTCAACCTTCCGCATGGGAGGTGAGCGTCTTTGTCAGTAGGCCACCACTCTGCTCTATCATCCTTGCCTTTGTCATCTCTGTGACATTTCAAACATTTCTATTTCTTATTTATTTCACCTGACATTAACACCGGCAGATGTTGTAGGCTATTTCTAGATGTCTGTAGGAGAAACATTTTTCATAGTCAAATCCGGAGGACTCTGGCAGTTTTTTTACATGCATGATGTAGAAGAGCTGTGGCCAGCAACGTGAAACAGGAGCCAAAATACTAGCAGGGAGAAAACAATTTTGAGCCCAAATCTGAATCAGATATTGTGAGCATGGAACATTTAACAAAGAACTGATCAATTGAAGAACAGGGTGTCCTGACGCTCTCGCTAGTGGAATGCATCACTTTAAAAAAGGTTTAAAATTGCCACATGGTGGAAACTTCCATGTTATACAAGTAACTTCAAGAGATAACATTTCACTAGGCCAAATATTTTGACTGTAAATTAGGTGGAAATTGGGTGGAAAGAGAGCAAGTGTGAACTCTGTATTAACAAAGCTTCTTCTATATCAACAAAAATTTAAAAAAGACCCCATCCTTTTGTCTTCTTTCTATAGGAAGTTATTTTAATGTCATCTGTCTGTTTGTTCCATCTTGTCCAGAGGTTTCTACTTGCTTTTGAGGTATGATTCCTTCCCCAGCTTTCACTTCCACTTTAATAGATACTTCGCCTCCCCAGGTTAGGCCAAGAGGAGTGGAATTCTGAGAGGAAGAGGGAGACTTTTACTAGAACTACAGTTCCCAGGATTCTTCGGGGCAAGTCCTGATTGTTTTGAGAGACGTAAAGCTGATGAAGAAATTCAGCAATGACTGTAGACTTTCACTTGGCCAAAGGAAATCCTTTGTTAGTCCTTTGGCCCTTATAAATATAGATATCCTTGAGTGACAGAAATAACACCTCAGAGCCGAAATGTCCAGCCTTAGTAACTCTCAGAATTCTGGGAGTTGAAGTCCACAAGTCTTAAACTTGCCAAGGTTGGACAGTCCTGTCTTAGATGAACTATTTAGAGGAGTCCTGTTTTCTCTTCAGACTTTGGAATATGCGCACTTCAGGTATTCCAGAACTGTGTTGTATATAAAAGTATATAAAGATAAATTTGATTTCTATTTTACATGTGGGGTGGGGTGGGTGATGGGAATAGAGGATGAAAAAGACTATTTAAAGAGATAGCAAGTAAATAGATGTTTAAGAGTTCAGCAAAGTTATTAACGATGAAAAAAAAATAAGCTAGGCATTTTTTTTTTTAATTTTGAAAAATGTGATGGCATTTAACACTTCCACTTCCCGGCTAATTTTTACTATTTTCTATTTTTTTATTTTTATTTTAGTATCTGGGTTGGACTCATTCCGAAAGTCATGACATCATTTTACATTTTAGTATGAATACATTTGAATATGGAGAAAATTTGGAGCAGATCGGGGCTACGAAGTGTATCATTTAGAGCTCTTCGTAAAGGACACACAGAATGTGCTGTGTGAACTTTTTGAAAGAATAGCCAATGCAGCAGTGTTTAAAAGTGTTGCACGCATTTCTTTTGTTAGAGCTCTAAGGTCAACTGCAAAGTGTGTAAGGAATATGTGATGAAATCCTGGCCTTCAAGGTTTCCAGTGATCAGCGGGCAGGGCACCAATATCTTGTACGCAGGGGTGGTATTCACTTATGTTTCCTACCGGTTCGCAAATGTGAGCATGCGCATGGCCTTCCGCACATGTGCTTTGCTCACGTGTGCATCTTATGTGCATGTGCCCGGCCTTAAAAACGTGCCTAAATAGGACAGCATAGAGCTGGGGCGTGTGGACATGCAATTTCCACTACGGTTTAGCCGAACCGGTCTGAACCGGCCAAATACCACCTCGGCTTGTACCATCCTAAAAAACCATGTAGGTTTAATTGACATAGTTAAGATGGATTGTGCAATTCCTCTGAAATGCCGAATGATGCTTACAGACTAGGAGAATTGCTATATAGTAGGCACCCACCCTTTTTGAACACAAAAACTGGATGGATCCAAGTTTGATACTACAGTGTCCATACTGTGCTGGGGTGTTTTCATTGGCTTTTTTTTAAAAAAAATTGGAGCCATCAATTCTTCAAGGTCCACCAACTGAATGGCTGCTCCAGAGGAAATGCTGCAAAAATAGTTTGGGGGCATTTTCTGGTAGAACCACAAGGCAGATGGTTGTGTGTTGGTGAAGGCATCTCGCCTGCCTTCCAGCAATTCCCCCCTCCGTCTTCTAGAAGTTCTTATTGGTGTTCTCCTTGGCTCTGTCAGCATTGGCACTCGTCTGTGCAACTAATAGTTATTTGCTACATCAAGAGGGAGAGGAGACGATGGGTCAAGGTAGCGAAGAGGTGGCGTAATGTGGAGGACCGAACTTTTACTTTCTACTCTTGGGGGTCGGCTGTTTTGAAAGAATCTTGACTTTGCAGGGTAAAAGGGTTGCATTTGGCCAGTGCAGCCATACAGTCCTGTCAATGGTGCAACTTAGGAAAAAAAACGTTTTATATTATTGTTATTATTATTGTGGGTAGTTTAGAGAAATGTTAATGGGGAGGGGAGGGAATTGGGAAAGTTGTTGCTAAGGGATGGTAGGAATAACAACGTAGGTGATGCCATCTATCATCACCTGTCTTCTGTAACTTGGATGCGTGTGGGCAGTTTCCTTTCAGTATTATAACCCGGGGCTGCGTTGTGTTCCTAATGGAGTGAGGTGTTGCCATGAAGCTTCCACTGTGTAGTTCACGTCACATTGCCATCACGTGACGTAGTGCTATGTTTTTTTTTCCTTCGCGGAGCTGGGGTGGGTGTGGCCTGCATGTGATGCATCCAGTCCCAGGGCCGCCAGTTCGACACCTCTGGTATAGATGGAAGGGATCTTCATTTCTTACCCAGTAGCTCTAGGATGGTTGTTCCCAGCTCGGGGAAAGATAATGTTCAGCTGAATTTTCTTCCAAACTTCCCTGAAGGCATTGATTTAAGAAATGAACGTGACAGCACTCCAGGCTAAGAGTGAAATTCTCATGTTCAACTGCAATAGGAACGGGAATGAAATAAGCAAAAATGTTTCAGCGTGAGCTGATCTCCACTCTTGACAGGGTCTAAAAACTTGGATGTCCTTTCCAAATCTCGTTGCTTTTCATTCTGGAGGGAGGCTTCCAAGTGAGAACTCAACCCTGCCTCGCTCCGAAAATATTGTGGGACTTCTAGATGTCGTAAGGCTTCCTTCTTCTGTCTTGTTGTCTTGTTTCAGGGGAACGGGGAGAGCCCACGACCTGTTTTTAGTTGGTACCTTTTGGAAATAACCATCCAGGAAAATCTTTCTAGACTGGGAAGAACTCGTTATTCGTGGCAATATCTTGAATTCTACGAGTCTCCTTGTAGTTAGCAGCATACAATTAATACGTAAATTCTTCCTGACGGTGTCAATGCAGTTAAAGTAGAATAAGGTTAGGCGGTGCACTCGGAATAGTATTAGAGAGCTCAATCTGGGTTTACCCCTGTGTACCCACCACTTTTAAGGATAAAGGTGTAATTATGAGACTGAATGCAAGATTAATAAAAAGCTTGTGACTTCCTGCCCTTGGGTGGGAGCTCATGCAAGTTCCAATTCTGGATTTGCTCTTCGCATTTATGGGGGAGGGGCTGTTGGGGCTTTTACCCATTCAGTAAGCAGTTTGTCTAGAAAGTTAGATAAGTGAAGGTAGCGTAGTTTCCTGCACTGCTGAATGGCTAGTCTTAGGATATTGTCTCTGTATACTTGACGACATCCCTTGGAGTGCGTATAGAGGAGGGCCTTGGGAGACAGAAGGAAGAGCCGTGCAGTGGTTCTTCCCTCTGTTCTGGAAGTCTGTTCTCTACAATCACTACATCTATCCATGCATATCGTGGTGTGCGCATCTTTAGGAGACTCTCACCTTGGTTTACAATTGTACTAAGCCATGATGTGGTGCTTGTGGTACATTACCTAAGCCCACACGCGCATGACTTAGCAACTACGGCTTCCGCAAGACGCTGTAGTGAAGCAAACGATGCCTTAGTATGGAGGGTGAACCAAGCATGAGTAGCAACCCTTGCAGGAAAAGCTGGAGGCCTTGTTGGCTTGGTAGTCCTGCTAAAGCAATCCCGATCCCCGTGGCCCGAAGTCAGAGAGAGGCCACACGTAGAATGTGACTTCATAGGAGGAATGGTACAACTTGTACGTCTAGCAATGTCAAGAGTGGAACAGGGTCCTTTCCTTCAGCTTTGAACTTTCGCTTTCCGTCGCTTTTCTCTTCCCCTTCCTTCCCAATATAATCCATCCCATCAATACACGAAGTCCTCGACTTACAACCATTCGTTTTTAGCAACCCCGTTCAAAATTACAACGGCACCAAAAAAAAATATATAAAAAAATCACCACCGGTTCTCGTACTGACAGTCGTTGCAGCATCCCCATGCATCCCATGACCAAATTCGGTTGCCTAGCAACGGGGATGTATTGACGACGGTTGCAGCAGCATCCCGGGGTCATGCGACCACCTTTTGCGACCTTCCCGACCGGCTTCTAACACGCAAAGCCGAAGGTGGAAGCTGCATTCGCCGAAGGACCGCTGAAGGATTTCCTTAACGATGGCGGGGATTTGCTGAGCGAAAAAAAGTTGTCAAATCGGGCGTGACTCACCTGGCTTAGCAGTGGAAATTCTAATCCCCGTTGCGGTCGTAAGTCAAGGACCAGTTAAATAGGGCGTGCAGTGGGGCTTTTGCTGCAGGTGTGGCAGGATTCTCTGCTTGCGGGAATAGTTTGGCTTCTATAGGACAGTGGAAAGGTGTTTTATGCCACCCCCCATTATCTGAGCGTGGGAATGTTCCGTTCAAGTTGTGTCCGGGATTTGTGTTCACAGCCTGCTCTGTAATCGCAGGAAGGAAATAAATATCACGGGCCTTTACCAAGCGCACTTCTAGCAGTAATAATGATAAGCTTTCTAAATGCCAAATACAAAATATCCAGCCTTTTGTTTACCAACCACGTCCTGAGAGCATTTAGGAGGATGAGTTCCGAGCGGCCTCATTTTCTCAGCCTTCCCGGTTTTGCTATTTGTCGACTGGACCTTCATCCTTAAGAAATATCCTCTTTTCCCACAATGCGATGAAATGATAACTTTTAAAAAAAAATTGAGCTGAGATGGAGATGAAAAGTCCAGGCGGGGGCTGATCGCGGAACTGATCATGTTGTTTCTAGAAAGTCTCGCGCGGGATGTCTGAAGATGCAACCAAATCGGTGGCTTTTCCCGAGTGCTTGATGACTCCGTTCTCTTATGTTTTCCACCCAATACATTGTCAATTCAAAGCTTCCTGCTTCCTGCAAAGAGAAGCTGGTGATGGTGGTGAGGACATTCTTATTCCGGAGTCCCACCAAATCATCAGTCAAAGACTTGTCTTTAGGTTAGAGTTTGTTTTCCAGAAAGCGTTGTGTGAGCCCACTCCGTTCTTGGTTTGAGATTCGGAGTGACGCATTATTTTGGTCTTTCCTGTCGATGGAAAAATCTGTAGAAATGTATTTAATAAGTAGAGGAGATGTTTTCTGTAAGTAATCCGCATTCAGGTACAGCAAGAGAAGAGACAAACTATATTCTTATAGAGAGAAAGCTACAATCAACATTTTTTTCCTCACTGTCTTTATATCACGCAGTGGGACATTTCGTCTCTACATATCTCAAAAGTTCTTTAAGAACCCTCTTGGTTTTTCTCGTGTGTCCGGACCACTGAACTTTCCATACGGTGCTATTTCTTATGTTCTTAACAGATTTTCGTTGAACCATTCAAATGTATTTTTTAAGTCTTGCCTATTGAATTTAACTGACTTTAACCTTCGAAGGCCATGCAACCTCAATTCCATGTCTTGAATGTTGAGTATTACTATGTATAACTCATATTAAGGTGCTT
Organism: Ahaetulla prasina; assembly: GCF_028640845.1. Classification (NCBI taxonomy): domain Eukaryota; kingdom Metazoa; phylum Chordata; class Lepidosauria; order Squamata; family Colubridae; genus Ahaetulla; species Ahaetulla prasina. The sequence continues at coordinate 15,833,926 of NC_080547.1, forward strand.
TTCGATGCTGTTTTTCAACAGCCGCCATGGGTGGGGGAGGATGGGGGAGGGGAGGGGACGACTTTAAAAATCCATAAAAACAATAAAGTGGAAACTTTAATTCCCCACACTATTTCTTTTATGATTTTATTCTTTGGGTGGTGTTTTTTTTTGGTGGGAGGGAAGCTGGTTAGAAATAGCGGAGACGTGTGCTGATTCATGGTTGACACACATCCAACTCTACTGTCCAACGAACGTCTAAAAAGTTTTAACAGTTATTTTTTTTTATTAGGGTTTTAAACATCACACAGGTGACTAGAGTTCAGAATAGGCATAGGGAATGTTCATTTAAACTTTGGATCACTGAAATGAAAAGTGGTCCAAAAAAACTCAACAAAAAATTACATTATTATATAGTTTCCAAAACAACAACAACAACAACACACAAAAACAAACCTTAAGATACAATGGTGCTGTACCAAAGCCTTATATGAGATTTAATCTGCAAGAGGTATAATCTCTCTATATCTGCATTGTTTTTCTCTGCTTCCATTGTGTAAAGGCCAGTAAAATACCAGCAAAGAAAGAAGTTGGAATCAAGAGTTGGACTTTTGAACTTGCTAGCCTGTCTTCTTCGGAGAAAGAGGAGGCACTTCCAAAGTTCAGCAGAAGGATGGAGATTAGATGTGCAAAGTTATTGCTGCTTCCTCTCCTTGCAAGTTCCAAGTGGAGAGGCTTGTTCGCTATCCTTCAACAAGGTGGTGCGCATCTAATCCTCTTATTCACACACGCACTTTCCCCGCTTGTCTCAAATGGCTCTTCACATTTAGTCCCAGAAGGCAACTGGACTTTCTACGGTTCTGTTTAGAGAACTTCTTCAGTTCCAGTTTAGAGAACTGGAGAAGCTTCTTGGATAAGAAGCGAAACGTGTTTTTTTTTTAAGGAAAAACAACAACAACAACCCACACCAAGCAAATCCAGTTGCTCTTTGAAAAGCGCCTTTGAGAATCTCCACACAGATGCTCAGCATCTCAGTAGGCAACCTCAATTTCATATTCTGCTGGCATTCTTCCTTGTTGCTTTTGAGCAATCCAAGAACTTTTTGGGAGATTCTCAAAAGCTGCTTCTTAAATGCAAAGCTGCAAATGAGACACCCTACGTACAGTTTGCTTTGGTTCCATGTCTCCCCTTCCTGCTTCCTTGCCCTGCATTTATAGTGAGTGATGTAAAAGAAATTTCCTCCATGACATGGTGCTAATTAATTTTTGTTGGGAGGAGAGAATAGGCAGGTGAAGGTAACATCACAAGAGCCAAAGCTGTGTTTTATTTGCGTCTGTCATGCTCCCCCCCAACCCCAATAGTCTCAAGGAGATACAAAGCAGAAAGAGTGGTGTATCTGCACCCCACAAACACAAATCTACATTTAGTGGTGTCTTAGAGCAAAAGGATTCAGGGAAGGCAAAAGCCAACTTTCCCCAATGTTGTGCTTCCTAGGTGACTTGAGTTGACAAGTCAAAATTCCTGATTAGCATGCTGGAGAGAACGCTCAGGTTCTGCTTAGATCTCACACAGTCCAAAAAAGCAAACAAACCAATGTTAGATAGAAGAATGTTTCTCAACCTTAGCAAACTGAAGATGTGTGGAATTCCGGGAGTTGAATTCCATACGTCTTCAACTTGCCAGGGTTGGGAAACACAGAGATAGAAGGTTTATTACATATCTTTTCTTTTATGTACACTGAGAGCATATGCACCAAGACAAATTCTTTGTGTGTCCAATCACACTTGGCCAATAAAAAAATTCTATTCTATTCTATTCTAGAAATAGAGACGGGAATCACTTCTAGGCATTTTATGTGGAACAGGTTGCAAAAGCGATTCAGGAAAGGCGAAGGATAGTTGTGGTGTACGAAGAACTCACTATTGATACACTGCAGTTGTGGAAATTGTTTGGTAGCGGCTTTACACACGCAACCTTTACTTCAGTAGGGGTATTCCCTTACCTTCGCTATTGGGTCACAAATGTGAGCGTGCGCCACCTCTGCGCATGAGCAGAGCATCCGTGGTGACGTTTGGGTGGGCGGGCGGAGCTTCCTTCCACCGCTACCGGGTTCCCCCGAACTGGTAGAACCGGTAAAATCCCACCACTGCTTTACATCCTGGAAAATATATTCTTGCGGCATTTTGACTTGTCAATCCAGAGAAGCCTATAGGAATGTTAAGGCCCGTATACCTAATGCCACAAAGTTGGGGAAGGTTGATAGGGCTGATCCCACCAAGATCGATAGATACATGACCATTGATTCCAGCTATTTTGGTTTGCAGACCACCAGCCAGTGTGGTTTATTCAATAACTCAGGGTCAGGTAAACCAGAATTTAGCGTGTGATAGGATTGCTATCTCATTTTTGAACTTGTTTAGAGATTCAGTGGCATTGCTTAAGTTCATTAGCTACTCCTCCAGGACCTTACAGAGAAATAACCCTAACATTAAGGAACGCGTTTGGTTCCAAGAGTGACAAAACCAGAAGAGATGTAACGATATCCAGGAACGTGGGTTCAGTTTGATCCCTTGGTCTCCTATCTTCCAGTGCGACCAGGTTAGAGGAGATCCCTCATGTGGCCAAAGCAAATGCAGATCACGTCTTTTGCCAAGTTCCTCTGTTTATCCGGAGTGTATCTTTTGGTCCTTCCTCAAACTAATCACACTTGGTTTTAAATAGCCACATACGGTACGGAGGATCCTTCTAAGCAATAAATCTACTTTCTCTACTATAGACCTTATTCCCTCTGGGCAACTGGAATGTTGCCCATGAATTAAAATGCATGGTGCCCTGCCTTAAAAGTGTTTGGCATGCCTTGAACTCTTCCACCTGCTGGTATTTTACAAGCCTACTCAGAAAATCCACCTTCAGTAACATTGCATGTTCATGAATTTACTTTGACCCCCCTTTTTATTTTATTATTTTATTGCTTTTTTAAAAAAAAAAATGTGTACCCTGTAAAGAAAATTACGGCAGTGTTGCTATGATATGTTAAACTCTGCCATTCTGTAGGAGAATGATGGACTTTGGAATTGAGTACAAGAAAAAAAAATCATTTAATTGCTCCACATGTAACATTACTCTGCTTCAGAAGTGTTTTGTATTTTGATATAAATAAACATTTGCAAAAAAGAAAACACCCTAGTGTGTCCAATTTTGCATTTGTATGGGGGTTGTGGTTGTTGCTATTATCCTGTATGATATTATGGTGAGCATGAAGGACTTGAACTGAAAAAAAACATTGATGCAAATATACACTCTGAAATCACACGCAAATACCACATACAAGTGCAAGCAAGCCGCCATGATGGCTTTTGTGAAAAACATTAAAAGACCTCTTGCACGCCAGAAGCATTACGTGAAACATGACAGAAGAGAATGAATGGCACATAAACTTCCCAACCGATCATTTCTTCCTGCAAAATTATAATCCATCCGAATCAGTGGTGGTTTCAATTTTTTTTAACTACCGGTTCTGTGGGCGTGGCATGGCTTAGTGAGTGTGGTTCAGTGGGCGTGGCGGGGAAGGATACTGCAAAATCTCCATTCCCTCCCTAATCCAGGGGAAGGTTACTGCAAAATCCCCATTTCCTCGCGATCAGCTGGGACTCAGGAGGCAGAGAATAGATGGGGACGGGAGCAGTCAGAATTTTTACTACCGGTTCTCCGAACTACTCAAAATTTCCACTACCGGTTCTCCAGAACTGGTCAGAACCTGCTGAAACCCACCTCTGATCCGAGTACTTCTCAAGAATGGACACTTGGACTTTCCTCAGTGGGGTTCCAGTGTTTATTGACAGTTGAAAACATATAACTATTAAGATACTTGCTACATCTTTGCTCATGTACTTCCCTTGGACTTTTAGGAGATGTCCAGGCTGAGCCTGAGGGAGGGGTCAAACACATCATCAGTCTACAAAGGATCTAAGTACCCACAAAGGATCTAAGTCCATCTACCTTGAACCTTGCTGACTCTTATTTATTGCTAATTTGCTCTGACCATTAGTAGTTAAGATTCTTTTAGATGATACTATCTTACAATAAACCTATATTCATTTAAATTCATTGGATGCCTGATTTCCTGTGCTTGACAGACTTGAGCAGACTTGTTGTGACCTAGGCCCAAGTAGTTATTACCAGACACAATCAGTCCTAAACAAACATATTTTATTAGAAGAGCTGAGAATTACTTTAGTCTCAGCTTAGTCCAAATTAATTCCAAAACAAATCCTTCAGAAAAAGTTCTTCAGCCTTATCACAAACCATGGTCTTCTTTGGCACCCTGCCAAAGGCTTTTCTTGGTAAGAACCCCATGAAGTTCAGAAAGAGGAGACACTGACAAGAAACAATTATAGCAACATTGCTTTCCTACAAAGAACCCAAGAGCCGTTGTTGCTCTTTTAAGCCTTATGGGAGGGGCCAATCATCTCCTGGCCTTACTACTGAGTTGTCCTTTTTGCTTTAGCTGCTCTTGCCTTCTGGCAGCTGTTTGCATGTGTGCACTAGGAACAGGCTCTTCCTGTTCCTCTGCCTCTCTGCTGCCCACCTCTGGAGGCTCCAGAGTCCGCGCATCACTCCCAGATGGCCCTGGCCCCATCTCTGCTTCTGACGCAGAGCCCTCGTCTGGGCCTTCCCCTGACTCCTGGATTGGCCCATTGTCCTTCCCAGCCTCCTCACTGTCTGACTCCACTGCCAGCTCCAGAGGCTGCTGGCAGACCACAACAAGACTTGGTCTATAAATGCTGTGAATTAAATACATACATAGATATGGAAGAAAGAGTGGATAGGACACCAATTGAGTACTAAGCGTTATATGTTGTTCCAATCACCATTAAGTTGGGCATTGCTCTGATCCAGCATCAGACAACTTGTTTCGCAACTGTTCCCAGGCATCAAGATTTTAAAGCTCTGTATTTGTGGTGGGTTCACCTGGAATCACCTACAGAAGAGGGACAAGTAAAAAGGTGAAGTCAGTAAGCCCCAAAGGTGATTTTCAAAGTCCAGCTGCCTTTGAAAAAAGAACCTTTGGGATAACCATGAGCTGGATGTGCTGAGAATCTGTATAGACTCCATGGGAGAAAATGGTAAAAGCTCCACCATTCAAGCATTTTTCTACTGGTTCCCAAGAGAAGTCTGGGAAGATTCTTGTAAAATAGGTGATCAACAATAAAGAAACTGCTTTGACCCATTCATGGAGTTGTTCCGGTTCGTTGTTACGTGATAGTATTCTTCAGGAAGTCCAAGGTAAGTCTATTGTAATAAGAAAGGCAACAAATGAGGGGAAAAAATTGTTCGAATGTTCTTCTGGGCATTTTTATTTTACCTCTTGTGGAAACTTAATAAGTTTCTTTAAAAAAAAAAAAAGACTTTATTATCTAAAAAGAAAAAAAACAGAACAGAACAGAATAACAGAGTTGGAAGGGACCTTGGAGGACTTCTAGTCCAACCCCTTGCCTAGGCAGGAAAACCTACACCACTTCAGACAAATTGTTATCCAACATCTTCTTAAAAACTTCCAGTGCTGGAGCATTCACAACTTCTGGAGGCAAATTGTTCCACTGATTCATTGTTCTAACTGTCAGGAAATTTCTCCTTAGTTCTATGTTGCTTCTCTCCTTGATCAGTTTCCACCCATTGCTTCTCGTCCTGCCTTCAGGTGCTTTGGAGAATAGCTTGACTCCCTCTTCTTCGCGGCAGCCCCTGAGATATTGGAACACTGCTATCATGTCTCCCCTAGTCCTTCTTTTCATTAAACTAGACATACCCAGTTCCTGCAACCGTTCTTCATATGTTTTAGCCTCCAGTCCCCTAATCATCTTTGTTGCTCTTCTCTGCACTCTTTCTAGAGTCTCCACATCTTTTTTACATCGTGGTGACCAAACATGGATCAATTGAGAAAAAAGTCACAAGGAAATAATAGAATAGAATAGAATAGAATAGAATAGAATAGAATAGAATAGAATAGAATAACAGAGTTGGAAGGGACCTTTGAGATCTTCTAGTCCAACCCCCTGCTAAGGCAGAAAACTCTACACCACTTCAGCCAAATCGTTCTCCAATCTCTTCTTAAAAACTTCCAGTGTTGGAATGAGGGAAGCTCCATCTTCTTTGGACTGGCCCTACCTCCTACTGACCGATGGCTGCCACTCAATGTGGTATCGTATTTGTATAATTGGATTGGAGCAACATTGCATTTCAGATGCGCACGCTGCATCTGATTGAAAGCAATGATCGAAAGCAGATCCAATTACCCTTATAATTTTATAACTGAACGTGAAGCATGAAAGCCGCTCCAGTGCCAGCCTTCTGATTTCATAAATGAACTTAAAAGCATGAAATGCACATAAGATCATCCACTAAAAACGCCATTAAAAATAAAACAATACGTCCAAATGAGATATTACAGGGCTGCCAGATTAAAATCGACTTCAGCGACAAGTTAGCTGAAGTTAGCTAGTTCAGCAACAAATAACTGAAGTCTCTCCATAAAAATTTGCCTTTGCCTCCATCACACAACAATGGAAAAACATTTTGACTCCACGCTTTTCTGTCATGACTTTGCCGTGTTTTTATGACTTTCCAAGAATGGTGGAATCCACAAGCTATTTGGAAAAGGCTCTATGGACTCCGCTGCCTTCATCTTGACCTGAGCATAACTCATAAAATCATCTGCTACTTCTTCCAGTCGAAGAATACTTCAGCTTCAATCGCAACAATACACGAGCACACAATAGATTTAAACTTAATGTGAACCGCTCCAATCTTGATTGCAGAAAATATGACTTCAGTAACAGAGTTGTTAATGCTTGGAATGTGCTACCTGACTCTGTGGTCTCTTCCCAAAATCCCCAAAGCTTTAACCAAAGACTGTCTACTATTGACCTCACCCCATTCCTAAGAGGTCTGTAAGGAGCGTGCATAAGAGCACCAGCGTGCCTACCGTTCCTGTCCTAATGTTCCCTTTGATTGTATGGAAGAAGCAAACTATGTAACAGTTAATTCCTCCTTAGAGTAAGAGTGGTCAACCTATAGCCATGATAGTGAACCTGTGCCACAGGTGGCACGCAGAGCCTTCTCTGTGGGCATGCCAGCCGTCACCCCAGCCCAGCTCCACTGCGCATATGCGCACACCTCCTGCCAGCCAGCTGGTCTTCAGGTCCCTGCCACGCATGTGCGGGGGTGGGGCACATGCGCAGGGGGCACTTGCATTGTATTTTGGGACCTTGTGCGATGCCCGTGCACCCCATTTTGGCTTCCAGGTTGGTGCAGGAGGTCTTTCCAAGTCTCCTGCACCAATCTGGAAACCAAAAATGGTGAGGGTGGGTGGGGCGCATGCGGGGGTGGGGGTGGGGTCACGTGAGCATATGCAGGGGGCGGGGGGAGCATGGGGGGCATCACACATGCATTGCATTATGGGTGCAGGTGGGCGCACACTTTCGTCACGCGACAACAAAACGGTTAGCCATCACTGACCTACAGTATCAGGCCCTTCCTTGATTCCTCATTCTCCTTTAGCTCAGCACTATGGACACTCGAGAGCAAACCAAATAATAGCAGAAGTGCAATTTTCAGCGGGAAGTCTGAAAGGAGACGTGATAAACCTCTGATAGGCTTATGAAATCCTCAAGTACTTAAGATTCTTTCTTTTCCCCCCCTATTTTTATTCTCATTATTTACTCTTTCAGGTCAAAAAAAGCATTCTATCCCCATCCATGGATCATTTTATGTCAACTTCTGGTTACTAGAAAAGAAAACTAAAAAAGGAAGGAAGGAAGGAAAGGAAGGAAGGAAGGAAGGAAGGAAGGAAGGAAAGCTTTTTCTGTTTTAAACTGTTAAGAAAATAGCAGTTTCATATGCTACATAAATCTTTTTTTCCTTTCTTCTTTCATGAAAATCATTGTATGCCAGTGTTGGGAAGGGCCACATAGATCCTCCATCCAGTGGTGGTATTCAAATAATTTAACCACCGGTTCTCTGCCCTAATGATTTCTTCCAACAACCAGTTCACCAAACTGCTCAGAAAGATAACAACCGGTTCTCCCGAAGTAGTGCGAACTGGCTGAATCCCACCACTGCCTCCATCCAGATACAGTTACAGATTAACAGAGTTGGAAGAGACATTGTAGGTCATCTAATCTAACCCCACCCACCCAAGCAGACCCTACACTATTTCTGACAGATGGCAGTCCAGCCTCTTCTTGAAAGCTTCCAGGGATGAAGCTCCCACAACTTCTGAAGACAAGCTATTCCATGGGTTGTTTGCTCTCATTATCAGAAAAGTTCTCCTTATTTCCAGGTTGAATCTCTCCTTGTTCAGTTTCCATCCATTATTCCTTGTCTGGCCTTTGGGTGCTTTGGAAAATAGTTTGACCCCCTCCTCTCTGTGGCAGCCCCTCAAATATTGGAAGACTGCTATCCTGTCTCCCCTGGCTCTTTTCTTCACTAGACAGGCCAGGCCCAGTTCCATTAACCGTTCACCATATGTTTTAACCTCCAGTCCCCTAATCTTCTTGGTTGCTTTTCTCTGCACTCTTTCTAGAGTCTCAGCATCTTTTCTATATTGTGGTGACCAAACCTGAATGCAGGATTCTAATATCCAGCCTCTTGCTCAAGGTTGAAATCCAGATGAAAGCTTACGACCCATTTTCTCCCTTTGTGATATCATTATTGCAAAGTAGCTTTGTTTTTTTTTATTTTAGTAAATCTGGATTTTCTGGATTCATTTGGAGTCCATTCTTCTGGATTTAGAAGAACTGGGTTCTTCTTTCCTGTCATTTAAACCCATCATGCAGTACTCCACATTCTGGGATGAGAAGAGAACCAGTTTCGGCTTTGTTCTGTATTACGTTCCATGAAACGTTTGACCAGATCATGAAAAAGACTTTGACCAGATCATGAAAAAGACTTAAATGTCTCTTTGGCATTGCTTGTATTGTCTCCATGTCTCTCTTCCTGGAAAAGTATATTCCAAAGGAAAAAAAAAACCCCATCCTCCCTGCTTGGAGAAACTCAGCCAATGGAGATGCACGCTTCTCTATTCTATTATGACATCACAGTTTCCTGGGCAATGTCCTTTGCTGGCATAGGGTGGATTTTGTTAACAAAACCCCCCATTCTCACTCGAAGGATCCAGAAGTTCTTTATACTGAGCAAAAATTGTGGTTACCGGGATTTGGCTTCTCCGGTACTCTAAACGCGAGTTGGGATGATAATTACTACATGGACAGCATTCATCTTTTTCCGCAGAGCTTCCAAACAGCCTTTTCCAGCTGGAAATAATCTGGTAAGAGCACCAGTTCGTAGTTGAGCCTCAGAATTAGTGGGTTGAACCAGGAGAAGAAACTTAAGAGGAATCATAGGATCCTCTATTGAAATCTTTCCTTTTCCCTCCTTCCTTTCCTTTAAGGATGATGCTGTCATTGAACCAGAGGTTGTGACCGTCCTGGAGCATTGGCTGAGAAAGGTAAGTGAGCGATGCTGAAATTGCATGCAGTCAGTCAGGAGGAGATTCCCCATCCAGAACAAGGATGTGGGTGGGATAGGAGAAAGCTGTCTTTGATCTGGAATAAGAAGCTTGAGTTTCGATGTCATCAAAATGGAGATTCGAGGACATGCCCAACTTGGAACAACTTGCCTCCAAGTTAGTAGACCGGTGCCTCTATTTTTAAAGAAGGTAGACTGGTGCGCTCCCAAGTTTTGTATACTTTGTTTATTATTTTCATTATTTATTATTATTGGCCACGCCCATTCAGTCACCTGACCACCAAGCCACGCTCACCAATTAAACCACGCCCACAGAACCGGTAGGGAAAATTTTTAGATTTCATCCCTGGTGAGACCTTATATCATTCTGGACAAATGGCTGTCCATTCTCTTCTTAAAAGCCTCCAGTATCGGAGCACCCACAACTTTGGAAGGCAAGCTGTTCCACTGGATGATTGCCACCGGTCGTAAGTTGAGGACTTACCTGTATCGTTTTTTCCTCCGCAGGTGGAAGATGAAGCTGCAAACATCTTTAGGCAGAAATCAGAAAACCGAACGGGCTTTAAGAGTGAAAGCAGATTGGATGTCCGAGGGTTTCTTTCATTTGGCCAAGATGTGGCAGCAGCACGCTCCAAACCAGAAACTTGGGAGAAGTTTGAAGACAGGAGGCCACCCAAGATGAAAACAATGGTAGGTCATATGGTAGGATGGATGGTGCTTAGAAGAGCAAACAATGCCTCTGGCGGCTCAACAGACTAAGTCTGTCTGTTATTAACAGCAGCTGCTTGCAATTACTGCAAGTTCAAGCCCCACCAGGCCCAAGGTTGACTCAGCCTTCCATCCTTTATAAGGTAGGTAAAATGAGGACCCAGATTGTTGGGGGCAATAAAAGTTGATTTTGTATATAATATACAAATGGATGAAGACTATTGCTTAACACAGTGTAAGCCGCCCTGAGTCTTCAGAGAAGGGCGGGATATAAATTCAAATAAATAAATAAAAAAATGCATTGCTTTCTCCTAGTAAGCCACTTGCCTCCAATTTGTCTTCAGTGGAAAGGGTGAGGTGACAAAAGGCAAGAATGTAGACAATAGAAGGTATAGCTCAGGGATGTCAAACTCTGTTTCATTGAGAGCCACAGAGGTGCAATCCAGCAGGTTCTGACAGGTTCTGGAGAACTGGTAGCGGAAATTTTGAGTAGTTCGGACAACCGGCAAATACCACCTCTGGCTGGCCCCAGGGTGGAGTGGGAATGGAGATTTTGCAACATCCTTCCCCCAGGAGTGGGAAGGGAATGGGGATTTTGGGGTATCCTTCCCCTGGAGTGGGGAGGGAATGGGGATTTTGCAGTATCCTTCCCCCAGGAGTGGGAAGGAAATGGGGATTTTGCAGTATCCTTCCCCCAGGAGTGGGAAGGAAATGGGGATTTTGCAGTATCCTTCCCCTGGAGTGAGGAGGGAATGGGGATTTTGCAGTATACTTCCCCTAGAGTGGGGTGGGAATGGAGATGGAATGGGGGAAAGTCCAGGCAGAAGAACATCATGGCTTCAAAACCTTAGGGATTGGTTTGGACAAAACTCAGCAGCAGTTTTTCATGCGGCTGTTGACAAAAATAGGATTGCCAAGATGATCACCAATGTCCGATGATGGGTATGAAGGAAGAAGAAGAAGAAGAAGGAGAAGGAGGAGGAGGAAGGGGGGGAGGGGGAGGGGGATGAAGAAGAAGAGGAGGAGGAGGAGAAGGAGAAGGAGAAGGAGAAGGAGAGGAAAAATCCTTACCTGGAGGCCTCTATTTAACACAGAGCAAAGCTTGTTTGGATACACGATTTGACGATCTGAGAAATATGGCTCACGCTTAATGCATTTTCCCCCCAAAAATAAACGAGAAGCTTGTTTGCAAAATTGGCATGCTATGCATTCAAATATACACACCCACATAAACACAGGTAGGAAGCTTGTACGTTGACATTCTATATTCACATCTACAGTATAATTAGATACCTGGTATGCTAGAGTTGGTATTTTGGAAAATCACTCCTGTGTTGGAGACGCTCAAGGTCACATCCATATTCAGCTCGCACGATTACATCTCAACCCAACCCACTTTAGCGGGGATATTGTAAATTAGAAGAAGAGAGATTATTGTTTGTCAACCTGTATCTGTATATCCGCATCATCATCATCCCTTTTACTCTCATTGGGATACTCTGGGCACAATGAGAATATATCTGCCGAACAAAGCTCCATAGTGGCGACAGGACGGGCATCCGGCCAGTAAATCCTCAGCTCTATTCAGTTGCCCAGAGTCCACCCCGCCACGGATTTTGGGGTCATTAAAAGAAGATGATGATCTGTATATCTGCATCAACATCAACCCGTTTACTCTCATTGGGATGACCAGAGGGAAATAACCAATTGTTGGCTCTGCCTCAGCTTGAACGCCTGAGTAAGAATGGTCCTTAACTCCATTTATATAGAAAGGTATGGTTTACTAGCATTATTGTAGTTCACTTGACTTCTAGTAAACCTTACTTTTCTCAATAAATGGAGCTAAGGATCGTTCTTATTTAGGGGTTCAAGCTGAGGCAGGTCTGACACCAATAACCTCTTTCTTTCTTTTCTTTCTTTCTTTCCTTTCTTTCTCTCTCTCTCTCTCTCTCTTTCTCTCTTTCTTCTTCTTCTTCTTCTTCTTCTTCTTTCCTCTCTCTCTCTCTCTCTCCTTTCTTCTTCTTTCCTTCCTTCTTCCTTCCTTCCTTCCTCTTTCTTTCCTTCTTTCCTTTCTCGCTCTGGCTTTCTTCTTCTTCTTCTTCTTCTTCTTCTTCTTCTTCTTCTTCTTCTTTCTCTTCCTTCCTTCCTCTTTCTTTCCTTCTTTTCTTTCTCTCTCTCCTTTCTTCTTCTTCTTTCCTCTCTCTCTTTCTTTCTCTCTCTCTTTCCTTCTTCTTCTTCTTCTTTCCTTTCTCTCTTTCCTTCTTCTTCTTCTTCTTCCTTCTTCTTCTTTCTTCTTTCTTCTTCTTTCTTCCTTCTTTCTCTTCCTTCCTTCCTTCCTCTTTCTTTCCTTCTTTTTCTTTCTTTCCTTTCTCTTTCTTTTCTTTCTTTTCTTTCTTCTTCTTCTTCTTCTTCTTCTTCTTCTTCTTCTTCTCTCTATTTTATAGGAGTTTTCAAGTATGTCTGACATCAGACTTTCCTGCAGTTCTAGCCAGGAGCTTCTGGAGGACCGAATGAGAATTCAATTCATGCGTTGGAGGTAAAACCTAATGCCTATTGCAACTCTTTTGTGACAAGTGAAAAAGATTATTTTACAGGGGGGGGTTTTACAAAAAATCAACAGAACAAAGTGAACAAATTATAAATGGCATTGCCACTGGCCAATATTTTCCATATTTTCTTTATATAAATAAATAAGAATAAATGCACTTCTGAAAATATGATGTTATTCAGATTAGGACTGAAACAAAGATACTTTTTTAAAAAAAAAAGCCTTTTAGAAGGTGAATTTTGGAGTTGGGGGCTCTTCCATTGTACAAATACTAAAACTTATTTCAATATACCTAATGCTTTCCAGCCAAACACGAGTATATCCTGTTACAAGTGACATGAGAAAGGACGCCATGCAGGAGAGAGTGGATAAAGTAAGGAACAGGTAAGACTCAATAGGAATGAAATGGTTGGATTAGGATCAGAATACAGAATAACAGAGTTGGAAGGGACCTTGGAGGTCTTCTCATCCAACTCCCTGCAGGAAACTCTCTACCAGGGGTGAAATCCAGCAGGTTCTGACAGGTTCTGGAGAAACCGGTAGCAGAAATTTTGAGTAGTTCGGAGAACCGGCAAATGCCACCTCTGGCTGGCCCCAGAGTGGGGTGCGAATGTAGATTTGGCAATATCCTTCCCCCAGAAGAGGGAATGGGGATTTTGTAGTATCCTTCCCCAGGAGTGGGGGTGGAAATGGAGAATTTGCAGTATCCTTTCCCCTGCCACGCCCACCAAGCCATGCCCACAAAACCGGTAGTAAAAAAATTTGGATTTAACTCTGCCCTATACCATTCAGGAGGGGACACAGTGGCTCAGGAGCTAGGACGTTGAGCTTGTCAGTCGAAAGGTTGGCAGCTCAGTGGTTCGAATCTCTAGTGCTGCCGTGTAACGGGATGAAGCTCCCGTTACTTGCCCCAGCTTCTGCCAGCCTAGCAGTTTCGAAAGCAGATAAAAATGCAAGAAGAAAAAATAAGAACCACCTTTGGTGGAAAGGTGACAGCGTTCCGTGCGCCTTTGGCGTTGAGTCATGCCGGCCACATGACCACGGAGATGTCTTCGGACAGTGCTGGCTCTTCGGCTTTGTAACAGAGATGAGCACCAGCCCTTAGAGTCGGGAACGGCTAGCATGTATGTGCGAGGGGAACCTTTACCTTTTATACCATTCAGGAGAAATGACTGTCCAAATGACTCTTCTTAAAAACCTCCAGTGATGGAGCACCTACAGGTTTTGGAGGCAAGCCGTTTCACCGATTAGTTGTTCTCATTGATAGGAAATGTCTCCTTAATTCAAGGTTTGATCTCTTGTTGATTAGTTTCCACCTGTTACTTCTTGTCCCGCCCTCGGCAATAGCAATAGCACTTACACTTATATATCTCTTCACAGTGCTTTTACAGCCCTCTCTAAGCGGTTTACAGAGTCAGCCTCTTGCCCCCAACAATCTAGGTCCTCATTTGACTCACCTCGGAAGGATGGAAAGCTGAGTCAACCCTGAGCCCGGTGAGATTCGAACTGCCAAATTGCAGGCAGCTGGCAGTCAGCAGAAGTAGCTTGCGGTTCTGCACTCTAACCACTGCGCCACTGCAGCTCCTCGGGTGCTTTGGGGAATAGGGAATACTTGAGGGACTGTCACAGAGAAGAGTGACAGTCCCTCAAGTATTGTTCAATTTTATTTCACTGGTTAAGCATACAAAATTTGGGTGCCAATTACCCTAACCGTCAGTGGTGGGTTTCAAATTTTTTTACTACTGGTTCTGTGAGTGTGGCTTGGTGGGCGTGGCTTGGTGGGCGTGGCAGGGGAAGGATACTGTAAAATCTCCATTCCCTCCCCACTCCAGTGGAAAGTTACTGCAAAATCCCCATTTCCTCCCCATCAGCTGGGACTCAGGAGGCAGATAGTAGATGGGGGCGGGGCCAGTCAGAATCTTTACTATTACTCAAAATTTCCACTACCGGTTGTCCAGAACTGGTCAGAACTTGCTGAAACCCACCTCTGCTACCCGTGTTTCATTTTGGTAGGGCATTGGTTCCATGCTAACGGTACTTCTTCACCTTTCAGCGTCTCCAGAGTCATGTTCCAGGCATGTTCGGATGTTGAATATAGCCCATCTGATAGTGATCTCTATGTCTCAATATCCACGACTTAGACATGACAACTAGGTAGGACATTCATCCATTTTACATCCTTCTCCCTTGGCTGCCCTGATGCTTTAACATGTATTTGTGGGGTTCTTTCTTTCTTTTTTAAAAATTTTTTATTGAATTTAAAAAAACAAAAACAAAAACAGTGGACTTTGCTCCACGTCTCTGGTTTTTAACATCTATGTCAAATCTAATTTGCTATGTCATGTGTTCTCAGTTTATAAATAGGTTTACATATCTCCTGATTTTTTATTTTTATTTTTTATTTGCATTTATATCCCGCCCTTCTCCGAAGACTCAGGGTGGCTTACACTGTGTTAAGCAATAGTCTTCATCCATTTGTATATTATATACAAAGTCAACTTTTATTGCCCCCAACAATCTGGGTCCTCATTTTACCTACCTTATAAAGGATGGAAGGCTGAGTCAACCTTGGGCTTGGTGGGACTTGACCTTGCAGTAATTGCAAGCAGCTGTGTTAATAACAGACAGACAGACTTAGTCTGCTGAGCCACCAGAGGCTCCTAGTTTATATCAAGTATATACCATGTTATTACTACTGTTACAACTCTATATATATTTAATAAAACTATTCTACCCTCATAAATACAATATACAATATACATTGATATATACACATTTCCAAACACTCCTTATCCCTACTTTCTGGCATTCTTCCTCCTCTGAAGCCAGTCATAAAATTTATTCCAGACCTCGTAATACCTTGATTCACATTTATCTTTAAGTTCTAGGGTAAGTCTATCCATCTCTGCGCAGTGGGTTCTTTCTTATTGACCATCTCCCAATTTTGTTTTTTGTTTTAATTCCAAAATGCTCCTTTGATGTTGTGGTACTTGAAGGCAGAGTGGTCCATGGCTACTTCATCCTTTTCTTTTCCCAGCTTCTCTCTCGTTCATCTGCGACAAATTCAAACTTCTTGACATCGCTAGCCGAACAGCATAAATCCTGGAAGAATCTTAGTTTAATTTACGTTGCCTTGGTTCTTGGGTGTTTGCACATTTTTGAACGATGAATAAAAACTCCTAATGTTAAAAGTGCTTTCCCAAATGTGTCTCTCTCTTTTTTTCCATTTTAAAGATGACAGCAATTAATTCAAGTGGGTTTTCACTGGAGATGTTCAAAAATAGATGTCAGCCAGGGGTGAAATGCTCCCAGTTTGGACTGGATCGGGCAATCTGGTAGCGCTTGGGGCGGGTAGTTCAGAGAAATGGTAACAAAAATCCCTGCCCCCCACCCATGCCCACTCAATCACCTGGTCCCAACTTGCCTACTTGGCAGCTTGCTGCGTCTTTCTGGCTGTGCTTCGGCTGCTGCAATCAATTGCATCAGCTAGCAACTGAATCTGCCTGCCTGCAATCCATCTCATTGATGAGCAACTCAATCGGCCTGCCTTTTCCCTTGAATTGGGTAAGTAACTGGTGGGTGGGTGGGAGCTTTAAAAAAATAGTTAATTGGGGTTTTTTTAGGAGGGTTTTTTTTAGACTTAGCTGCTTTTATCTAAAAATATAAATAAAATCAAATAATAAAATAAAATATTAGTTTCACAAATTCCTTGTGTGTCCAATCACACTTGGCCAATAAAAATTCTATTCTATTCTATTCTATTCTATTCTATTCTATTCTATTCTATTCTATTCTATTCTATTCTATTCTATTCTATTCTATTTATTTGCATTGAGATGACACTGTCTTTTCAATTAAAAAAAAAGAGAAGAAGATACCAATTTGATATGTTCCAATAAAATGTTCTTTGAGGAATATGCCTACCTCAGAGTTCTTATTGAATGGGATGTATTACTTGAAACCTTGACAATAGACTGGACAACCGTTGGATGGTAGAAAGTCTCCTGCTTTGAACAAGGGTTTGGAATAGAAGATTTCCAAAGTTACTTCCAGTCCTATGATCCTATGTTCTTTTTTTTTATTATTATTAAGTTTTTACACTTAAACAATTCTTATTCACCGCTTATACATGACTGTGACCATTTTTATATCCTCCTATTAGTATTCACCTATGTTCTATACATTTATACTAATTTTACATTCTATTTAGAGTTCTATCCTCTTTTTTCCCTTCTATTTTCGATCCAATTGTAGCATTTCTCCCATATTATGTAAAAATCCAAATCCATCAATCCTTTCAATTCAAGAGCCATTTTGTCCATTTTGGTGCAGTCCAATACTTTTTTAATTATTAAATCTTCAGAAGGTATATTATGACTTCTCCAACATTGTGCGAAAGCTAATCTTGCCACAGTTATCATGTGCAGAATAATTTTTCATATTTCCTTTTCATTATTCCTAAAAAAAACAATTCTGGTCTATATTTTATCTTGAAGCCTGTTACATCCTGTATCCAACTATGTACTTTCATCCAATATTTTTTAGTTTTGGAGCATAACCACCATATATGAAAGAATATGATCCTATGTTCTATGGGTGTTTGAGGCTAGCATTAAAGTCTTGTTTTCAATGTGGCACGTAAATTCAAAATTAACATTATCCACGGCATACAAGGAAAACCAGTTGAAGATGTTTTACAGATGGCACCTTCCACCTACAAGACATGCAAAGATGTTCCTGTCGTGTCCCACTCCTCCGCTGACGGCCGGGTCAGGGAAATCCGAATCAGGTGTGCCTCTGCAGCTCTGCCAAAGTCCTAGCAAAGTCCTCAGGGCAGGCAGGAGACCAGAAAGTGACTTCAGCAAGATATGTTTAGACTTTGCCTGACTCAGAGACTGCCAGAAAGCAGATCCTTTATATAGGCCATGGGGTGTGGCTCCATGACTCAGCACTTATCCAGGCCTGCCCCTCCCTTCCTTCTGACGCCGCCGCCTATCAATTCTTCTGAAGCAAGGGTCACTCCAATCGGCAGCTGTTGGTAATAGACCTTCCTCAGGCTCACATGCTGTGGAGGAGGGGGAGGGGTCTAGTTGCTCCGTTTGCCTGGGCATGGAGCCAGAGCTGGGGGCTGGAGATACTCGCTCCTCTTCAGCCTGTCTGGGCATGGAGCCAGGGCTGGGGCCGGGAGATGCCCCCTCCTCAGCCTGTCTGGGCATGGAGCCAGGGCTGGGGCCGGGAGGCATGCTAGGACATTCTTCAGCGTTTGGAAGCAGATAAGCAGACCCCGGCTGTGGTGGTGAGATCGGACGAGACACAACAGTTCCCAAATAATAATTTATCATGTTGGAAATGCAGAAAAACTCAGGGAACATATTACCATCTATGGTGGACGTGTCCGGTGGCATAAAAGTTTTGGGCAAATATTAAAAAATTGAAAAAAATAACAGAACAACCAACTGAAAGTAAACCGGAAACATTTTTATTAGGAATCTTTATGAGAACATACACTAAAGAAAAATATATATCTGATTTTACACATTATAACAGCTGCATGAATCACATATGCACAAAATTGGAAACAGGAAAAGATACCAATAGATGAAGAAGTGATAGTTTTAGAGCGTGCCAAAATGGATAAGTTAACAAAAGAAATTAAAGAGAAAGAAGAGACAGATTATTATATAATCTGGAATAAATGGTATGAATGGCTTGAGTTGAGAAATAAAGGAAAAAAATAAAGGGGAGAAATTAGAATGTACAGAATGTATCAGAAGTGTACAATACATAAATAATAAATATATAAGAATCTAGAAAAATAAAGCTATTAGTATTAGATAATTTAATGTAAATAAAGCAAACGGGATAAGAAAGAAAATAAAATAATAAATGAGATATGGGGGGAAAGGTATCAAAGTGAAAGAAGACCACTAAGAAATGCTGTTTAGAAATAGGAAATATTTATATGTTATATATTGTGTGTTTGTCAGATTGTGTATCGCATTAAAACAGTAAAAAATTAAAAAAACAAAAACAAAAGTCTTGCATTCTTCAGATATCTAGCAGGTCTTGCACAAAAATTCCACCAGAGGGAAGTCTATGCTCATAAGAACCAACAGATAAGGGATAGCAGTAGAGATGGAGTTGGTTTTAAGAAGTGTCTTGTGTTATAGAATCTCTCAGAGTTTCTCTTCCAAAAAATCCTAATTCTCGATACTAAAGCACTGTGTTACTCAGACCCCGCTGGCATTTTGTTTTAAGGCAAAATTATTATTTTATTATTCCATTTATTTAGACGCTACAGAAGTCATAAATCTGAGTTAGTTGCCAAGGGTCTGAATTAGTGGTGGGTTTCATTTTTTTTACTACCAGTTCTGTGTGTGTGGCTTGGTGGGCGTGGCATGGCTTGGTGGGCATGGCAGGGGAAGGGTTTTGTAAAATCTCCATTCCCGCCCCACTCCAGAGGAAGGATACTGCAAAATCTCCATTCCCTCCCCAATCCAGGGGAAGGTTACTGCAAAATCTCCATTTCTTCCTGATAAGCTGGGACTTGGGAGGCAGAGAATAGATGGGGGCGGGGCCAGTCAGAATTTTTACTACCGGTTCTGTGAACTACTCAAAAATTCCACTACCGGTTCTCCCGAACTGGTCAGAACCTGCTGAAACCCACCTCTGGTCTGAATTTTGATCACGTTACCATGGGGAAGCCGCACCGCTTTTTTTCAATGCCGTTGTAACTTCAAATGGCCATTAAACGAACCGTTGTAACTCAGGGACCACTTGAAAAATCTCATTGATTTTGATGATGGAGATTTGCTCTGCTATTCCAGCTTTTAAGCGTTCACCTTAGAAACAGCTCTCTTCTCGTGCTTGTCAGATAAAACTCTGAATTTTGTAATCCTCATCAAACAGTGCCTTACCCATGTTTTATTACTGGCTTTCCGAGCCTGAACCAGGACACCCTGAAGCGTATTTGAGGGGCTGCCACAAGAGAAGAGGGGGTCAAGCTATTTTCCAAAGCAACCGAAGGCCGGACAAGGAACAACGGATGGAAACTGATCAAGGAGAGATTCAACCTGGAAATAAGGAAGAATTTTCTGACAGTGAGAACCATCAACCGATGGAACAGAAGTTGCCTTCGGAAGTTGCGGAGACTGAACTGCCATCTGTCAGGAATGGTGTAGGGTCTCCTGCTTGTGTGTGCGGGGGGATTGGACTAGATGACCTACAAGGTCCCTTCCGACTCTGTTAATCTGCATCTGTAAAATTTAATTACTGCACGCAACATTGACACAACTAGAGGACTTTTTTTCTTCAAAGACTCCAAGGCCCAGAAACATATTATTCATTAGCCAGCTTTCTTTTCCGTGAATCGTCTCTCGATGATACCCCTCACCCCCCCCTTTCTTAATATGATGTGTGATCTCCCTCATCATTCGGGGCAATGTTGTGTGAAGCCACATCATAATAACGCTTGCTTTTATATATTCTTTTAGTTAGCTGAACCTCTAGGGTTGCCATTAGACAAGAATAAAAAACATTAAGCTTGATTAGCAGAAATTTGCAGGAAGATCTTCCCGTGGCATAGAGAGACAGATTATGCGTCTTTGCTAGTGTTCGACGACTCAACTGTGGCAGAGGGGCAGGGGTTGGTTACAAAAGTGGACACACACACACACTCACTCACTCACACTCACGCACACACACACAAACACACAAACACACACACACCTGCCGTCTTGCTGCCAATGGTCATGTTCCCAGTTATCGCAAAATCCTATTCGCGGCAGCTGGGAAAACAAGAAGCGAAGTCATTAACCGGTTCAATAGGAGCTTTGCTCCCTGGGTGATTATGGAAAAGTGACACGGCAAGCCATACCTGTTCTCCGGGCCTCGCCAATTTTTCTGCTGAATTAATGGAAAGTAAGTGGCCAAGATGTGTCCGCTCAGCCGTGACCGAAGCATTTGTGTAGGTAAATGGAGCTGAAAAGAAATACTAATCAAGATTTTTTTTGGGGGGGGGAAGGGAGGGGTCAAAGGTTCAGCACAGCTGCTAACCACCTCTGTGGAATACCGACCAAAGTTCCTGTCAGGAAAAGCAGGATGGTCAACTCGGAAGCGAACCTGGTTGAAGCCATCTTGTGCTGCCTCATAGTTGCCACGAAGCCTGCGAGGGGGAAGGGAGGGGGGAAGTAGATAGGCCGGCTGCGGGAAAGTTTTCCTGTGGGAACCAAGGTCACTGAGGCAGGTGGTGGTTGAAGGAGGAGAGGAGCCTGCCATCCATCTTCATTGGATAATGTGGCACCTGGGAGGGGGGATTTTTACTCTTTTAATTACCATACTTTTCAGAGTACAAAATGCATTTCCTCCCCTCCTAAAAGAGGATGGAAATGTTGGTGCATCTTACATACTGAATACAGCCATTTTTGGCCTTCCAAAACCCCACACCGTATGTCCTATTTTCACCAAAAACAGACCCGTTTTTCACAAAAATGGGGCCTGCAGAGGGTTTGGGAGGCCTGCAGAGGGTTTCTGGGGGCTGGGGAGGGCAAAAACATGATGTGTGGGTGGTTTGGGAGGACAAAGACACGCCCGTTTTTCACAAAAACGGGCACTATTGCCCTCCCCAACCTTGAGGAGTGCTCTGCAGGTCTCCCAAATCCTCTGCAGGCCCTGTTTTTATGAAAAATCGGCCCCATTTTTGTGAAAAACGGGCCTGTTTTTGGCCTTCCAAACCCCCCATGCATCACGTATTTGCCCTCCCCAGGCCTCAGGACCACTCTGCAGGCCTCCCAAACCCTCTGCACAAAAATGGAATGCACAGAGGGTTTGGGAGGCCTGCAGAGTGCTCCTGGGGCCCGGAGAGGGCAAAAACAATTTTTTTCTTGTTTACGTCTTCGAAACCTTGGTGCGTCTTATACTCCGGTGCATCTTATAGTCCGAAAAATACGGTAGGTGAAAACCTCAGGAACTGTTAGAGTTGGTTTTCACCAACTGTGCCGATATGATGTATCCAATAAACAAGTTCTTTGAGGAATCTACCTTCCTCAGAGTTCTGCTTTCAATGAGTGCATTACTCGGAACATTGACACAGGATTTGCCTCGGGGAGAGCCAGGCTGAGAGTAAAAAGCCAGAAGTCACACGGTCTTCCCTACCACAAAAGGAGGTCAAATTCTTGATGGTTCTGATTGGATGAATGGAATAACCTTTATTGTGATTTTCCTGTACACAGGTAATCCTCAGCTCGCAACAGTTCATTTAGTGACCGTTCAAAGGTACACTGAAAAAAAGTGACTTATGGTTTTTCCAGGACCACTGCAACATCCCCACGGTCACATAATTTATATTTTGATGCTTGACAGCTGGTTCATATTTATGACAGCTGCTGTGTCCCAAGGTCACACGAATCCCCTTTTGCAAACTTTTGACAAGCAAAATCAGCGAGGAAACCAGATTTCCTGAAAATCTAACTTAGATGTTATTTATTTATTTTATTTATTTATTGTTTCAATTTCTATACCACCCTTCTCCCAAAGGACTCAGGGCGGTTTACAGCCAAAGTAAAGACAGTTAGTACAAATTTTTTTTTATTACTTTTTTTACAACAAACAAACAAAAAAAAATACATTATTACACCCTTGTGCTATACATAAAACGAAGATTTGGGTCTTCGGATATATCCTCATGATTGCCAAAATCCACGTTCTCGAGGTACAGGTACTGAAGCGTCCAATGTTCCAAGCGCAAAGTCCACAAATATTAAGATCTTTTTCCCAATTTGTCCTCATCACTCTTTGTAATTTTTCATCAGAATTTATAATCTTATAAACCCTACTAACGAGTCCCTTTAGCCCAATTTCATCTTTCATAATCCGAGATACTAAATATTCAAATTCAGTTTCACATCTATTTATCGAATAATTTTCCTTTAGTTTTTTTGTCCATTTTTCTATCTGTATTTTTTCAAACCAACTTAACCCTAATTTTTCAATAATTTCTTTATTCCTCCTTTCATTTCCCATAACTTTTATCCAATCTCTAATAATTTCTATATTTTCCTCTTTAATCACTTCATTACGTTTTATATTAATCTTAATCGGCCAAATTCAGTTGTTTCCCCAAAAGATTATATCCGAATTAAAATTTTAACAAATTTATTCCACATTTTACTTAATCCTTTAACCAATAACTTCTACTTACACATTTTAAATTTGCTTTATCTAAAAACCACCTTGATCCAAATTTCTCTATATCCCTTAACTCTAAGTCTCTCCAATAGTTATCTTCACCTTTAAGTATTTTTACCACTATCCGGATACCATACGCACAGTAATAATTAAATAATTTGGGGATTCCTAATCCACCTTCCTTTTGATTTTGATACCACATTTTCTTCACTAATCTAGGTCTTTTGCCACCGTTGCAAAATTTATCCAGTTTTTTCTGATATCCTTCAATATCTTTCTCTGTCAAATTTAGTGGTAGCATCTCGAATAAAAAGTTGAACTTGGGCAGCAACATCATCTTACACATTGCAATTCTACCAAACCAAGACAACTTTAAAATTTTATATTTATCTATCTTCTTCTCAATTTCGTTAATCACCACATCATAATTAAGTTTTTTCAATTCTTTAACCTTAAGTGAAAGCACTATACCCAAATATTTCAATGTGTTTTAATCCTTATCCCAAATTGCTCTTGCATATTCTCAGACTCATTACCATTACTATCCATCAATAATTCTGACTTTGACCAATTTACTTTCAATCCTGTCATTTCCTCAAATTCTATCAAATGCTTATGTATCTTTTCAGATCTTTCTCTACATTTTCAAAATAATTAAAGTATCATCCGCATACAAATTTATCTTATACCCTTATATCCTTCTAATTCTTCATCTTTTCTATCATTTTGTCAATATTTCCATAGCCAATAAAAATAATGTTGGGGACAGGGACATCCTTGTCTCGTACCAGCTTCTAATTTTATCTCTTCAGTTAATATTCCATTCACCTTCACTCTTGCACTGCTCTTTTGGTACAATTTTGAAATAACATGTATAAACTTATTACCAAAGCCTAAAGCCTCCACAATTACTTTAATTGTTTCCCATTGTACAGAATCAAAAGCTTTAAAAATATCCAATGATACTATACCAATTTTATCACCATTATATTCAGCTACATCTATAATATTTAATACTCTTCTAACAATATCACTCATGTATCTACCCTTCACAAAACCTACTTGATTATAACTTATATATCTATCTATAAATCTATTTAATCTATTACTTATAATAGCAGTAAATATCTTTGCATCCTGATTAATTAAAGAAATGGGCCTTTCACAATCCTTTCTAAATCTTTATCTGGTTTAGAAATTAGGGATATCACCGTTCTATTCCATGACGAAGGTACTTCCCCACCATGTAATATTCCATTGAATAATTTTTGCAATCTTGGTATTATTAATTCTTTAAATTCTTTATAAAACTCAACAGGTAATCCATCCTCACCTGGAGCTTTCCCTAATTTTAATTTTTGTATTATTCCATTAATCTCATCTTGTGTTATATCTTCTTCCATCAATTCCTTAGTACAATTTTTAGGACCAGTTTAAAAGGAACATTTAGAGTTGATTGAAGAACTTAAAACCAATAAAACCCCTTATTAAAACCCCACTAGGCCAGTTCTGCACGGTGAAGCAAAAATGTTTTCAGCTTGCGTCGAAAGGTCCGAAGATCAGGGAGTTGACGGATACCTGGTGGTAACTTGTTATATTATGACATCTATACATCTGAACATTATACATCTATCTATACATCTATACATATTAACTTACCAACTGCAATGATTCACTTAACAATTGATGCAAGAATGGTCAATAGTCAAGAAAGGTTGGAATAGGGAGCAAAACTCACCCAACAAATGTCTCACTTAACGATAGAAATTTTGGGCTCAGTTGTGGTCGTAAGTTGAGGACTACTTGTACACAATTAAAATGAAATTCCGATGCACTGGAAGAGAAAAACAGCACCCACCAAACAATAGCCTTCATAGGATAATTAGAACGGCAGAAAAAAAAAATACTACCAACCTGCTGGCAGCATGGAAGTTGGGTTTTTTTCTGGAATGCTGACACCTGCCTTCCACCTATATATTGGAGGACCTATGTATTGCATGAGTCAAAAGAGGGCTGTGAAAATATTTACAGACCCCTCACATCCTGGACATAAACTGTTTCAACTCCTACCCTCAAAATGACGCTATAGAGCGCTGCACACCAAGACAATTAGACACAAGAACAGTTTTTTCCCTAAAGCCATCACTCTGCTAAACTAATAATTCCCTCAACACTGTCAAACTATTCACTAAGTATGCATTACTATTAATCTTCTCATCGTTCCTATCACCCACCTGCTCCCACTTATGACTGCATGACTGTAACTTTACATTGATTGTTTCCTAGCATGATTCAATTGCTTATTTGTACCCTATGACTATCATTAAGTGTTGTACCTTATGATTCTTGATAAATGTAACTTTTCTTTTATGTACACTGAGAGCATATGCCAAAGACAAATTCCTTGTGTGTCCAATCACACTTGGCCAATAAAGAATTCCATCCTATCCTATCCTATCCTATCCTATCCTATCCTATCCTATCCTATCCTATCCTATCCTATTCTATATTCCAATATTTATTCTATTCTATTCTATTCTATTCTATTCTATTCTATTCTATTCTATTCTATTCTATTCTATTCTATTCTATTCTATTCTATTCTATTCTATTCTATTCTATTCTATTCTATTCTATTCTATTCTATTCTATTCTTCATTCCAATATTCTATTCTATTCTATTCTATTCTATTCTATTCTATTCTATTCTATTCTATTCTTCATTCCAATATTCTATTCTATTCTATTCTATTCTATTCTATTCTATTCTATTCTATTCTATTCTATTCTATTCTTCATTCCAATATCTATTCTATTCTATTCTATTCTATTCTGTTCTGTTCTGTTCTGTTCTGTTCTGTTCTGTTCTGTTTTATTCTTCATTCCAATATTCTATTCTATTCTATTCTATTCTATTCTATTCTATTCTATTCTATTCTATTCTATTCTATTCTATTCTTCATTCCAATATCTAATCTAATCTATTCTATTCTATTCTATTCTATTCTATTCTATTCTATTCTATTCTATTCTATTCTAATAGCACTATCCTAAGGATAATAATTATAATAACCATAATAATATAATAACAACAGCAGCATCCAAAAATGCCAAATTATGCAAAATGACACCAACACACACACAGACACACACTTAAGTAATTACCCTCTTTTTTTTTTTTTTTTTTGCTTGGGGGGGTGGCTTTCCCGTAAAAGCCATGGGTGGCAGGTTGATTCTCTAGGGGAACACCAGAGGGAAATTGAGGGCAGCTAATAAATAAAATCAACAGCCAAGAGCTGCTGGGAAGAAGACAGAAGGAGTCCTGGAAGAGATCAGAAGGAGGTAATAGGCTCCATTGTCCTTTTCCCCCAAGGATTAAAGGCAAACGGAAGTGAGGGGAAAGGATTGCACTTGAGCTGAAGTGGAACGTAGCAGAAGTTCAAAGGTTTGGCAGGGTTGCAGAATCGGGATTATGAGAAAGATTATCCTCTGTTTGCTAAGGCAAGAGAGTGTTTCTCCCCTCCGCTGCATCCTGATTGGCTGGAATGGCCCTTGGCTCTTTCATTCAGTGACCTGAATAACGTCGTGGAAAAACAGGAAACTTTTTCCGAATGGCTCTTCGGTCTTTCAATCCTTATGAAGAGAGCTTGTGGGAGAGCCCAGCTGAGCTTTTTGACGTTCCTTCAAAGCTTTGGCCATGACTTGAGATGAATTCAGTCCCCGATCAACCATTCTCACCATAGAGTAATTGTTAGAATGTATTTTTATGCAACAACTACAGTAGTATTCAGCCAGTAGATGGCAGAGTTTACAAGTTTGGATCTATGGTATATACTCTTATGTTCTTTTGTTCTAAGTAGAGTTTCCTGTTACAGTTAAACAGTTGAGCAGTAAAGCACATGGTGACTGTTCTCTTTGTTTGATCTGTGGTGTTACATGAATTTTTTTTTTTTTGTTATAAAAAGTTTTTATTGGTCAAAAAAGATTTATGCAAATACATATCAGGTATGGTAAATTTTCATTTTTCTTATACATGATAAGAATTTTACTCAAAATTTTAAACACATACAACAGCCATATGGCAAGCAGGTGAAACGAAGTAGCTAAATTTCAATCTTACATACACAATGAGGAAGGGTCAAGAATAATCAGAATATCATACGAAAGAGAATAAGGAAAACCAACACAATACCAAATATCTTTATCACTTCCTAGTTTTGGATCTCAGAACTCTGGGTTCAGCCTGACCCAACTCCAGGGCATAACAGCGGCAGCCGCCTCCGCCCCATGGTCTATAACCTCCCCTTCTTCAACTCCTGGGTCATCTAAATCCAAGAGGGCTTTGTGTTCCTCCACGTAGGCCGCAGCCTCCGCAATTGTACTAATTTTTTTCGTAATGCCCTCCCGGAAAATCATCAATCCCTCTGGCATCAGCCATCTGAAGCCCACTCCCTTCTGGTACAATTTGCTTGATAAAAAGTAATATTTCTTTCTCATTTCACGTACCTGTCTGGGAATCTGCCTCAGAATGGCTATCTCCCTGCCCCTATAAGTCAGTGCCCCACTCCTATGTTTTCTAAGAATTTCATCTCTCGTCTCTCTTTTCACAAATTTGACATGAACCTCTCTAGGAACTGCATGCGTGCATATTGTGAATTAACTCTATAAACTCGATCCACGTCCCAATTCATAAAATCAACACCTCTCCCAAGAAATTCTCCCAACAGTTTAGTCACAACGTCTCTCAAGTCTTCTTGGTCCACTTCTTCCAAATTTTGAAACCTAAGGAAATAAGACATTTTATCCATCTGTAGTCCGAGCACAGCATTGCTTGTCGTCTCCCCTCTTTTCTGCACCGCCCGCATCTCACCCTCCAGACCTTCCACTTTCTGCTTATTTTCTGCTGAGACTTGTTGAGTATCCTTTAAATCCTTTTGGATAGTCACAATTTCTGCTCTTATTTCATCCAGTTTCTTGTCCATATTAGATAACTTTTCCAGAATTCTCTCCATTTCTCCAGCAGTTGGTCTCTGACGTTTGCCGATATTCCCTTCCCTTCTTCATTCCTCAATTCTTCTCCGTTCCCTGTTCACCACCAGGCTGCTGCAATTATAAATCCAAAGCCCCGGTGTCACCGGGCACAGCGGCCCAGGCGACGACCAAAGTAATGGCCGCGGCCTGTGGCCTCCGCACCCCGCCGAGCCTAGGACGCGCCAGCATCGGTCCCCCCAGTCCTGTATATCGGCTGGGAGACCCCTGGCGAGCCGTCCGTACGGCAGGTGTCCTTTTCGGAACACCTGGCCCCTAAGGGCCTCGGCGGCGGCCGGATTCGGACACTGGAGGCAGGAGAAGCCTTCCAGACGTCCGTTGCCACCGGACACCGGAAGTCGTCTCTCGTGTTACATGAATTTTAAACAGTAATAGAAAAGGAAGGCTTCCGAGGTCAAGTGATCTCCATATTGCCATCATAGAGGATCTCGGCTTCTTCTTAAGATCCTGAAGAATGCAAGAAACCAGAGAAGACACTCATCCTCAAATTAGCATCTTACCAAAGTGCCAAAACTATTCTCCTGAACCCAGCAAGACTGATTATTTGGCATTTGGACAATGCAACAGTTGATTCTGGTCCATCTGACACATTTTTTATATAAGTTTCATATAGCATGTTACATAATTCCTGCCTAAAAGTGGTTTATAATCCATCATGGCAGTTGAGTGTAATGCTCAAAGGCAGCTAATGATGTTTTATTCTACAAACTGTTAGGAGTGTGATGGATCACAATGTTACAACACTGGGCTGACGATTGGCAGGCTCGCGTTTGAGACACGTTGCTGCATCAGGGTAGGGTGAGCTCCCATTACATACTCCAGCTCCTACCAACCCAGCGGTTCGAAAACAGGCAACTGCAAATAAATAAATAGGTACCATTTTGATGGGCAATTTAGGAGTGGTACGGTGGCCTAGAGGTGGAACTCTTGCCTCACAAGCAGGAACCTGTGAGTTCGATCCTAGGTAGAGACAGATATTTCTCTCTCTGGGCACAATGAGAATACATCTGCTGAACAAAACTCCATGTTGGCAACAGGAAGGGCATCCGGCCATTCAGTTCTCCACTAGCTCCATTCAGTTGCCCAGACTTCACTCCGCAAGGGATTGTGGGGTCGTTGAATGATGATGATTATTATTTTGATGGGCTATTTCATTGGGACACAAAAGGAACCCTCAACTTGGCATCCCCCAGGCAATGGCTATGCCACCAGTAAATCCTTTCACCACGGAAAGATGCTTCCATCCTTCTGACATGGAAGAAAAAAAAGAATCCTACAAACTTTGGTTAAACAAATCCTGTTTTGGCACGACGTGCAAGTCCATCCAAAGAAAAACAGTATTAGATGTCATTAAATTAGATTATTTTCTAGATAGGAGACTATCTTCTCCTGTGGGGGGAAAAATTGTTGCGAAGGTTCAGAAACAGGAAAGGAGGTAAACTGGAAAGGATTTATTATCCGTGGAATTTCTTCTCTCAAAACAAATTCCTCTCCTTCCCTCTCTCTATATACTTAAAAAATGTCAAACGAGGCATCAGAAAATGTCATCGGACTTTCATTATAGGCACATATCTTCTGCGGTTGCTTGTTGCCCTTTGTGGTTGTTGCTATTTTGTTGCCGCACGGCTTCATTTGTGTTCTGTTCCATGGCAACTTTATTAGGGTGGTTTGTTTGTTGGTGCTTTAGGGAGAAAAGTAGGGACAGAAATGCCTTAAATCGTAGGCAAATTAAACTAAATATTTAGTTAGCAAAGGGATGGGTGCTTTGGGAAGTTTCGGATGAATCCCTTCTCCAAAAACACTACACTACTAACCAGAGCATATAAAACATTTGCTAGACCAATTCTTGAATACAGCTCGGCTGTCTGGAACCCATACCACATTTCAGACATCAATACAATTGAACGTGCCCAGAAATATTTTACAAGAAGAGTTCTCCACTCCTCTGACTACAACAAAATACCTTATGCCACCAGACTTGAAATCCTGGGTTTAGAAAATTTAGAACTATGCCGCCTTCGAAATGACTTGAGTTTAACTCAGAGAATCATCTATTACAATGTCTTTCCTGTCAAAGACTACTTCAGCTTCAATTGCAACAATACACGAGCACACAATAGATTAAAACTTAATGTTAACCGCTCCAATCTTGATTGCAGAAAATATGACTTCAGTAATAGAATTGTTAATGCTTGGAATACCACTACCTGACTCTGTGGTCTCTTCCCAAAATCCCCAAAGCTTCAACTAAAAACTGTCTACTATTGACCTCAGCCCACTCCTAAGAGGTCTGTAAGGGGCGTGCATAAGAGCACCAGCGTGCCTACCGTCCCTGTCCTATTGTTTCCTTTCGTTATATCCAATTAATATAGTTATTATATACTCATACTTATATATATGCTTATATATTGTTTAGTTATTTCATGCTTATGCTTATATATACTGTGTGACAAAATAAATAAATAATTAAAAAAAAGGTTCGCCTTTATTGAAGCTCAGATCGGTGTCTGTTGGTGACATCAGATGGCGCTATTGTGTAAACCTGAATGACTTCTCTGCCAGCGGAGCATCTCACACAAATGTCTGGTAACAATTCTTCTAGTCTGCTTTCATTCCCTAATAGATTAATGTCAAGATTAAGACTGCAGCAACAATCAAGAAGTAAACCATACCCTCATCAAGGAACTACCAATTCAGACAAACAAGCTAACAGTAAACAACAATAAACAACAGTAAACAACAGCCCAACCAAGAACATTCCCACCAACATGACAGGACAAGCCACTAGTATATAAAAAGAGTGGAAATCCACTCTCTTCGAGCATTGATGATGTTACCTAGTTGGGTCATGAAATGTCTGTAAGAAAACAATTACCGTATTTTCCGGAGTATAAGACACTCTTTAGTTTTTGGAGAGGAAAATAAGCAAAAAGCTGATTGGCAAGTGGATCGGCCTCCCGGAATACCCCCAGTCAGCTGTTCCCAGAGGTGAATTTTAGCAACAGGTTCCTTGGTTTTGAACTCTGTGCCTTGCTTTTTTTTGCTTTTTTTTTCTGCCTCTGAAAGCCGTTCTGAAACAGAGTTTCAGAAAAAAACTTTTTTTTTATGCCTCTGAAAGCCTCCAAAACAACTTCAGAAAAAAACCCTCTGAAGCTCTGTTTGGGGGCTTTTTTTCTGAAGCTTCATTTCTGATGCTTTTTTCAGCCTCTGAAACCTCCGTTTGAGAAGCTGGGCAGGGTTGAATTTGGAGTATAAGACGCACCCAGATTTTCACCCTCTTTTTTGGGGGGAAAAGGTACGTCTTATACTCCGAAAAATATGGAAAGATCAGATAGCAACAAGGATCTCAGTCATTGTCCTCCTCTCATCCTTGTGTTTGTGCTCATCCTTCTCCTCCTCCCTCTCCTCCTTCTGCTTCACTCCACAAACCTCACTCCCTTCTAGCTCTGATGATGTTACCTAGTTGGGTCATGAAACGTCTGCAAGGAAATGACCAAGCTCAGAGAGCTCCAAATGCTACAGATATGCTCGTCTTTCAAAACTTTCTCTTGCCCGAGTTTCTGCCTCTACTTGTGCAACAAAAACCACCGCTTAGCAGCGGCTTTCATATCCCAGCTTGGCTTAAGACATTCCATTTTCTAAACTGTGGCCGAAGCAACCTCGAATTTAAAGCTGCATTTACACATTTTGAGCCTGTTTCCAATGAGACTTGGAGGTCTTGCCAATCTCTTGCTTCTATCTGATGGGGAATAGTTTGAAATGCGGACCTGGTACAGGAAAGGCCATTTCATCAAACTCTCATCAAGGTGGCAGGATTGCCAACTGACCTGAAAAGAAATCATGGCGGCCCAAATCGAGTTGCACAAATCAGCAAATAAAGCATAGGAATAAATGACCGCTTCTTCTCATGATTGTCTGAACATCCAGCTGCTACTAAAGGCATAGCCTCAGAGACAAGATAAGAAAAAGTTAAGAAGTCTTGGTAGGTTCAGTGCTTTGTTTCGCATGATAACATTAAACTAAGTTTATATATTGTGCAAACCGTAATACGCTTTTCTGATTTTGGGTTGCCCTGTTTGGTGAAACAAATTTGCAATGAGCAAGCTGTGATTTAAGGCTTTGCACGTTCACCAACCCAGCCAACTGTGGTTTAGTCAACGATCCATTGTTAACGCACATCATGGCTTAAAATGTAGGTGTACTTATTGACTTATTTTTTTTGGGGGGGGTGTGTCAGGATAAAGAGGAAAAGTATGGGATGGAGATCCATCTAGGATACAGATTTATTTTACTCTACTTGATTATTTGATTTACGGCATATTTTACATTTATTATTTTTAGAAATAAGGTGGTGAATATTTTCCCTACCACAATAACCCTATGAAATGAATTGGGCTGAGAGAGGGGGACTTTCGTGCCTAAAACAGGACTAGAACTCACGGTCTCCTGGTGATTGGGCCAAAGACACTCGGACAACTTTAACACTTAAAGTGGGGCTAGAACTCACCATCTCCTGACAATTGGCTAAAAGTCACCCGGGCAACCTCTATGCCTGAAGTGGGACTAGAACTCACTGTCTCCTGCTGATTGGCCCAAAGTCACCCAGTTGCCTTCCGTGACTAAAGTGGGACGAGAACTCACCATCTCCTAGCAATTGGCTGAAAGTCACCCAGTCACCTATCATGAGTCTTGAACCAAGCTTCAAAAGAAATCCAGTTATTTATTAGGAGCTTCACGTCGGCATGTTCCAAAGTTAAGCCAGCTCTGACCCTACGTAATTTATACTCCAATTAAGACCCTGTTTTCCCCCTCCCCCCAGGGAGTGTCATCAATCACATTCGCCAACGGAGCAATTTCATGGGTTGTAGAGGTCAGTCCCCTCTGGCTGCTGTAGGTAACCCTGGGAAACAGCCTTGAGAGAGATAAGCGTGGAATGTGCATCTGTCTTTGGCTGCTGTGTCACTTCGCTGGTTTCCCATCCCCCCCGGCTTATGGCAACTCGAGAGCAAGCCAGGGATGCTTTGCGAGTTGGCATCATGCCTAAGATGGGGCTAGAACTCACTGTCTCTTGGT
The DNA here is from genome assembly GCF_028640845.1 of Ahaetulla prasina. Taxonomy (NCBI): domain Eukaryota; kingdom Metazoa; phylum Chordata; class Lepidosauria; order Squamata; family Colubridae; genus Ahaetulla; species Ahaetulla prasina. The sequence goes on from NC_080547.1 coordinate 15,866,993, forward strand.
GATTGGCCCAAAGACTCCCACCTAGACTAGAACTCCCAGTCTCCCACTTTCTAGCCTAATGCCTTCACCACCAGACCAAACTGGCTCTCTAGATGCCCAACATCTGGCAATAATGAGAATGTTTTAGCACCCCATTCACGCACTCACCCCTTATTTTAGGGAGCAGAGGCCTTTCTCTGGAAAGATAACAGAGACAACCCTAGCAGGACACCCAAAGCTGAAGCCATCAGCTTGCAACTGATATGGCCCCTATTATATTTTTTATCAACACTGCCATCCAATATTTCTTGGTGCTTTGTCTTTGCTTTGCATTTTATCAATATCACCGTCTGATTCTGCCATCCCCTCTCCACGGGTTTATTAATATTGCTTTCTGATCTCAGAGTAGGAAACCGTGTTTTATATTCTATGGCCATCAACATCCCTTGCCAAGCTCGGGTGCCATCTTTAATTAAATTTCCTCCTTGGTTCCAGCAAACTTCTCAGATTTCCCCCCTCCTCCTCTCTACCGAAGCAAAGTTCCTTGGCTGGTTTTTTTTTTTTTTTAATTCTTCTGCTAAAGTGGGTGGTTGAAGAAAAAGCAAGATCCTGCCCAGCTGGTAAGATGGTGTTTTTTTTTCAAAGGAAGGAAGGAAGGGGGAAGGAAAGGGGGAGGAAGGGAGTGAGGGAGCGAGGGAGGAAGGGAAGGAGAAAGGAATGAAGGAAAGAAGGAAGAAAGAGAAAGAAAAAGAAGGAAGGAAGGAAGGAAGGAAAGAAAGGAAAGAAAAAGGAAGGAAGGAAGGAAGGAAAGAAAGAAAGGAAGGAAGAGGAAAAATGAATGAAGGGAGGAAGGAAGGAAAGAAAGAAAGAAAGAAAGAAAGAAGGAAGGAAGTGAGGGAGGAAGGGAGTGAGGGAGTGAGGAAGGGAAGGAAGAAGAAATGAAGGAAAAGGAAGAAAGAAAGAAAAAAAAAGAAAGAAAAAGAAAGAAAAAGAAAGAAGGAAGGAAAGGAAGGAAGGAAGGAAGAGAAAGAAAGAAAAAGAAGGAAGGAAGGAAAGAAGGGGGGAGGAAAGGAGTGTGGGAGTGAGGGAGGGAAGGAGGAAGGAATGAAGAAAAGAAGGAAGAAAGAGAAAGAAAGAAAAAAGGAAAAAAAGAAAGAAAGAAGAAAGAAGAAAAGATGGATGTGATAGGGCATATCTTTTAAATATCAATGTCCAGTTAAAAAGCAGAAGAATTTTTGTGGACTGTCAGGATGGTAGGCATGGCAACTGGACTGAAGAATGTAATTAACTTTCCAGGAAATAAAAAACAACAACCCACCTTTCACATGGCAATCTCCAACCTGGCGCCCTCCTGAGGAGGGTTTTTAGCACTCATCATCCTGACACACCAGTGTGAGTGTTGAAATCCAACATGTCTTGAGGTGTTCGAGAGAGCCAAGCAACAGTTCATCATTTCCAAGCTAATTTCAGCCTGTCACATCTCAAGGATTCTCTCTTTAGAGTTTCTAGGCCTCATGAAGACATCTCAAGAAAACAAAGACTGAAACTCATTTTTCTCTCAGCTGGGTTCCCTTTGTACCTCTGGTCACCAACACTTTATTTATTTTAAATCTGATTCCCCCACCACCCCATTCTGAAACGAAGGTGATATTCTTTAAATAAAAACTGTTAAATAAATGGTGAATCAGCCAGACTCTATCCACAGGCCCTCTCTGCCTTCAGTCTTATATAGGATTTACACAGAATCAGATAGATGGATCAATGACAAGGAGGCATTAATATAAAATTTAGAGCAGTGTTGAAGGCAGGATATCTCTGGCAAGACCTGCATTCTCACAATCGAGGTGTGCATTATTCACAGCTATGTGCTAATAGCAACAGCAATGGCACTTAGACTTATATACCGCTTCATAAGTGCTTTACAGCCCTCTCTAAGTGGTTTACAGAGTCAGTCTATTGCCCCCAACAACCCGGGTCCTCATTTTATCCACCTCAGAAGGATGGAAGACTGAGTCAGCCTTGAGCTGGTCAGGATTGAACTCCTGGCAATTGGTGGAATTAGCCTGCAATGCTTCATTCTAACCACTAGGGAGGGAGGGAGGAAGGAAGGAAGGAAGGAAGGAAAGTAGCAATAGCACTTAGATTTATATACCGTTTCACAGTGCTTTACAGCCCTCTCTAAGTGGTTTACAGAGTCAGCCTCTTGCCTCTTCCTTCCCTTCCCCTCCCTCCCCCCTCCCTTCCTTCTCTTTCCTTTGTTTTCCTCCTCTCATCCTTCCATCTCCTTCCTTCCTTCCTTCCCCCTTAGACTTATCTACCACTTCATAGTGCTTTACAGCCCTCTCTAAGTGGTTTACAGAGTCAGTCTATTGCCCCCAACAACCCGGGTCCTCATTTTATCCACCTCAGAAGGATGGAAGACTGAGTCAGCCTTGAGCTGGTCAGGATCGAACTCCTGGCAATTGGCAGAATTAGCCTGCAATGCTTCATTCTAACCACTAGGGAGGGAGGGAGGGAGGGAGGAAGGAAGGAAAGTAGCAATAGCACTTAGATTTATATACCACTTCACAGTACTTTACAGCCCCTCTGTAAGCGGTTTACAGAGTCAGCCTCTTGCCCCCAACAATCTGGGTCCTCATTTTACCCACCTCGGAAAGATGGAAGGCTGAGTCAACCTTGAGCCTGGTGACAGTCGAACTGCCAAACTGCTGATCAGCAGAAGTAGCCTGTGATACTGCATTGTAACCACTGTGCCACCACAGCTTTTGCTAAGTTCTACCTTGCGCACCAACTTCTGAGCAAAGCATTATGTTTTCTTCATTACAATGGCCATTTTCAACAAATCCAGTCCTTTCCTTAAATGTAGTCTTAAGAAGGGAGGTATGGGTTACAAATTTTGCCTGGGAGTCACATCAAACCAACGCATTTTTCTAGAACTTCCACGTCTTCGAGGAGAAAAATACTCGGTCCGTTCTCCGCATTTTCAGATTTCCATCTGAAAATTAGACAAGACAGGCAGCAATTCTTCTTCTGCAACTCAATATATTTTGCCAGCTTTGGAGTTTTAAAATGTTATGTGCATTGATTTATTTAAGATCCTCGTATGCTGCTTTCCTTAAGCTTGAAGTTCGTTTACATGAGAATGGAAGAATATTTAAAATCACATAAAATATAGAAAACTCAATCATTGTGATCTATAGTCAACCAGCACAGTTTTAAAACAAACATTCAAAAGTATAACAAATGCTGCTGAGAACAGTCTGGCTGGTAAAACAAAAAATCTGGAAAAGTCACCGGAAAGCAAAAAGTAAAGGTAAAAGCAAAATTTCCGAGCCAGCTGACCTCACACGTTGGCCTACTATGAATGCAAAGTTCTCTCTTGGTTTGTTATCCATGAAACCTGCTTTCTTTTCTTATTTTCCTTGGCTATGTTTCTTCTAGCACAGGGGTCTCTAGATTTGTTAACTTTTAAGATTTGTGGGCTTCAACTCCCAGAATTCCTCATCTGGCTGAGAAATTCTGGGAGTTGAAGTCCACAAATCTTAAAGTTGCCAACAGACTCCTGTTCTAGCATCTACATAGCTTAGTCCACTTTACAGTGCTTCAAAACCCTCTCTAAGTGGTTTACAGAGTCCCCAACAATGTGGGTCCTCATTTTACCGACCTCAGAAGGATGGAAGGCCGAGTCAACTTTGAACTGGTCAGAATCGAACTGTGGTTGTGGACAGACATTCTGAAACGAAGGTGATATTCTTTAAATCAAAACTGTTAAATAAATGGTGAATCAGTCAGACTCTATCCACAGGCCCCCTCTGCCTTCAGTCTTATATAGGATTTACACAGAATCAGATAGATGGATCAATGACAAGGAGGCATTTATATAAAATTTAGAGCAGCGTTGAAGGCAGGATATCTCTGGCAAGACCTGCATTCTCACAATCGAGGTGTGCATTATTCACAGCTATGTGCTAATAGCAACAGCGATGGCACTTAGACTTATATACCGCTTCATAAGTGCTTTACAGCCCTCTCTAAGTGGTTTACAGAGTCAGTCTATTGCCCCCAACAATCTGGGTCCTCATTTTACCGACCTCGGAAGGATGGAAGGCTAAGTCAACCTTGAGCCTGGTGGGTTTTGAACTGCCAGATTGCAGGTAGCCGGCAGTCAGCAGAAGCAGCCTGCAGTACTGCACTTTAACCACTGCGCCACTGTGGCTCTTCAATGAAAGGAATGGACTTCCATTTGAACAGGCCAGACAGGAAGACGAAAATAATACATGCAGGAGACAATTCGTTTTCTTCTTGGGAAAAAAATGTAATTCAATTTCATCTTCGCTATTCGATTGTCTTCTCCCTGTTTGGCCTGATCAGCCCATTCCTTTTATTTCTGAACATGTTCAAGGAAAAAAAACAAAACCAAAAGACAAAGATAAGTCTAGGTGACAAGGATAATGTTGGACTAGAATTCACAATTGTCTGCTTTCTAGCCTAGGGTCTTAACCACTAGACCAGGAGTGTGTGTGGTGGCCCATGGGCCGGATGTGTCACCTGCTGGCCACGCCCAACCCAGCTCCCCGAATGGGAAAAACATCACGAAACATCACGTGACAGCAATGTGACGTAGTGAGTTTGACACCCGTGTGCTAGACCAAACTGGCTCTTTATTAATACAGTACAGGGGTGTCAAACTCAAGGCCTGGGGGCCGGATGCAGCCTGTGGGGTGCTTAGATCTCGCCCCTGGGGCTGTCCTGAAAACAGTGAAGGATCGGCCCTTGGTGCCTCTGCCAGCGAAGGTTGCAGGAGGCTGTCGCAGCCGGAAACAGAGTGTTGTGACTCCAGCCCCCGAACCTGGCCCCATGCCCGAAAGTGACTCTGAGAGTGAGGGGGAAGGGCCGGTAAGGCTTACCTCGGGAGCACCGATGCCTTTGGCCCGGCTCCAGGAGCCAGAACCAGACCAGTTGGAGGACGTAATGAGGCCGTCATCCCCTGATTCCTCCCTTCCCCTGGCTACGTCTTCAGATACAGCTGATAATAATCAGGCTTGGATTGACCCGCGCTTCAGAGGATTAGAGAGGCGTCGTCATCAAAGGGAAGGGTGGGGCAGGAGCCCCACCCCACAGGATATATAAGGAGCTTTGGGACTGCTCTCACTCCACGGGAAGCAAAAGTTTAGCTGAACCATTTCAAAAAGAGCTGAAAGTCTTGCTAGGTGAGTCATTTGTTTGAACTTTGGCAGGCAGCTGCGATTTCTCTGCCAGGACTGATAAGAGCCATGAATCCACTGGCTGAAGGCCAGCTCGTTACTCCGAAGTGGGGAAGGAGACAGAACACAGAACTCGGGAGCCCATTTTCGCTGGCAGAAGGCACCCCTGACACGAGTGACGTTGAGCTGGCCACACCCATCCTGCCTGTGCCCTTCCTGGCCCCCCAAGATCAAACACAACCCTGATGCGGCCCTCCATGAAATCGAGTTTGACACCCCCCGATATAGTATGATATCATCATGTAATTCACCCAGTTATGTTATGATACACATGACAGCTTACTTTGGACTCCTATAGACAGATCCGTAAGTCTATTAAAATACCAAATATGCCCAGCCAGGAAAACGAAAGTTTGCCTATCATAATCTGTTGCTAATTTGCTCAGTTTCTGGTAGATTTTGCGCATTCAGAAAAAAGTGCCAGTAACTGAGATTTTGCTGTAACTATCCGAAAAGACAGTCGATTTTCCTTCCTTCAGTGGTGGAATTTGAAGTTTTTACTACCGGTTCTGTGGGCGTGGCTTGGTGGGCGTGGTGGCTCAAGGCTATAAGAAGCCTGTTATTAAAACCAGCTGCCTGCAATTACTGCAGGTTCAAGCCCGGCCCAAGGTTGACTCAGCCTTCCATCCTTTATAAGGTAGGTAAAATGAGGACCCAGATTGTTGGGGGGGCAATAAGTTGACTTTGTAAATATACAAATAGAATGAGACTATTGCCTTACACACTGTAAGCCGCCCTGAGTCTTCGGAGAAGGGCGGGATATAAATGTAAATAAATAAAAAAAATAATAACTTGGTGGGCATGGCAGGGGAAGGATACTGCAAAATCTCCATTCCCACCCCACTCCAGGGGAAGGATACTGCAAAACCTCCATTCCCACCCCACTCCAGGGGAAGGATACTGCAAAACCTCCATTCCCACCCCACTCTGGAGCCAGCCAGAGGTGGTATTTGCCGGTTCTCCGGATTCCTCAAAATTTCTGCTACCGGTTCCACAGAACCTGTCAAAACATACTGAATAACACCCCTGTCTTCCTTCCTGTTCAGAAGGAAGCCCTTGGTTTCATTTGCTAAGCTCACTTGTTTCAGCAAGCAGAAATAATCTTGATTAGCTTCGTCTTCCTTGCTTTGATAAAGCAAAGGAGAGGTTTTTATAACAGAGTTTAATGAAATAAACCAAAGTTGAGATGAACTAATAGAATGCATTTAGGCTTCATTAGGCAATCAAAAGCTAAGGGAATTAAAACAAGTGAGAAGGCCCCTTCCCCCCACCTTATCAAAACAAATGCCTGCAATTCTTCTTCTTCTTCTTCTTTTTTTTGCAGAGTGTTGACTTTCAGTTTGAGCTCCATTGTCCTGTTAGCTTTTTAGAGATCTATTGAACTGAATAACGGCAATGTAATCCCTAACAGACACAGTCAATTGATGATACTGGATTCTGGAATGGGACTTAAAGCACTCTGGTGCAATAATATTAAATGTTTATTTTTATTTTTATTTTTTTATTTGCATTTATATCCCGCCCTTCTCCGAAGACTCAGGGTGGCTTACACTATGTTAGCAATAGTCTTCATCCTATTTGTATATTTATATACAAAGTCAAATTATTGCCCCCAACAATCTGGGTCCTCATTTTACCTACCTTATAAAGGATGGAAGGCTGAGTCAACCTTGGGCCTGGTGGGATTTGAACCTGCAGTAATTGCAAGCAGCTGTTGTTAATAACAGACTGCATTAGCAGTCTGAGCCACAGAGGCCCCTATTGTTTAAATTGTTTCATAATTATAAAATTGTAAGTCACCCAGAGTCACTTGGTTAAGCTGGGAGGATGGTGGGGCTATAGAAATTGATTGAATGAATGAATGAAAAATGAAAATTTATTTATTTATTTTATTTATTTATTTCATCAAGGATGTATTTTATGACAGAGACAAGTGTAAACTTAATTATAAATACATGTAAAGGATACAAATAAAAAAAAATCATTAAGACAGGGACGGTAGGCACGCTGGTGCTCTTATGCACACCCCTTACAGACCTCTTAGGAATGGGGTGAGGTCAACAGTAGACAGTCTAAGGTTAAAGTTTTGGGGTTTGGGGATGAGACCACAGAGTCTGGTAGTGCATTCCAGGCACTGACCACTCTGTTACTGAAATCCCTGTCCTAATGTTCCCTTTAATTATATTCATTTTGTGTATTCAATTCATGCTTACATATATTATCTAATATGTACTTGACAAAATAAATAAATAAAATAAATAAATAAAAATAAATTTTATTATTGGCTGGAGAAAAGATATACGTAGAGTAATAGTGTAAAGAAAGGAGGGAGAAATGTTATAACGAAGGAAATGACGAATATCAAGTTACGAGAAATGATTGAGGGGTAGGAAGAAGACCCAACAGATGTACTCAGATGATACACTGATGGATTGATTTTGTATTGCATGTGTGTTTGTTCATAAAAATAAAAAAAAACTTTTGAAAAAAAAAAGTAAGTCAAAGACTCATCTCCTGCACCCACAAGCTCGTCACAAGATCCAATCACACCACCGCCCAAACTGGAGACATCCCCCAGTCACTCCCATCCAGGTGCAGGCAGAACGTCCTTGACTTCCAGAGAAAAGAATGTTGTTATGGCTACATATCTTCACCACTCCTTGCAAATCCCCCCTCCCGTTTTCCCAGGGCACTAAATGTGGCAGCCCTGAAACTCCAAAGAAAAGATGGTCTCCAGGGCTGACATCAGATTTGTCTGATTATTGTCCTTAACAGATTTAACAGATTAACAGAGTTGGAAGGGACCTTGCAGGTCATCTAGTCCAACCCCCTGCCCAAGCAGGAGACCCTACACCTGCCTTTACCTAGGATCGAACTCACAACCTCCTGATTGTGCAGGAAGAGCGCCACCTCTAGGCCACCGCGGATGTGAGTTCTATTATTCCTCCTTGTCATTATGACATCACAAGGCGTTCTCCATTTTAAGTTAAAGACACCTATGTTGTTGTGGGAAGGGAATTCTTAACTATCACTAAAGATTAAATTAGGTAAACAACAACTTGCTTGAAATTTCAGATATCAATCAACCCCATCTCTATTTCAGTCCACAACTAGCATGCAAACAAGAAGAAGAACAAAGCAAAACTAACAGAATCAAACAACAGCACCACCACACAGGAAATATCAATTTTGATTACTTTCAACATGGGGCTACAGACAGCATTATATTGATAATACCAAACTAAAACTTTATTGATAACACTGAATTAAAACACCAAGCTGTCAGGAATAGCCAACACTCCAGAAGATAGGCTCAAGATACAGAAGGATCTTGACAGCTTGGGCGCCCTTGAACATTGGGCGCTAACTAACAAAATGAAATTCAACAGTGAAAAAAGTAAGGTTCTACATTTAGGCAAAAAATAACAACAAAATGCACAGGTACCATATATGTGGCACCTTGCTCAATAGTAGTAACTGTGAGAGGGATCTTGAAGTCCTAGTGGACAACCATTTAGATATGAGCCAGCAGTGTGCAGCAGCTGCCAAAAAAGCCAACACAATTCTAGGCTGCATAAACAGAGAGATAGAATCAAGATCACGTGAAGTGTTAATACCACTTTATAATGCCTTGGTAAGGCCACACTGGGAATATTGCATTCAGTTTTGGTAGCCACGATGTAAAAAAGATGTTGAGACTCTAGAAAGAGTGCAGAGAAGAGCAACCAAGATGATTAGGGGACTGGAGGCTAAAACATATGAAGAACGGTTGCAGGAACTCAGTATGTCTAGTTTAATGAAAAGAAGGAACTAGGGGAGACATGATAGCAGTCTTCCAATATCTCAGGGGCTGCCACAAAGAAGAGGGAGTCAAGCTATTCTCCAAAGTACCTGAGGGTAGAACAAGAAGCAATGAGTGGAAACTAATCAAGGAGAGAAGCAACTTAGAATTAAGGAGAAATTTCCTGACGGTTAGAACAATCAATAAGTGGAACAACTTGCCTGCAGAAGTTGTGAATGCTCCAACACTGGAATTTTTTAAGAAAATGTTGGATAGCCATTTGTCTGAAATGGCGTAGGGTTTCCTGCCTGGGCAGGGGGTTGGACTAGAAGGCCTCCAAGGTCCCTTCCAACTCTGTTATTATGTTATGTTAAAACTGAGCTAAGAATAACCGAGAAACGGAGACTCAAATCATGATACTGTGGGAAACGCGCCCCCCCTCCCCCGCTTCCACTCCTAGAAGAATGAAATAGTTTGGGAAATATTTAAAAAAGGCAGAATACTGAGGAGGCCAGCTTTTAGAAATGCAGATTTGGTAATCCATTCAGAAAGACTGGGTCAGGCAGAAACTCCAGATAAGCAATTAGGCAAGCCAAAAAGGGTTGAGAGGATTAGCTCAGACAAGCATCTAGGATTTGCATTTCCCCTTTCGCCTATAGAGCCAGCCATGACCCCATAGGCATCTGACAAGAGCCAATAGAATATTAAAGGACATATTTAGGAATAGGAAACTCAAACACAAAGCCCAAAGAAAGTATAAAAACCCACCCACTCTCAAACACCATTTTTGTCAGCTGCACGAGAACCGCAAACCCTGGTGGTTCTGCATCATCCGTAAACCTTTCTTTCTAATCAGCCTCCATGTTGTTTCCAGCGTCTCTTTCCCCAGCTTGGAACTGACCCAGATGGATTTTCCTTGGAAGAAATGTCCATCTGGGTTCAGTTCCAAATGGGGAGAAAGACAGTGGAAACATGGAGACTGCTTGGAAAGATGGTTTATTGATGAACAGGATCACACCAGAGGTGGGTTTCAGCAGGTTCTGACCAGTTCTGGAGAACCGGTAGCAGAAATTTTGAGTAGTGCAGAGAAACAGTAGTAAAAATTCTGACTGGCCCCTACCCCTATCTATTCTCTGCCTTCCAAGTCCCAGCTAACCAGGAGGAAATGGGGATTTTGCAGTAACCTTCCCCTGCATTGGGGAGGGAATGGAGATTTTACAGTATCCTTCCTCTGCCACGCCCATCAAGCCACACTCACCAAGCCATGCCATGCCCACCAAGCCACACCCACAGAACCGGTAGTAAAAAAATTTTGAAACCCAACACTGGATCACATGCCTTGAAGATCTTGGGAGAAGAAAAAGGGAGGAAATGCCGAGAGTGCCTGGGTTTTATGCCCTCTGTGGGCTTTTGAATTTGAGCTTGTGTTCTGATTGGTTGTCAGACTCCCATGGGGCCATGCAGGGATAACTTTGTAGGTTGTCTGTGTCCCAGGCTTGCTTTTTTTTTTTTTTCATAAAAAAGTTTTATTTTTACAATCATATCAAACAGCTCATCCAATGTACAGTCATATACAATTAGTCGGGCTTGCCCAGTCACCACCCCCATTTTTAACTCTCTTCCCTCTTCTACCTTCTTCTACTTTCCAGACCTTCGTCTCCTTCTCTTATCTACATCCTCTCTTCCCTCCACCCTCCACCTTCCTTCTCCCTCTTCTACCCCTCTTCCTTCCTCTTCTCCTCTTTCCTACCTCCTACTCTCTCCTCCTACTCTCTCCTCTTTTCTCCCTCCCCATCGTTCTAAAATGGTAACTGGGCAGACCCAACCCTACATTAATTATATTTATACATCTTCAATAATCAAGGCTTGCTTGAGCCTTGCTGGGTGATGATGTAATGAAGGGGTTTTGGGCAATTCCTATTAAGGCTCTGCTTGAAGGCAGTAGATCTTTGTTATGCAGAATAAACTGGCCTGGGACTTAATGGCCCATTAACAAAGGATGGGGGAGCTGAGTTTCTGCCTCCTCCCCTCTAGGGAAAATATTCTGCCCTTTTAATATTTCCTAAAATATTTCATTTTTCTAGGAGAGGGGTGAGTTTTAATTTCCTGCACAACAATACTTCGGTAAAGTCATTTTCGTTCCACTAAGCTTCACCTTGCTAAGGAACTCGTGGCTGGATGTAAAATATCCTTCACTGGCCGTGAACGCAGTCGATGTTTACCCAACAGCTTTTCAAAGTTTTGTTCCCTGTTTTCCTACGTTCAGGAAATGCCCTTTGTGACTTTTCAACTTGAGCAAAAAAAACCAAAACAAGGGAGCTAACTCTTTAAGTAAGGCTTTGGTCTTTTAAATTGACTTTTCTTTCCTAAGCCCTGCAGGGTTTTTGAAGGCTCACCAGTCTTCAATGGAGCTTTTATGAGCCTTTAGTGGCTTAAGACAAAACTAAATTTGCCCTAATCTCTCTTAAAACTCACAAGGCCTTTTCTACCCACCGCATTTGTTCCCTCAAGATTTCTTATTTTGCAGCTAGACTTGTGCCTGCCTTTTCGTACCTAAAATCCACTTTTTTAAAAACAACAACAACAACAACAACCGCAACCCCAATCTTTGGTGGTGATGCAGTGGGGGCAAAATAAGGGAGGGAGGAAAAGATTATTGTTTTGTGGCATTCAAGTGCCCTTTCCTACAAAGAATCGATAGGCTGTTTTATTGAATCTGCAAACATAGCTAGGAAACTTTTCCTGGATTGGAACACTTGAGACAGAAAGACGGATGGGTGCTTGGGAGAATCTTGCAATCTTGATTGCAATCTTGATTGCAGAAAATATAACTTCAGTAACAGAGTTGTTAATACTTGGAATACACTACCTGACTCTGTGGTCTCTTCCCAAAATCCCGGAAGCTTCAACCAAAAACTGTCTACTGTTGACCTCACCCCATTCCTAAGAGGTCTGTAAGGGGCATGCATAAGAGCACAAGCGTGCCTACCGTTCCTATCCTATTGTTTCCTTTCATTATATCCAATTAATATAGTTATTACATACTCATGCTTATATATATGCTTATATATTTCATGCTTATGCTTATATATACTGTGTGACAAAATAAATAAATAAATAAATAGAATATCCTAGGTGGAGAAACCTCGTTTGTCGAGTACATCACGTGCCCCTCTCCACATGCCTTCAGAAAATGTTCTCATTTTGCTTTACTTTCAGAATGAATCAAATCGAATAACAGAGTTGGAATGGACCTTGGAGGTCTTCTAGTCCAACCCCCTGCCCAGCCAGGAAACCCTACACCACTTCAGACAAATGGTTATCCAACATCTTCTTAAAAACTTCCAGTGTTGGAGCATTCACAACTTCTGGAGGCAAGTCGTTCCACTGATTAATTGTTCCAGCTGTCAGGAAATGTCTCTTTAGTTCTAAGTTGCTTCTTTCCTTGATCATTTTCCACCCATTGCTTCTTGTTCTACCCTCAGGTGCATTGGAGAATAGCTTGACTCCCTCTTCTTTGGGGCAGCCCCTCAAATATTGGAACACTGCTATCAGGTCTCCCCTAGTCCTTCTTTTCATTAAACTAGACTTACCCAATTCCTGCAACTGTTCTTTGTATGTTTTAGCCTCCAATCCCCTAATCGTCTTTGTTGCTCTTCTCTGCACTTTTTCTAGAATTTCCACATCTTTTTTACATCATGGCGACCAAAACTGAATGCAGTATTCCAAGTGTGGCCTTACCAAGGCCTTATAAAGTGGTAGTAACACTTCACGTGATCTTGATTCTTGAAAATTGACTGGGTGACTTTGGGACCGCCACTGTCTCTCAGCCCAACCAATCTCACAGGGGTTGTTATTGTGGGGAAAATAGGAAGAAGGAGTATCAGGTATGTTCTCAGCCTTGAGTTATTTATGAACAGAATAAAGGTGGGATATAAAACAAATACATCAATAAAATAAACAGCAATGGAAGGCAGCTGCTACTCAACCTTCTTCTTACCAGCCTAGATTTCTCCTTGCTGGGAGACGTTTGATGATGAAACATCCTTCCAGATATGTACTGTGTTTCCCCAAAAATAAGACCTCTTCTGAAAATAAACCCTCCCCCCAAAATAAGCCCTCCCTGAAAATATTTAAATGCATGCGCAGCCGGTCCCCGCCATTTTCTCTGGTTAGGGTTAGGGAGATAGAGCTGGAAATCAGCTAAGGCGGCAAGAAGAGCCCCATCTTGCTCCCCGCGCCCCAAAATAATAAGACCTTCCCGAAAATAAGGCCAAGCGCTTATTTCAGGGTTCAAAAAAATAAAATAAAAGACAGGGTCTTATTTTTGGGGAAACACAGGTATTCCTTTTTGCATCCTGGAGATCCTACCCCATTTTTCAGCCACGTGTTTGTTTAGAGAAGCAGGATCAGTAACAAATCATTAACCCTCTTCCCCAGAGACTCCAACCACAGGCCAATTGCAGCATCTGAAGTCAGAGCGATGACTGCTATCAAGTGAGGCTCTTCCCACGGAGAATAAAGTCTACGGAAGTGAAGGCTTTTCTGCAGGCAGTTGGGGAGAAATCAAAGGATATATTGGCAGAGCTAGGAATATATTTCCTCTCTTTTTCGCTCCTAAGAAAATGAGGATGTAACTGTTAAGTAGAGAGCTATAGTTCAGATTCACCGGAGCAGAACATATAAACAAGTCCGATGCCTGAGCAAAGACATCCATGTAGGCGCGGGTCGGGGTGGGTGGGTTCCTGTTTAATGCATGAGGATGGGGGCTTGGCGTAATTCACAATTAAGGCTCAGCCAACAAGCTTTCATGTTTCCCTGTTGCGCTTCCTCAACTTCGTGGTGGCGCGTCAATAGCTCCACCAGCTTTCCTAGGACGGCCTGTGGGGGAAAGGCAGGATTTGTATATTAGTCAGGAGTTTATGAATTATGCAACCACTGTTGGGAAACCAAACAGAGCTGGCTGCTGCGACCAGCCAGCCAGTTCCAGAAACAGAAAGACGAAAATAAGAAGAAGAAAAAAAGAAAGAAAGATCGCATCGTATTTATTTTGGTGTGCTATTAATTTGCTGGAAAAACGTGCCAGCCCGTGCTTGTGTTCGAGGAGGAATGAGGAGGTAAAGCTGAGGACGAGGGGTAGATTATCCCCTTTCGTGACTTTTTTGGAAACTTTTCGAAATAATTGGAGATGTTGGGTGGTCCATGGAAGCAAGGGAGTGCTCAAAAGCACACACACACACAAATATACAAATATGTCTATCCCAGTGGTGGAATCCAATTTTTTTTACTACCGGTTCTGTGGGCGTGGTTAGTAAGTGTGCGGTGGCTTGGTGGGCATGGCAGGGGAAGGATACTGCAAAATCTCAATTCCCACCCCACTCCTGGAGGAAAGATATTGCAAAATCAACATTCCCACCCCACTCCTGGTGGAAGGATACTGCAAAATCTCCATTCCCACCCCACTCCAGGGGAAGGATACTGCAAAATCTCCATTCCTCTCCCACTCCAGGGGAAGGATACTACAAAATCACCATTCCCACCCCACTCCTGGTGGAAGGATATTGCAAAATCACCATTCCCACTCCACTCTGGGGCCAGCCAGATGTGGTATTTGCCAGTTCTCTGAGCTGCTCAAAATTTCCGCAACTGGTTCTCCAGAACAAAATCACCATTCCCACCCCACTCCAGGGGAAGGATACTACAAAATCTCCATTCCCACCCCACTCCAGGGAAAGGATAATACAAAATCTCCATTCCCATCCCACTCCAGGGGAAGGATACTACAAAATCACCTTTCCTACCCCACTCCTGGTGGAAGGATACTGCAAAATCACCATTCCCACTCTACTCTGGGGCCAGCCAGACATGGTATTTGCCAGTTCTCCAAGCTGTTCAAAATTTCCGCTACCGGTTCTCCAGAACCTGTCTGAACCTGCTGGATTTCACCCCTGATCAATCCTCTCTGACCCGGCACTCAGGGGAATGAAATTCCAGAAAGTTTTGGCTTGATCGAATATTTGTAGCTCAGGGTTAACACCAGACCAACAATCAAGAAGTAAACAACACTCCAATCAAGGAATTACCAACTCAAAGAAAGAAACAAGGAACAGCAGCCCAGTCAAGGAACCAACCAGAACACACCCACCAACACTGAAAGACAAGTCACCTACATATAAACAAAGAGGAAACCAGGGGTGAAATGCTCCTGGTTCGGACCGGATTGCCCAATATGGTAGCGATTGTGGCGGGTGGTTCGGAGAACCGGTAGCAATCGCGGTGCAAAGCTCCACCCACCCGCCCAGCTGTCATTACTTCCTTGTTTTAACCAGGAAGTAATGTGTTTTGTACCCTCTGCACATGCGCATAAAGCTTTTGCGCATGCACAGAGGGTCTGTGCGCGCATGTGATGCACGCAGGGCGTATGCATTTCTGAACCGGTCTTTTTCTTTCTCTTTCTTTTTCCTTCTCTCTCTTTCTCTTTCTTTCTCCTCTCTTTCTCTCTTATTCTTTCTCTCTTTCTCCTCTCTTTCTCTTTCTCTCTCTCTCCCTCCCTCTCTCCCTCCCTCTCCTTTTAATATATTTTAGAGTTTTTCTCTACCGTCCCTCGGCAGGGCATTCTATCTTGGCCACCATGTAGCTCAAGCTTGAAAAGAAATCTCAGCCTTCCTTCTTCCTTTCCAGCCACCCTGCTTGGGCAATCTGTCAGCAGATGGCTGCAGAACAGCTGGCCTGGAAAAGGCTTTCTTGGGATCGGAAGGTCCAGCTGCGAGCCGGCTGGCTTCTCCCAGACTCATCTGTTCTGGTGCACAGCTGGAGTCGAAGGCTGACAAGGCTGGGAGTTTTAAAGCACAATTTGCTTCTCTGGGCCAAGAGGGATTCCTAAGGAGGAACATCTATTTTTATTTTTTTTTGTCAGGCGACTTCTATCTTGCGGGATCTGTGGAATATGGGGCTTCAGAAGAGAGAGGAGAAAAATAACGGAAACTTTTGCTGATGGAGAAGCCATCTTTCTTTCTTTCTTTCTTTCTTTCTTTCTTTCTTTCTTTCTTTCTTTCTTTCTTTCTTTCTTTCTTTCTCTCTCTCTCTCTCTCTCTTTCTTTCTCTCTCTCTCTCTTTCTTCCTTCTTTCCTTCCTTCCTTCGTTCTTCTTCTTTTCTTCCTTCCTTCCTTCCTTCCTTCCTTCCTTCCTTCCTTCCTTCCTTCCTTCCTTCCTTCCTTCCTTCCTTCCTTTCTTTCTCCCTCCCTCCCTCTTTTCTTTCTTCTTTCTTTCTTTCTTTCTTTCTTTCTTTCTTTCTCTCTCTCTTTCTTTCTCTCTCTCTCTCTCTATTTCTTCTTCCTTCCTTCCTTCCTTCCTTCCTTCCTTCCTTCCTTCCTTCCTTCCTTCCTTCCTTCCTTCCTTCCTTCCTCCTTTCTCTTTCTTTCTTTCTTTCTTTCTTTCTCTCTCTCTCTCTCTCTCTCTCTCTCTCTCTCTCTCTCACACACACACACACACACACACACACACACACACACACACACACTGAGAAGCAAAAGAAGAAGAAATAAAGGAGAGCTATTCAATAGTTGATTTAGATACAGGTAGTCCTTGACCTACGACCACAATTGAGCCCCAAATTTTTGTCGCTAAGGGAAACATTTGTTGAGTGAACTTCGTCCCATTTTATGACATTTCTGGCCACAATTGATCTCTGCAGTTGTTAAGTTAGTAACACGGTTGCTAAATGAATCCTGCTTCCCCATCGACTTGGCTTATAATAAGGTCACAAAAGGGGCTCACGTGCCCCCCCCCCCCCGGGACACCGCAACTGTCATAAATATGAGCCAGTTGCCAAGGATCTGAATTTTGATCATGTGACCATGGGGATACTGCAGCGGTCGTAAGTTTGAAAAACGGTCATAAGTCATCTTTTTCAGAGCCATTGTAACAAGGAGTGGTGGCTAAATGAACGGTTGTTAAATCAAAGACTACCGGATCTCTAATTTTAACCAGTGGCCCTTCTCTTTTGGGCCTTGCTAGCTGAACAGATTATCTCCGTGGGATAAAAATGGCACTTTTAAAAAGGTCCATTTGGATCCAGCCAAATATTATTTCAGTCGCTATTTGTCTCCTGGTTTCAGCAAAGGTTAGTATCCAGCTGATCCTCTCTAGGCTTGGAGGCTGAGAGCCAGGGATGGGTTCTACTTACCTTTACTAAGGGTTTGCAACGGGAGCGAGCAGGCTTTTGCGCATGCACAGATTGTCAGCGATGACATCGGGGCGGGTGGGCGGAGCCTCCCGCTGCCATTACTCCCGGTTCGCAAGAACCAGACTGAACCAGGAGCAACCTACCGCTGCTAAGAGTGTTACCGTAACTCTGTTTAAGAGCTGGACAGGGTTCTTTTAGGGAATCTATTTATGATGCTTGCAGTGTCCTGGGTTCGGGTGATTCCCCCCACCCCCTTTTTGCAACCTTCTGACAAGAAAAGTCAATGGGGAACCCACATTTCTGTAACCATTGTGGGAAGCTACCCTCCCTCCTAGAAGAATTTATTTATTTATTTATTTATTTTTCAAATTTATATACCGCCCTATCTCCCTAAGGACTCAGGGTGGTTCACAGGCAGTTAAAATACATATAAATACAGATTAAAAACAACAATTAAAAAACTTATTCTATTGCCCAAATTTAAAATAGTATAAATAATAAAAACCCCTTAAAACCCATAACTTTAAAATCTAATCCAGTCCCGCGCAGATGAATAAGTGTGTTTTAAGCTCGCGACGAAAGGTTCGGAGGTCCAGAAGTTGACGAAGTCCTGGAGGGAGTTCGTTCCAGAGGGTGGGAGCCCCCACAGAGAAGGCCCTTCCCCTGGGTGTCGCCAGACGGCACTGCCTAGCTGACGGCACCCTAAGGAGTCCCTCTCTGTGAGAGCGCACGGGTCGGTGGGAGGTATTTGGTAGCAGTAGGCGGTCCCGTAAATAGAATGAAATATTTTGAGAAATATTTAAAAAGGCAGGATAAAGTATCTCCTATGAAAGAGAAATAAAAATCTTAAGGGAGACAGAAACTCAGAGCCTCAGCTCCCTGCCCCCCTCTGCCCAAGCAGATACTAAACTAAAGCCAGCTGTTAGAAATGCATATTTGGCAATCCATTACTCCCTGCAGCAAGGTCTGAACAAAGGAAGGTTAGCTCTCAGCCTCAATAGGAATTGCTCAACAAGCTCATTGCATCAGCCCAAACTTCAACCAAACCTAGCCCAGACAAACTCCTAGGATTTTTACACAGCCCCAGGGAAGTCTTGCAAAAGCCAATAGAATACATGTTTTTGCACAGGAACAGGAAGCTCAAGTGCAAAGCCAAAGAGAAGATATTTAAAAAAAACCCCACTGTCAACTCCATGTGGTCAGCTGCACCAGAGAACCATGTGCTTGGTAGTTCTGCTTTCATCGTTAAACCATCTGTTGTGTCTGCGCCCCCCGAGCCGGGCCCCCTGCCAGAAAGTGACTTGGAAAGTGAGGGGGAAGGGCCATCAGGACTTACCTCGGGAGCACTGGCTTCCCTGGCTCAGCTCCAGGAGCCAGAGGCAGGCCAGGTGGAGGAGATAACGAGGCCTCCGTCCCCTGACTCTTCCCCCCCCAGGCCACGCCTCCAGACCCGGCTGACGGCAATCAGGCCTGGCTGGACCCTAGGTTTCGTAGGCAGGAGAGGCGGGAACAACAGAAGCAGGGGTGGGGCAGGCCTAGGAAGTGCTGAGTCATGGAGCCACACCCTACAGGATATAAAAGCAGCGAGGGCTGCTATGCCTCTTCGTAGCAGGCAAATCAACTGCTTAACTAGAGCTGAAGTACTGTTTGTTGACTCATCGGCATCAAGGGAGATAACAGAGACACTTGGCAGGCGCTCGCTAGTTTGCTGCCAGAGTTGATAGTGCCGGCTAATTAAGTCATCGCTCGGACTGAGGCGAGGGGGACAGAGCACCATCTTTCCAAACAGCCTCCATGTTTCCAATGTCTTCCTCTTGGCTTGGAACTGAACCAGATGGATATTCCTTCTAACACTGTGTTCCTAACTTAACAACTGCAGTGACTCGCTTAGCCCCTGTGGCAAGAACGGTCATAAAACAGGGCAAAGCTCCCTTGACAAGCGACTTGCTTAGTGATGGAAATTTTGGACTCCATTGCCGGTCGTAAGTCGAGGACTACCTGTGCTTTTCTTCCAGCTTCTTCTCTGCTGATTGCTCAGCCCTTGTGGAGCCTTTCTACTTAACCACACCCCCCCCAGCGAAATACCTGGAAACAGCTGACTGTCAAGGTTCCAGAAAAACCTCTTCTGCATAAAAAAACTCAGAAGCCATTGTTTTTCAGAGTTCTTTACTAGCATGAGGAAACTGGCACACGATGAGTGAAATTCCAAAACTGAACTTCCGGATTCTTTTCCCAGTTATATAAACCCCAAGAGCCCCACCCCCCTCACCCCTTTGCTGGTCACATGGTCCCACGTTCTCCCAGTTCATTCGAATATCTTCTCGCCACTCTTCCTGCAGATGTGAACACCATCCGACCTTGACCGCTTGAAGAATGTTACCATACCCCTCAGCCCCCCTTCTTCCCCTCAAGGGAAAAATGTGGCAGCGTCTGGAACCCTAAAGTCTAGTATGGTTTCCAGGCCTGACACTGACATTGTTTTGGAGCGGGCAATCAAATTTCTTAAATCGAGGTTGACGAAGGCAACCTATCCGATCACACACAAAAGCTCGTAATGTGTTTGTTGCAGGGAACTGACGGAGGGAAGAGGCTTGTAACACATCCAGAATGCCACCATCGGAGTACTTGGTTCCGTTAGAACAAAAAACTCTTTTGCTGCTATCTCGGGTACCATCATCCTTGCCTTTCTAATTGCTCTCGGGGACGAGAGAAGCAGCTGGGGGGCCGGGGGGGGGGGGCGGGGAGAGGTGGGAGAGCATAACGACTGTTTTCAGCTTGCTAGCCACAACCGGGTGTGCATAGTGGCGGAACCAGCCGTTGACGAGAAATTGTCATGCCTGCTTGTCGAAATGAATGAGGTGGCTGTCGCTGTTCTCAGTTAGCAGATGTTTGATCCACCGGAGAATTTCACAGGCAAGAGCCTAGACTAGAATGAAAACAGAGAAACGGCTGGCATTGGCAGAACACCCAGGTCTTGGGAAAAGATTCTCTCCGTTGGCCTTGAGAGATCCTAAACTTGGGGGAAAAGAGGCTTGACGGTTAGCACCAACCCTTTCCTAGAAAAATGAAATATTTTAGGAAATATTTAAAAAGGCAGAATATTATATTTCCCCTAAAGGAGAAAGGGGACATGGTGGCTCAGGGGCTAGGACGTTGAGCTTGTCGATCGAAAGGTCGGCAGCTCAGCAGTTCGAATCCCTAGTGCTGCCGTGTAACGGGGTGAGCTCCCATTACTTGTCCCAGCTTCTGCCAACCTAGACGTTTCGAAAGCACGTAAAAATGCAAGTAGAAAAAATAGGGACCACCTTTGGTGGGAAGGTAGCAGCGTTCTGTGCGCCTTTGGCGTTGAATCATGCCGGCCACATGACCACGGAGACGTCTTCGGACAGCGCTGGCTCTTCGGCTTTGAAAGGGAGATGAGTACCGCCCCCTAGAGTCGACAACAACTAGCACGTATGTGCGAGGGGAACCTTTACCTTTAAAGGAGAAAGAGAAGTCTCAAGGAAGACAGAAACTCAGAGCTTCAGCTATTTGGTGCCCATTGAGAAGCCCTGCGCCAGCCACTCTACAAAACAAAAAACCTTCAGCTGCAGGGTGATGGGATTAAGACATGACCCTCCATGGCATTATAGGATTATCTAGCAGTAGGGCTCACTGCCTTGCAAAATCACCTGTTGGGTTCATTGCATCAGCCCAAGGCTCAACCAAACTTGATTCAGACAAACGTGACTCCACACGGGAATCTGGCAGCAACCAATAGAACACATGCTCTTGTCACAGGAACAGGAAGCTCAAGTTCAAAGCCCCAAGAGAGGGAATAAATGCCTCTCACTCTCCATTCCATGCGTTCAGATGCACCAGGACCATGTGCTTGGTGGTTCTGCTTTACCATTAAACCATCTTTCCAATCAGCCTCCATGTTTCCAGTATCTTTCTCCCCACTTGGAACTGAATCAGATGGATATTTCTTCCATTAAAGGAATTGGGAGAAGGTGTAACTTTCCTTGCAAGCTTTACCTCGGAGGACTGAGTACAGCCCCTTTGGCAAGGAGTAATGGAAACAGCTGTGCTGGATTTTAAGAATTGGGACCAGTTTTTTTCCTCCTGTTCTGTAGGTTTAGTCTGTCCTGCCTTGTAACGTAGTTCCCGTCTTCTGATTTCAGGCGAAGAGCTTATGAAATGGTATAGAATCCGGCACTTTGCGCTTTGCAGCTTTCTGATTTATCCCCGAAAACGCAGAGATCTCGGGGTTTGTATGAACGTTGCAAAGAAAGAGCCTCTCGTTTAGATGAAAATGATGTTTGTGGGTGGGTTTTACGGAGGCATAATCTGCTTCAGCGTGGCACAGAAGAAAAAAAAAGGAACAGGAAGATGATTCTCTGCCTTGATCAAATCAAGGAGGCTTATTTTGCAGGGTACAAACCAATGGTGGGATTCAGCCAGTTCGCACCTATCCGGGAGAACCAGTTGTTAACTTTCTAAGCAGTTCGGAGAACCGGTTGTTGGAAGAAATCTCATTTTGGTTTTTTCCACTTTACAGGGCTAATCCTGTAAGGAAGGCAGGAAGGAAACATTCTGGTGGTGTTTCTAGCCTAATCTTCATTGCCCTGCTTACAGAAACTGCCTCTCGGGTTAACCCTTGCTACATTGTAACAGCTAAAGCGAAGCGCCCATCGAGGTGAGTGATGTTGAGTTGGCCACGCCCACATAGTCACATGACCACTAAGACACGCTTACCCAGCTGGTCATTAAGGCAGAGAACCGGTTGTTAAATTATTTGAATCCCATCACTGGTACAAACACATGCACGCTGGACCAATGGCCTACCGTATAAATGAGACGATCAACAAAGAATCAACTAAGAGAAAAGATGCCACCAGGTGAGGAGCAAGAAGCATTTGGTTTCTTTTTTCTATTTTTGGCAGCATTGCTTATTCCGGTTGCAGCCAAAACTCTCCTTGCAAGGTGAGTTCCATTTTGAATCAAAAGGGAATGGCTGCATTTTAGGTACCTGCAGATCTGAGGATCATTGAGCTTGGGAAAGTTTAAGTCCAGGTAATTATGGATATGATTGGGGGGGGTTATGTCTTAGGAATTCCCATCCCCCCTTGCATTATCCTAGAAACATATCTTCTCATTAGTAACAACAAAATAATCATTATTAGCAATAACAACCTCTTGAACACCATTGGCATTGACAAAAACACCATCAGTCAATTGCAAAAGGCAGCTTTACCTGGAACAGCTTAAATCCTGTGGCAAGACCTTTAACCCCATCAAACAACTGGTTATCCCAGGTCCTTGGGAAGGGCTTTAAAGCCGGGTTAAAATACCAAATCTAGACTAAACATCTGGCTGACTGTGCAACCAACCATAACAATAATGTACCAATAAACTCACAAATAACCTGCTGTCCTTCCATAATATTCAAACTAAGTAGATAGTAATCTAAATTATTATTATCTCTCATCTCTCCATCCATCCACTCATCCATCCATCCACCTATACATATCTATCTATCTATCTATCTATCTATCTATCTATCTATCTATCTATCTATCTATCTATCTATCTATCTATCCATCCATCCAATCTTCTATCTCCAGTCTTCTGTCTTTATCTCCAATTTCCTGTCTGTCTGTCTCTCCTGCCTCCAATCTTCTGTCTGTCTGTCTACTCTCTCTCTCTCTCTTTCTCTCATCTATCTGTCTGTAGCCTGTCTGTCAGTCTATTGTCTGTCTGTCTGTCTGTCTGTCTATCTATCTCTATCTGTCTGTCTGTCTGTCTGTCTGTCTATCTATCTATCTATCTATCTATCTATCTATCTATCTATCTATCTATCTATCTATCTATCATCTATTTATCTATCTATCTATCTATCTATCTATCTATCTATCTATCTATCTAGCTAGCTAGCTAGCTAGCTAGCTAGCTATCTCTAACTAATCCATCCATCCATCCATCCATCCATCCATCCATCCATCCAAACTTTTATCTCCAATCTTCTGTCTGTCACCAGTTTCCTATCTGTCTGTCTGTCTCATCTGTCTCCAATCTTCTGCCGGTCTGTCTATTCTCTCTCTCTCTCATCTTCTATCATATATCCATCCAAGATATGTTTTATACATAAATATGAACACCCCTTCCAAGCGCAAAGCCAAATCATCATCCCACCAGATTTGAAATCCTAGGCTTAGAAAACTTGGAACTCTGTCGCCTTCAACAAGACCTAAGTTTAACTCACAGAATCATCTATTGTAATGTCCTTCCTGTCAAAGACTACTTCAGCTTTAATTGCAATAATACTAGAGCAACTAATAGATTTAAACTTAATGTCAACCGCTTTAATCTAGATTGCAGAAAATATGACTTCTGTAACAGCATCATCAGTGCTTGGAATACTTTACCTGACTCTGTGGTCTCTTCTCATAATCCTAAAAGCTTTAACCAAAAACTTTCTACTACTACTACTACTACTACTATTATTATTATTATTATTATTATTATTATTATTATTATTATTATTATTATTATTATTATTATTATTATTATTTGAATTTTTATACCGCCCTTCTCCCGAAGGACTCAGGGCGGTGTACAGTACGGTGTATTGACCTCACCCCATTCCTAAGAGGACCATAAGGGGCGTGCATAAGAGCACAAACGTGCCTACCGTTCCTGTCCTATTGCTTTTCTTTTCTTCTTCCTATATATATATGCTTATACCTTTATATACTATATAACCTTTCTGTATGATAGTTACATATATTGTTGTGACAAAATAAATAAATAAATAAATAAATAAATAAATAAATAAATAAATAAATAAATAAATAAATAAATAAGAAGAATTCAGGGATCACTGTAGATCTTCGTGGCTATCCTTTAACCACATTGTCAGATTTTAGTCTTGTGCTCAGATAGGGTAGTGCTGCACCAGCTCCTTCAGGCTTTTCCTTGGAAAGGCGTCCAACTTTGCAGAGGTATCAGGGAAAGCAAGACAAGAAAATATTGAGGCTCCATTTCACTGATAGAGATATTAAGGTAAACAGCATCTCTGCACGTCTTGGAGTTTCCTCCATCCTAGCGTTTACTTTCTCCCAGTAGAGACAAAGGTTAGCTGAGATCATACAACCAGTCGGATGCCCAGGCTCCAACTCCCTGGGGCTAATTACGAAACAACATTAGATAAAAGTCAACATATGTTGTAAAAAGCTCCATGCTTCATCGCCTGACAGTTTGTAACAATGTGCTCTTGTAACAGCTGTCAGGCAGCAATGCTGGAAAATGAATAATATGCTGATTTATGGATATCGGCTCTGCCCTTGCGCTCAATTCAGCTACTGCAAGACAAGAGTTGCCCTCTTCAGCTTTGGAGGATGGAGGGTGGGTGGGTGGGGTTTTCTTGGCGGTTTTGATGTTGTTGATTTTTAATGCTGGGCACCACCCGGAGTCCCCATGTATGAGTTGGGCAGCCATAGAAATCTATTTACTATAAATAAATAAATAAGAGAGACAGCTTAAACTGTTGGTCATGGTGTTGACCTAGAGATCCGGAGATGGTGAATTCTAGTCCTACTTTAGGTATGACAGCCGGCTGGTTGACTTTGGGCCAATCACCAGGAGACTGTGAGTTCTAGTTCCACCTTAGGCATGAAAACTAGCTGGGTGATTTTGGGCTAATCACCAGGAGACTGTGAGTTCTAGTCCTTCCCTGTGCATGAAAACCAGCTGGGTGACTTTGGGCCAATTACCAGGAGAATGTGTGTTCTAGTTCCATTTAGCTATGAAAACTAGCCGAGTGTCTGTGGATCAATGACCAGGAGACTGTGAGTTCTAGTTCTGCCTTATGCATTAAAATTGGTTGGGTGACTTTGGGCCAATTACCAGGAGAATGTGTGTTCTAGTTCCATTTAGCTATGAAAATTAGCCGAGTGTCTGTGGATCAATCACCAGGAGACTGTGAGTTCTAGTTCTGCCTTATGCATTAAAACTGGCTGGGTGATTTTGGGCCAATTACCAGGAGAATGTGTATTCTAGTTCCATTTAGCTATGAAAACTAGCCGAGTGTCTGTGGATCAATCACCAGGAGACTGTGAGTTCTAGTCCCACTTTAGTCATGAAAACCAGCTGGGTGTGGGTTTTTCCCCCCATTCCTTTCCTTTTGGACCTTAAGCATCCTTGCATCATTGCTTCTACTCAGACATAAATGTTTTTGCTAAACTACAAAGACAAGGATTGCAACCAAAATCATCTCACATAAAAAGAAGCAAACTGTGTGCGTAATGGCTAGTTTGTCACTCAAGAGTAAAGTGCATACCTTCCATCCCAAAAATTCAAAGAATGGAAAACTGCAACTGCCGTCAAGAGAAGGAAATTAGAATCTTTAGGACACAGAATAGAATAGAATAGAATAGAATAGAATAGAATAGAATTTTTTATTGGCCAAGTGTGATTGGACACACAAGGAATTTGTCTTGGTGCATCTGCTCTCAGTGTACATAAAAGAAAAGATACGTTCACATCACACGTAACAAGAAGAAAAATCAATTATTTTAATTACAAGGAAAAGAATGGGTGGGGGGGGAGTTAGCACTGGAAAATGCAGCATATCCTGGCTGGAAAAAAATATATATATTTGGATATGGCAAAAAAGAAGAACATGTCATAAAATTATGTGGACTTTGGACCAAGTAGTTCAATTATTGCTCAACTTTGTAAATCCTCACATTCTTGGACTGTTGCTGCGAGAGACCCCATCTGTTCTGACCTAGGCTTCCTTACAAAGCAAGAAGCACAATCTTAGTCCTGAAAAACCTCTTTTATTCATACACCTGTGAATTATTGTCATTCACAGTCCGAAAGGCTTCTCAAACAGTCTTTCAGGGGAATGCTTATAAACACCCACCTTATCTCCCTTGGAATGCTGCCAGAGAACCTAACTGCCAAACGCCGGGCAAGGCCAAACTTAGCACAGAGTCAAACAGAACTTTCCAAAGCTTGAACCGACCAGATGAACTAATTGCTTCCTGCAAAAGCTCACGTCCTGTTTGCTCCTCTTTTATATCTTATGGGAGGGGCCAATCATCTCCAAGCCTTACTCTCAAGTCGACCCTGTTTTCTTAATTGTTCTTGTCTTCTGGCAGCTCTGCGCATGCACACACTGGGAACAGGCTCCCGCTGTTCTTCTGCCTTGCTGATGTCAGACTCCGGAGGCTCCGGAGGCAACAAAGAACTACCAGATGGCCTTGGCCCCCTCTCTGCCTCCGACTCAGAGCCCTCGTCTGAGCCTTCCACAGATTCCAGGACTGGCCCACTTCCTCCCCAACCTCCTCACTGTCTGAATCTGCTTCCAGCTCTGCTGGCCACTGGTGGGCCACAACACCATCCTCCAAGCTGCCTGTCTCGATGCAGTTGGAAATTTTCACTTATTAGAGCACAAAGAAGGCTCTGCAACTTTTTCCCTGGGAAAGTTTCATATTCCGCTCGTTTTGCCTTTTCTTCCAGATTGAAAGAGACACAGCCTTACCGGTTTTTTAACGTGCTATTTTTAAACCAGCCTTCTCTCTGTTGCACAGGCTGCTATAGGTTACTGAACTAAAATTTACCTAACCCATATGCTGCCGAGAGAAAGAAGAGAAAGCTTAATTGGCATTTGATGGGGAGGGGGGAGTGAATCTAAACTTACTCGCATCCTTTTGCCATTTAGTGCTTCTATTTTTATTTTTAAGCCTCATGTTGTCAGAAAAGCAACTTTTAACGGAGTTGTCGGTGCAAATGATTTTAACTCAATGGGAAGGGGAGGTCTCTGAGTTGACCTTGGCCACGTGTCCTTCAAAAAGACGTTGACTATGTGTCAGAATGGTCAAACAATTGGCACTTCCAAATCTCAACCAACAAATGCTCTGTCTTACACATTGGCAAAAAAATAAATAAATCAGAACACAAAATACAAGCTGAGAGGATACGACCACGTTAGACGACCCTTACTTGTCAAGGACCTTGGAGTACTCATCTCTAAGTGCCAGAGCCCACTGTAAGCAACATTGCCAAAAAGGCATTAAGAGTAGTTAACCTAATCTTGCGTAGCTTCTTCTAATATTATACTGCTAACTAGAGCATAGAAAACATTTGCTAGACCAATTCTCGAATACAGCTCATCTGTCTGGAACCTGCATTGCATATTGGACATTAATACAATCAAGCGAGTCCAGAGATATTTCACGAGAAGAGTCCTCCACTCCTCTGCTCACAACAGAATACCTTAAGCCACCAGGGTTGAAATTTCGGGCTTGGACAGCTTAGAACTACACCACCTTCGGTCTGACCTAAGCGTAATACATAAAATGATCTGCTACAATGTCTTACCTGTCAATGACTACTTCAGCTTCAACCGCAACAATACACCAGCACAAACTCAAGGTAAACCATTCCAAACTCAATTGCAGAAAATACGACTTCAGCAACAGAGTGGTCAGTACCTGGAATGCACTACCAGACTCTGTGGTTACTTCCCCAAACCCCCAAAACTTTAACCTTAGACTGTCTACTGTTGACCTCACCCCATTCCTAAGAGGTCTGTAAGGGGCGTGCATAAGAGCACCTGCGTGCCTACCGTTCCTGTTCTACTGTCCCCATTTATTCGTATCCATTTCATGTATTCATGGTCATGTTTATACTTATATCTGTTATCCTATATAGGCCTGACAAAAATAAAAAATAATAATAAAAAAATGTCCCAAAGGTGCTCCCCCTCCCCCCCAAAAAAGGCAACTGGGCTTCCTAGTTTTTTTCTCTCTCCTGCATTCCTCTCCTGCAACCTCTCCTCTCCCACATCCTCTCCTTTCCCGCATCTTCTCCTTTCCTCTCTCCTTTCCATCTTTTGGAATAAAACTAGACACTTTAGGGCTGGCCGGGCTGACGGCCCTGAAGGCCAAAAATAAAATGAACAGAGTACAAGCCACATACTGTAGATACTGCAACACAGTTAAAAGTTTGGAGGACAACTGAATAGTCACAGCAGATTAACTGAATTTACCAAACCAAAATCCAAAGCGGTGGAAAGAAAGACCGTGCATTTGACAGTCAAATGGATAAAACACTGCGGTGTTTCCAAATTTGCTTTAAGGGGCAGAATAAACCAAAGACATTCTCAAATCCAGGTGAGTTTTGTGGAAGAACTTTTGAAAATGGCAACTGAGCAAGCCCAACAATTCACAATGAACTTCTCCACTGCGTGCTTATTGCTGCAACAGATGCCGTTAAGGAACAGATAACAAAAATAGAATTTATAGCCTTGGGAATGTTGTCACTGGAAAAACAAATGATACAGCACATGAATGATTTTAATAAAAAGAAAGTGGAAATTTGCCCATTAGAAGAACGCTGGGCACCCTATCTGTATAAGTGAAGATTGAGTTGCTGGGAGATTTAGGAGCACCATTAAGGGGAAGTCGGAGGCTGAAGCAGACTCACAACTTCAAACTTTTTTCTTTCTTTCAATGACCCTGTAATCCTTTGCATCGAGGGGGGTTGGGATGACTGAATGGAGCTGAGGGTTTACTGGCCGGATACCCTTCCTGACACCTACGCAGGGTTCACAGCAGATATTTTCTCTTTGCACCCAGAGAGAGAAAAATATCGATCGCTACTTAGGATTGAACTCACAGCCTCCTCATTGTAAGTCAAGAGCTTTAACTCTAGGCTACCACGCCGCTCACTCACATCTTTACAATATGACCTGAGAAAAGCAAAATGCTGTATAATGACGCATCTACATTTATGGAGTCTCAAAGGTGCTTTTTTCCCCAAAAGACAACTGAACTTTCTTGGTTTTTTTTTCCTCTTTGAAAACATTTCACTTCTCATTCAAGAAGAGTCTTCCATTGCAACTGACTGGAGGAAAATGGAAATATTTATATTCTTTGCAGTTATCTGGTCGGTTAGCTATCTGAGAGTCATTGAGGCTACCTGGGGGTTTATCCATACCAGAGGTGGGTTTCAGTAGGTTCTGACCAGTTCTGGAGAACCGGTAGCAGAAATTTTGAGTAGTTTGAACCGGTAGTAAAAATTCCGATTGGTCCCACCCCCATCTATTCTCTGCCTCCTGAGTCCCAGCTGATCCCAGCTAAGGAAACTTATTAGTCAGAAGCGACCCATGAATAAAACCCAGTTAATAGAAGCCATCCTTCAATCTTGGTTTCACATGATAACAGCTGCAGAACTGAAAGACTTGGTTTACTCCGTGGGAAGACGTTTTAAGGCCATTGTTCATGCTAAAGATTACCCAACTGAGGATTAACTGACATGGTGATCATTTTTGTATATCTCATTTTTTCTATGTTGATAATTTGTGTATATCTTGTTTCACTTTTCTTCTTTACTGTAACTGCTATTCTAATAGTAAATCTTTCATAAAAGTTATCACATTACATTCTTGATTAAATTATCTTTCCACTGATATATAATTTTACGGTACTACTCCCCCCAAAAAGTGGTGTTATTAGCTAGTTTTAGAAAATACACTCTCCCCAAAAGGTTTCCACGATTTTGGCCACGACTGTATGTAGAGTGCTAGACTAATTCTTGAATACAGCTCGACTGTCTGGAACCCATACCACATTTCTGACATCAATACAATTGAACGTGTCCAGAATTATTTTACAAGAAGAGTTCTCCACTCCTCTGAATACAACAAAATACCTTATGCCACCAGACTTGAAATCCTGGGTCTAGAAAATTTAGAACTACGCCGCCTTCGACATGACCTGAGTTTAACTCATCATCTATTGCAATGTCCTTCCTGTTGAAGACTACTTCAGCTTCAATTGTTACAATACACGAGCACACAATAGATTTAAGCTTAATGTGAGCCGTTCCAATCTTGATTGCAGAAAATATGACTTCAGTAACAGAGTTGTTAATGCTTGGAATAAACTACCTGACTCTGTGGTCTCTTCTCAAAATCCCCAAAGCTTCAACCAAAAACTGTCTACTATTGACCTCACCCCATTCCTAAGAGGTCTGTAAGGGGCATGCATA
This sequence comes from Ahaetulla prasina, assembly GCF_028640845.1. Taxonomy (NCBI): domain Eukaryota; kingdom Metazoa; phylum Chordata; class Lepidosauria; order Squamata; family Colubridae; genus Ahaetulla; species Ahaetulla prasina. The sequence goes on from NC_080547.1 coordinate 15,897,243, forward strand.
AGAGCACAAGCGTGCCTACCGTTCCTGTCCCATTGTTTCCTTATCTTTGAGAAATATGGGAACCAGGGTTTAATATTGAAAATAGTTTCCATATTGCCTTTTGGGACATTAAAAGTCCTTTGTAATTCCAGTTTCACGAACCATGAGAAACGTTGTCTAAAAATAGGTGAATTGGGGCAGTGGACTCAAGTGATAAGAGTCGGAGGTGTCCTACATTCATACGGATGTTACACTATTAGCAGCTGAATCTTTAAGAGCTTCTTATTATCCAAAAGTGTGTGAACTGCCATAGGAAGCATCAGTGTTAAAGTGAAAAAAAAAATCTAGATTGGCCCCACCTTTAAATTTCAGCAACCAACACTGCTCTTAAAAATGGGTTATTTAGTAGTTCAAGGAGAGGGGAGGGGGAACCCCATAAAGCAGTTTAGGAGATAGCACATTTTTATAACCTTGCAATAAGACCAAGCACTAACCTATATTTTAGACCCTTCTTCTATTCCGTGGTTTTCCTTCCAAAGGAGACCTCTGTCGCACCAAGAATAGCAAGCTTTTTTTTCACCAAAAGACAAAGGGAAGAAGGCCATTTGGTCAGAAAAAGAATAAAATAAAATAAAGAAATTCCTGGATAATGGTGGGCATTTGAGCACACTGACCTGATCTTCACCATATTTGAGTTAAAGTTGATAATTGGGAATTGATTCGGTCAGTTATATAACCTTCTTCTTGCAACAATGGTAGAGTCGGTCATTAACTTACTTACTTGTCACCTTACATAAGGCCGTGCTTTAATTATGAATATGCTACAGTTGTGTCGTGTCCCACTCCTCCGCTGACGACCGGGTCAGGGAAATCCGAATCAGGCGTGCCTCCGCAGCTCTGCCAAAGTCCTAGCAAAGTCCTCAGGGCAGGCAGGAGATCAGAAAGTGACTTCAGCAAGATAAGTTCGACTTTGCCTGACTCAGAGAATGCCAGAAAGCAGATCCTTTATATAGGCCATGGGGTGTGGCTCCATGACTCAGCACTTATCCAGGCCTGCCCCTCCCTTCCTTCTGTTGACGCCGCTTATCAATTCTCCTGAAGCGAGGGTCACTCCAGTCTGCAGCTGTTGGTAATTGACCTTCCTCAGGCTCACATGCTGTGGGGGAGGGGGAGGGGTCTAGTTGCTCCGTTTGCCTGGGCATGGAGCCAGGGCTGGGGGCTGGAGGCGCTTCTTCTTCCTCAGCCTGTCTGGGCATGGAGCCAGGGCTGGGGCCGGGAGGCATGCTAGGACATTCCTCAGCGTTCGGAAGCAGATAAGAAGGCCCCGGCTGCGGGGAAAGCAGACGAGGCACAACAAGTTGGCTTGGTTTCTACAACATAATGTGCAGTGGTGAGATCCCACCGGTTTAACAAACGGTTTGCTAAGTGCGCGCTGCGTGCATGCGCACGGTTTGCAGAAAGGCAATATTGAAAACGGTCAGCAACTTAGACTTTGGTGAAACAGATTTGCTGAATAACTTTCTGTCTATCCATAGCAGTGGTGGGTTTCAAATTTTTTTACTAGCGGTTCTGTGCATGTGGCTTGGTGGACATGGCATGGCTTGGTGGGCGTGGCAGAGGAAGAATACTGTAAAATCTCCATTCCCACCCCACTCCAGGGGAAGGATACTGCAAAATCCCCATTTCCTCCCAATCAGCTGGAACTTGGGAGGCAGAGAATAGATGGGGGTGGAGCCAGTCAGAATTTTTACTACCGGTTCTCCGAACTACTCAAAATTTCTGCTACTGGTTCTCCAGAACTGGTCAGAACCTGATGAAACCCACCTCTGATCCATAGCATCTCTGTTTCTTTACAACCTACAAAATAACACCAGTTTAAACAATATTGTGATTGGCATTGGAATAACATATTGAAACATTGACCAATTAAATAATGAAAATCTATAATTTAATACAAATATGTGTATTAACACTAGAACTATATAAGCTTGAGGAACGTAACAAATACAATTAATAGCACTATTTTTATTTGTACTAAAATGTATGACACCAGGTACCTGTTGTGACCGAGGCCCAAGTAGTGATTACTAAACACAGTTCAGTCCTCAACAAACTTATTTTATTAAAACAGCTGAGAATTAATTCATTCTCAGCTGAGTCCAAAACAAATTCTTCATAAACAGTCCTTCGGCCTTATCACCAACCTTCGTTGTCTTTGGCAATCTGCCAAAGGCTTTCCTTGGCAAAAACCCCACAAAGTTCAAGAGACGCTAACAAGAAGCAATGGAATCAATGTTGCTTTTCTACAAAGAACCCAATGGCTCGTTGCTGCTCTTTTAAACCTTATGGGAGTGGCCAATCATCTTCTGGCCTTACTCCTGAGTCGTCCTTTTTCCTTCAGCTGCTCTTGCCTTCTGGCAGCCCTTTGCATGCGTGCACTAGGAAGAGGCTCCTCCTGTTCCTCTGCCTCACTACTGTCAGTCTCTGGAGGCTCCGGAGTCCTCACATCGCTCACAGATGGCGTTGGACCCATCTCTGCCTCTGACGCAGAGCCCTCATCCAGGCCTTTTCCTGACTCCAGGACTGGCCCATGGTCCTCCCCAGCCTCCTCACTGTCCGACTCTGCTGCCAGGTCTGCAGGCTGCTGGCAGACCACAACAGTGCCACTCTGTTCACGCATTGATATGAATATATTGTAAAATAAAATAAAAAACTCAGGGGATAAAAAATACCAGTCACCTTCAATTGTTTACCCAATGATTTTTTTGGGTTTTTTTTTAAGACCTATATCTTTGAAAGCTTGGAAAAAACCTAAACAATGGATGGATTGAGCCTTCAGGGTTGTCTTTATTTTCCATAGATATTGGTAAAAAGAAAAGGAAAGACAAAAACAGAAGATATTCAAGTTAGAAGAGGATTCATCTGCAATTTGTTTCGATGATGGTGATAATAAATGTTTGTCAATCCCTGGCTGTCTTCTTTTTCTTAGTAAACGAATCTAATAACATTTCCGTATACATATTCCTTATATGCTAACTTGCTTCCACAAATTCAGTTAACCTGGTGTCTTTGTCAGATTTGTAAATTTTATAAATATTTAATCACATCGGTTTATCACGTTCTATTGTATTGTTTTCTAAACATCACTGCTCAATTCCCCAACTCAGAATGGTTCTATTCCTGGCTACATTCTCTTCTCCTTTTCAATCTTCATGGCCATTTTTCCACTTGTAAAGGTTTTCTATTTATTTGCAGGGAATTTTGGCTGCAAATAGCTTTTAAGTCTGAAGACGAGACTTTTAGGGCCTAGTACTATCTGACAATGGTGAAATCCAATTTTTTTAATACTGGTTCTGTGGGCGTGGCTTGGTGGGCATGGTGTGGCTTGGTGGGCATGGCTTGGTGGGCATGGCAGGGGAAGGATACTGCAAAATCTCCATTCCCTCCCCACTCTTGGGGGAAGGAGATTGCAAAATCTCCATTTCTTCCCCACTCTGGGGCCAGCCAGAGGTGGTATTTGTCAGTTCCCCTAACTACTCAAAATTTCCTCTACCGGTTCTCCAAACTGCTCGAAATTTCCACTACCGGTTCTTCAGAACCTGTCAGAACCTGCTTTCTGATCATGCTAGCATTAAGTGGCCAAACCACAAGGAATTTGAATCTGATACGGGACTTTGATATAACACTCTTCATTTGCTATCTAGCTTTGATAGTCTTCATTGGCTCTTTTATTCCAAACCAAAGGCATTTGCACCTCTCTTTCTAAATGTGTGTAGCACCCACCCCTCTCCTAGGAAAGTGAGATATTTTAGGGAATATTAAAAGGACAGAATATTTCGCCTAAAAAAGGAGGCAAAATTCAGCTACCCCCCACTTTGTCAATGGGCCATTAAGGCCTGAGCCAGTCTATTTAACATAACAAAGATCTGCCTCCTTCAGGCATAACCATAGTAGGAATTGGCCAAAGCCCCTTCATTACAACATCATCCAGCAAGGCTCAAGCAAGCCTGGGACACAGACAACCTACAAAGTTACCCTTGCATGGCCCCATAGGAGTCTGACAACCAATCAGAACACAAGCTCAAATTCAAAAGCCCAGAGAGGGCATAAAACCCAGGCACTCTCAGCATCTCTTCCCTTTTTTGCCCAGGACCTCAAACCATCTGGTCCTGTCCACCATTAAAAACCCATCTTTCCAATCAGCCACCATGTTTCCAATGTCTTTCTCCCCACTTGGAACTGAACCCAGATGGACATTTCTTCCAACAAGTGCTTCCCTTGCTTGAAAGACCCTCTGTAAGTATACAAGTGGACCAGTGGTAGGTTTCAAATTTTTTTACTATCAGTTCTGTGGGTGTGGCTTGGTGGGCATGGCATCGCTTGGTAGGTGTGGCTTGGTGGGCGTGGCAGGGGAAGGATACTGTAAAATCTCCATTCCCTCCCCAATCCAGGGGAAGGTTACTGCAAAATCCCCGTTTCCTACTGTTTAGCTGGGACTTGGGAGGCAGAGAATAGATAGGGGTAGGGGCCAGTCAGAATTTCTACTACCGGTTCTCCAAACTACTCAAAATTTCCGCTACCGGTTCTCCAGGACTGGTCAGAACCTGCTGAAACCCACCTCTGAAGTGGACACAACTAAACAACCCTTCTGCCTGCTGCTTTGATTGTTGGTTTTGGCAGACTGTCTACTGCAGTTATAATTCAGTTGCCTAACAATATGCCACCTGTTCCCGCAACTGTGGAATTAAAATTAGTCAACAGATAAATATTCTTCCTGGTAAAGCACTCACTCATGTCGATGAAAACAGGTTAATGGAATCTACAGTTATAAAGTGAGCGCGAGACCTGCAACGAGATGTTCAGACAAAGTGGAGTCTTTATTCATTGCGTGGGCTATTAATCTCACCTCGTCTCTGTTCTCGTCTGTTTTCTGTTCTCACAATAATCTGCATGCCATGGCCTTGATTAGTGTGTGTGCATGTATAGATTGCCGCAAGATCCTTCCCTAACCTTTATGGTTTGTTTGTTTGTCTGCAAACTTCAGGTCTGTTGATGGAACCATCTAATTGTGACTAATGATGTTTCATCAATAATGTTCATACTCTAAATGATTGAATTCGCAGAATGAAGAAACCATTCAGCGATAAGACGGCACAATGGCCCCATTCCAGGGGTGCTGTTCAGCAGGTTCTGGAGAAACGGTAGCGGAAATTTTGAGTAGTTCGTCGAACCAGCAAATGCCACCTCTGGCTGGCCCCAGAGTGGGGTGGGAATGGGGATTTTGCAGTATCCTTCCCCTGGAGTGGGATGGGAATGGAGCTTTGGCAGTATCCTTCCCCTGGAGGGGAGTAGGAATGGAGATTTTGCAGTATCCTTCCCCTGGAGTGGGGTGGGAGTGGGGATTTTGCAGTATCCTTCCCCTGGAGTGGTGTGGGAATGGGGATTTTGCAGTATCCTTCCCCTGGAGTGGGGTGGGAATGGGGATTTTGCAGTATCCTTCCCCTGGAGTGGGATGGGAATGGAGCACTGGCAGTATCCTTCCCCTGGAGTGGAGTAGGAATGGAGATTTTGCAGTATCCTTCCCCTGGAGTGGGGTGGGAATGGGGATTTTGCAGTATCCTTCCCCTGGAGTGGCGTGGGAATGGGGATTTTGCAGTATCCTTCCCCTGGAGTGGGATGGGAATGGAGCTTTGGCAGTATCCTTCCCCTGGAGTGGAGTAGGAATGGAGATTTTGCAGTATCCTTCCCCTGGAGTGGGGTGGGAGTGGGGATTTTGCAGTATCCTTCCCCTGGAGTGGGGTGGGAATGGGGATTTTGCAGTAGCCTTCCCCTGGAGTGGGATGGGAATGGAGCTTTGGCAGTATCCTTCCCCTGGAGTGGAGTAGGAATGGAGATTTTGCAGTATCCTTCCCCTGGAGTGGCGTAGGAATGGGGATTTTGCAGTAGCCTTCCCCTGGAGTGGGGTGGGAATGGAGATTTTGCAGTAGCCTTCCCCTGGAGTGGCGTAGGAATGGGCATTTTGCAGTAGCCTTCCCCTGGAGTGGGGTGGGAATGGAGATTTTGCAGTAGCCTTCCCCTGGAGTGGGGTGGGAATGGAGATTTTGCAGTAGCCTTCCCCTGGAGTGGCGTAGGAATGGGGATTTTGCAGTAGCCTTCCCCTGGAATGGGGTGGGAATGGAGATTTTGCAGTAGCCTTCCCCTGGAGTGGCGTAGGAATGGGGATTTTGCAGTAGCCTTCCCCTGGAGTGGGGTGGGAATGGAAATTTTGCAGTAGCCTTCCCCTGGAGTGGCGTAGGAATGGGCATTTTGCAGTAGCCTTTCCCTGGAGTGGGGTGGGAATGGAGATTTTGCAGTAGCCTTCCCCTAGAGTGGCGTAGGAATGGGCATTTTGCAGTAGCCTTCCCCTGGAGTGGGGTGGGAATGGAGATTTTGCAGTAGCCTTCCCCTGGAGTGGGGTGGGAATGGGCATTTTGCAGTAGCCTTCCCCTGGAGTGGGGTGGGAATGGGCATTTTGCAGTAGCCTTCCCCTGGAGTGGGGTGGGAATGGAGATTTTGCAGTAGCCTTCCCCTGGAGTGGGGTGGGAATGGGCATTTTGCAGTAGCCTTCCCCTGGAGTGGGCTGGGAATGGAGATTTTGCAGTAGCCTTCCCCTGGAGTGGGGTGGGAATGGGCATTTTGCAGTAGCCTTCCCCTGGAGTGGGCTGGGAATGGAGATTTTGCAGTAGCCTTCCCCTGGAGTGGCGTAGGAATGGGGATTTTGCAGTAGCCTTCCCCTGGAGTGGGGTGGGAATGGAGATTTTGCAGTAGCCTTCCCCTGGAGTGGGGTGGGAATGGGCATTTTGCAGTAGCCTTCCCCTGGAGTGGGGTGGGAATGGGCATTTTGCAGTAGCCTTCCCCTGGAGTGGGGTGGGAATGGAGATTTTGCAGTATCCTTCCCCTGGAGTGGAGTAGGAATGGAGATTTTGCAGTATCCTTCCCCTGGAGTGGGGTGGGAATGGGGATTTTGCAGTATCCTTCCCCTGGAGTGGCGTGGGAATGGGGATTTTGCAGTATCCTTCCCCTGGAGTGGGATGGGAATGGAGCTTTGGCAGTATCCTTCCCCTGGAGTGGGGTGGGAGTGGGGATTTTGCAGTATCCTTCCCCTGGAGTGGGGTGGGAATGGGGATTTTGCAGTAGCCTTCCCCTGGAGTGGGGTGGGAATGGAGATTTTGCAGTAGCCTTCCCCTGGAGTGGCGTAGGAATGGGCATTTTGCAGTAGCCTTCCCCTGGAGTGGGGTGGGAATGGAGATTTTGCAGTAGCCTTCCCCTGGAGTGGCGTAGGAATGGGCATTTTGCAGTAGCCTTCCCCTGGAGTGGGGTGGGAATGGAGATTTTGCAGTAGCCTTCCCCTGGAGTGGCGTAGGAATGAGCATTTTGCAGTAGCCTTCCCCTGGAGTGGGGTGGGAATGGAGATTTTGCAGTAGCCTTCCCCTGGAGTGGGGTGGGAATGGGCATTTTGCAGTAGCCTTCCCCTGGAGTGGGGTGGGAATGGGCATTTTGCAGTAGCCTTCCCCTGGAGTGGGGTGGGAATGGAGATTTTGCAGTAGCCTTCCCCTGGAGTGGCGTAGGAATGGGCATTTTGCAGTAGCCTTCCCCTGGAGTGGGGTGGGAATGGAGATTTTGCAGTAGCCTTCTCCTGGAGTGGAGTAGGAATGGAGATTTTGCAGTATCCTTCCCCTGGAGTGGGGTGGGAATGGGGATTTTGCTCTTTGAGAATTTCTCCATTCCATAGAGCAGGGGTGTCAAACTCAATTTCATTCAGGCGTGCATCAGGGCTGTATTTGACCTTGAGGGGGGGGGGAGCGGGGGTGGCATGTCCAGCTTGATGTCATTTGTGTCAAGGACACCTGTGGTGGCCGGAGCGCTCTGCCACCGAACACGGGCTCCCGAGCTCCGTTTTCGGCCACGACGACATCCTGCAACCCTCTGCCAGTGAAAATGGAGCTCAGCAGGGCCACCTGTGATCCTCACGGGCTCCGTTTTTGGCTACAACTGCATCCTGCAACCCTCTGTCATCAAAAATGGAGTCTGTGGTCCTCATGAGCTCCATTTTCGGCTGCGATGGCGTTCGGCAACCCTCTGCCCCAGTGGTGGGTTTCAAATTCTTTTACTACCGGTTCTGTGGGTGTGGCTTAGTGGGCGCGGCTTGGTGGGCATGGCAGGGGAAGGATAGTGCAAAATCCCCATACCTTTCCAATCAGCTGGGACTCCGGAGGCAGAGAATAGATGGCGGCGGGGCCAGTCAGAATTTTTACAACCGGTTCTCCGAACTACTCAAAATTTCCGCTACCAGTTCTCCAGAACTGGTCAGAACCTACTGAAACCCACCTCTGCTCTGCCAGTGAAAACGGAACTCGCTTGCATCCCTCGTGAACTCCATTTTCTCTGGCCAGTCCTTTGCTGTTTCCAGGGTGGTCCCGTGAGCCAGATCTAAGCACCTGTTGTGGCTCCCACCCCCGAACCTGGCCCCATGCCCAAAAGTGCCTTGGAGCCGGGCCTGCTGCCAAAAAATGACTCAGAGCCGGGCCTGCTGCCAGAAAGTGATTTGGACAGTGAGGGGGAAGGGCCGTCAGGACTTACCTCGAAAGCACCGGCCTCCCTGGATCAGCTCCAGGAGCCAGAAGCAGGCCACGTGAAAGAGATAACGAGGCCTCCTTCTCCTGACTCTTCCCCACCCCAGGCCACGCCTGCAGACCCAGTTGACAGCAATCAGGCTTGGCTCAATCCCAGGTTTCGTAGGCAGGAGAGAAGGGAACGACAGAAACAGGGGAGGGGCAGGCCTAGGAAGTGCTGAGTCATGGAGCTACACCCCACAGGATATAAAAGGCAGCAAGAGCTGGTGTGTCTCTTTGTATCAGGCAAATCCACGGATTGACTAGAGCTGAAGGTTGTGACTCACCAGTGTCTTGGCAGCTATCGAGGGCTCTTGGCAGACGCTGATTCTTTTGCTGCCAGAGCTGATAAGTGCCGGCTAATTAAGCCATCGTTTGGACGGAGGTGAGGAGGACACAACAGCACCCTGTAGGCTGGATCCAGGCCCCGGGCCTTGAATTTGACACCCCTCCCTTAGAGGAATGTAAACTAAATAATCCAGCCAATGAATCTGCCCCCAAACTTAAAATATCCTAGGTGTCTGAGCCCTTCTTCTTCTTCTTCTTTTTACTTCTACCCAGCATTTTTGTGTTGCCCCGAGAGTTCATCATATGCACCCCTTGCACAATGTCATCCATAACCCACAGAAAGAAAGAAGAAGAAGACCCCCGCTCCCGCTGCCACCTTATTTTCCTTTCCAATTTTCTCTTTCAAATGCCCTTCCAAGATTTAAACCGAGGCTCAAGACGCCAGAAATTAAATCACAGCTTCAATTTGCGGCCTCCATTCTTATCAAGCCGCTGACAGAAATCTAAATAGTGTTCCAGCATCAATGTTTCCAATCAAATCTCTGCTCTAATCAATTCATTGTCAATTATGCCCTTCCCCAAAGCTATATTTAAACCTTAATGATCTCTTTATTTCTAGTTATTAAGGCACCGCCAGGGACATTTGCTGTGCAAACACCTTGCAGTTCATTTCTATTTTGTATTTTTTTTTTCTCCTGGCCCATGAGAAGCACAAGCTAGTGCCCTTTTATTGTTTCTCTCATTACCATTTTTTTATCCGCCCTCGGCTCTGCAAAAGGCTCCGTTGTTTTCCTTTCTCTGACCAGCAGCTAATGTAGTCTTTTTCTGGATATTTTACTGGAAAAAAAAAAAAGCCCCCTTCAAATAGGGTAATGAATCATTTAGCTAGCCTGTTGCTAAGGCAGGTCAGTTCTTATCAGTGAAGTGTAGCCTGATGGCCAGTGTTCCTCCTTTGTTTTGAAGAATTACCATCCATCTGACATTTGACAATAGCTAAACTTGACAATTGCCTCACGTGCGGCGCATGAAACAAGCAAAATCGTTCGTAGGCGAGACAAAAGACTTTCTATTTTTTTAAAAAACAAAAACAAAACAAAACCCGCGGTCTACCCCTCTCCAAAATAAAGATGTTCCAAGCTGTGGTTAAGAAAAGCAGATTGCTCGCTGCTGAGGTGCAGTAGAATTTTTTGGGGAGCGGGGGAATCTTTCTTTTGGAAAAGCAGATTTCCCCAAGGAATGTGTGAAAGATCTTGTTTGCGTCCTCTACCTTCAGAGGCACGTTCGCTTCTCGTCAGTGATGGGTTTCAAATTCTTTTACTACCGGTTCTGTGGGTATGGCTTGGTGGGTGTGGCAGGGAAAGGATACTGCAAAATCTCCATTCCCACCCCACTCCAGGGGGAGGTTATTGCAAAATCCCCATGTTGTGGTCTGCCAGCAGCCTGCGGACCTGGCAGCGGAGTCGGACAGTGAGGAGCTGGGGAGGATGATGGGCCAATCCTGGAGTCGGGGGAAGGCCCGGATGAAGGCTCTGCATCGGAGGTACAGATGAGGCCAGGGCCATCTGGGAGCGATGTGTGGACTCCGGAGCCTCCAGAGGCAGACAGCAGAGAGGCAGAGAAACAGGAGGAGCCTGTTCCTAGTGCACACATGAGAAGAGCTGCCAGAAGGCAAGAGCAGCTGAAGAAAAAAGGACAACTCAGGAGTAAGGCCTATGATTGGCCACTCCCATAAGGCTTAAAAGAGCAGCAATGAGCCATTGGGTTTTTTGTAAAAAAGCAACATTGATTTCCGTGCTTCTTGTCAGCGTCTCTTGAACTTTGTGAACTTTCTCTGCCAAGAAAATCCTTTGGCAGGTTTCCAAAGACATCAAAGGTTGGTGATAAGGCTGAGGAACTGGTTAGTAAGAATTTTGTTTTGGACTAAGTTGAGAATGAATTAATTCTCAGCTGTTTTAAGAAAATAAGTTTGTTGAGGACTGAATTGTGTTTAGTAATCACTACTTGGGCCTTGGTCACAACACCCCATTTCCTCCCCATCAGCTTGGGACTTGGGAGGCAGAGAATAGATGAGGGCAGGGCCAGTCAGAATTTTTACTACCGGTTCTCCAAACTACTCAAAATTTCCGCTACCAGTTCTCCAGAACTGGTCAGAACCTGCTGAAACCCACCTCTGCTTCTCATCCTTTCTTACCCTCTGCCAAGCTCACAAAATTTGGTTCGGCGGTCCCATCACAGATTAAGCGCTTCCATGACTCATTTAAGCATTTCGTGGGAACAGGGCCAATTTGAATCAATATAGAGCTTGAAGGGACCTTGGAGGTCTTCTAGTCCAGCCAAGTCACCAACTGGTGGTCCATGGACCACTGGTGGTCTGCGAGAAAATGTGGGTGGTCCGCAGAAAAACTATTTGCATTTTTTAAAATATTGCACTAAATTAGAGGTCCTCAAACTATGGTCCCTGGGCCAGATATGTGCAATGAACGTTTTTGTTGCTGGAGAGAGCCTCCTCCCTCGGGGTCTTTTTGTGGGGGTTGGAGGGGGGAAGAAATTCCAACTTGGGGTCTGCTTCAGCCTCCCGGTACAGGGCTTTGGGCGAAGGCTGGAAGGAAGTGCTGCTGGTGGTGAAGAGCTGGAAGACCTTGTTCTAGTAGGACTGCATCATGGCCTGGAACTGGCTGACCATCTCAGCCCGCTGAGCCTCCAGGCGTCGGTACCTGGCCTTGCATTCCTGCAGGTTTTCCCTCTGCTTGGAAAGTCTATGCTCCTAGTCCTCAGTGAGGTGCTTCTGCTGAGCCTCCTTCTTGGTCAGATCCAATTTGAACTGAGCCAGCTGTTTTGCCAACTCTTTGTCGTGGTGGTTGCTTAACTCCAACCACTGCTTCCTGTTGGGGCCCTAAGGAGCCTGGGCAGGAAGGCGAAGAGGGCCTCTGGTGGCTCAACAGACTAATGCAGTCTGTTATTAACAGCAGCTGCTTGCAATTACTGCAGGTTCAAGTCCCACCAGGCCCAAGGTTGACTCAGCCTTCCATCCTTTATAAAGTAGGTAAAATGAGGACCCAGATTGTTGGGGGCAATAAGTTGACTTTGTATATAATATACAAATGGATGAAGACTATTGCTTGACATAGTGTAAGCTGCCCTGAGTCTTCGGAGAAGGGCGGGATATAAATGCAAATAATAAAAAAAAAGAGTGGTTGGGAGGAGAGGGGTGACTAAGTGGCCAGTGAGGTGCCCCTCAACATGAGTGACATCAAGTTGGCCACACCCACCATTCACATGACCACCTAGCCACGCCCACCCAGGCGGTCATTAGGCAGATCATATTAGTGGTCCACGGGATTTAAAATTATGAATTTAGTGGTTCCTGAAGTCCGAAAGGTTGGTGACCCCTGTTCTAGTCCAACCCTCTGCTCAAGCAGGAGAACCCTGTACCATTTCAGACATGTAGCTGTCCAGTCTTTTCTTGAAAATCCTTAATGTTTGAGGGGAAAAGTTGTGAGTGAGCAAATTACCTTCCTTTTTTTTTTTTTTGCAAAAAGAGGGAAGTTTCCCTCAATTAAGCCAGCAGATTTCAGCGTGGCTAAAACATCCCTTTTGCAAAGAATTAAAGTCCTCGGCATTCTGTCAATTATGTTCTTCGAATCTGGCGCTGTAATTAAATGCCAGCTGACAGTAAATATCAAACTGCTTTGCAAGAGCTGTTGTGAAGTATAGACAAGTGGATTCTCTCTGATTGCTTTGGGTAATCTGCTCTTTAAACTTTAAGGCCAATTAAACGCACAAAGGCGATGGCCGAGCTGCTTCCTCCTTGAACAAAAGTGTCAAGTGGAAATGAACCCGCAGTTCTGCAAGTCCCTCGGGCAGGGGGAACTTCTTAGCAAAAAGCAACAAAACGTTTTTTTTCTTTGCCGGCTTGCCTTTCAGACATTATTCCCATGCCTCTTAAGCAGGGGTAAAATCCAGCAGGTTCTGGAGAACCGGTAGCGGAAATGTTGAGTAGTTCAGAGAACCGGCAAATACCACCTCTGGCTGGCCTCAGAGAGCTAGAAACCAGAAGAGCAGCTCCCCGATGCACATGCGTGGGAGTGCCGGAAACTGGAAGAGGAGTTCTTCCGGGTTTCCGGCATGTGGTCTTTGTGTGTGTACGGGAGTTCTGGAAACTGGAAAAGCAGCTCCCTGAAACGCATATGTGCACCGGGAAGCTGAGCTTCAGGTTTCTGGTGTGCACATGCGTGCCAGTCACCTGGTCTTCCGGTTTCTGGCATGCATGTGAGCATGAAGACCAGCTGACCAGCGTGCATGCGCATGCCAGAAACCAGAAGCTCAGCTTGCTGGCATGTACATGCGCACCAGGGAGCTGCTCCAGGGTTTCTGGCATTCTCACATGTGAAGACCAACTGGCCAGTGCACATGTGTGTGCAGGAACCCAGAACAATGGGTGATGTCGTGTCCCCCTCCCCCTCTGACAACCGGGTCTGGGAAGTCTGTATCAAGCGTGGCCACGAAGCCTCTGCAGCTTTGCCAAATTCTTTTCAGATTTCTCAGGCAGGCAGGAATCCAAGGTTCAGCAAACCAGATGAGACTTTGCTTGACTCAAGGAATGCCAAAAAGCAGATCCTTTATATAGGCCATGGGGTGTGGCTCCATGACTCAGCACTTATCCAGGCCTGCCCCACCCTTCCTTCTGCTGATGTCGCCTCTCAATTCTCCGGAAGCGGGGATCCGTCCACTGTAAATTTCCTTCCTCCGGATCTGCTGCCGGCAATTCTAACACGTGGCTGGCTTCGTGCTTACACGCTGTAGGAGTGAGGTTTGTTTGTTCATTCCTGACATTCTGTCCGGGCATGGTGCCAGGGCTGGGGGCTGGAGGCATGCCAGGCCGTTCCTCTTCACTATCAGACTCTGAATCTGATAGCAGGCCCGGCAGGAGGAGGGAGGGGCCCGGCTGAGGAGAGGAGGGCGGACAAGGCACAACAGGTAATGGCTGGCATGCCCGGAGAGCTGGGTCTGCGTGTCACTTCTGGCATGCATGCCATAGGTCCGTGATGGCAAACCTATGGCACGCATGCCACAGGTGGCACTTGGAGCCATATCTGTGGGCATGTGAACATTGCCCTAGCTCAGCTTCCGAGTGCATGCCTTCCGGTCCCACCGGCCTCCGGCAGGCCTCTGGGAGGGAGGGGGAAGGCTGTTTTTGCCCTCCCCAGGCTCCTAGAAAGCCTCTGGAGCTTGGGGAGAGTGAAAAACGGGACTTCAGTTCCCACTGGAAGTCGGGAAATGGGCCGTTTCCAGCCTCCGGAGGGCCTCTGGGGTGGGGTGGGGAAGGCTGTTTTCGCCCTCCCCAGGCTCCAAGAAAGGCTCTGGAGCCTTGGGAGGGCAAAAAACGGGCATACTTGGGCCACCATGCCATCGCATGCTAAAAGTGGAGGGAACACAGGGGGTCCCATGTGCATGCATGGGGGGGGGAGAGTGCATTGAATTATGGGTGTGGGCACGTGTGCATGTGACCCCCCCTGCGCTTCGCCCACTTTTGGCATGCAACGGCAAAAAGGTTAGCCATCACTGCAATAAACTGTCCTTTGAGGAATCTACCTGCCTCGGCATTCTGCTTTCTATGGGTGCATTACTCAGAATGCTGCCCCCTTGACTTAAAGAATCCTGATGGAATGCTACAGTTTCGTGCCACCCGTCTTCTAGCATCCTGATTTTCTCCGCTCTAAAATTAGTCTTCTCCAAGCATCGGCCCATTTGACTCTCTTTTGGCCTGAGCTTGATAAATCCATTTCCAAATCAGAGTTGAGCTGAAGTCATTTTGATGCTTTGCTCGTTTATGAATAGGCGGCAAGTTGCCTCTGACGGGGTCCCTAAGCAAGCTGAAAGCATTTGCACGGCTCTACGGGTGAAGTCTGCCGTGCAAAACTGGCCATTATGAAGCAGCAGAAGGGATATAATTGTTCTGCTTGAAGCCTGCCACCAGCTTTGCTGCATGGCTTCTGGCGTCTGGGGCTACATGTCAAGTTCGGATGACTCAGATGAGGAGAGCATGTCTTTCTCAGTCTGACCTAGCCACTTTTTATGGAGGCACCATTGAGAGCATTTTAACAAACTGCATCACTGTGTGGTTTGGTGGCAGCAGCGCCTCAGATAGAAAGTCCTTACAGAGAGTAGTAAAGACAGCCGAGAATATAGGAAGCTCACTTCCTGTTATTCTGGATGTTGCTTATCAGTGCTCGGTGCTTAGAGCTCAAAGCATTGCTAGAGACCCCACGCATCCACTTCATGGTCTGTTTTCTTGCTTCCTGCTGGGAGGAGGTTTCGAAGCATTTCTAGCAGGGCTACCTGATTTCGTAACAGCTTTGTTCCCTACGCCATCCGTCAGGTAAACTCACAAGATTCGTTTTTCTCGCAACTTACATGTGTACATCCACATTAGACTGTGTTGTTTCTTCGTGTCATATAGTATATGCAGATCAGTAGTGGCTTTCACTTACCTTCGCTACCGGTTCGGAACTGGGAGCATGCGTGTGCTTGCTTCGCTCGTGCGTGGAACTTTTGCATATGCGCAGATCATCCATGATGACATCCGGGCAGGTGGGCGGAGCCTCCCATCACCGCTACTGGTTTGCCTGTTACTGGTAGAAACCTACCACTGATGCAGATATATGCATAATTTTGTATCTCTCTCTCTCTCTCTCTCTTTCTCTCTCCCTCCTTCCCTCCCTCTCTCTCTCCTATCTGTCTGTCTGTCTGTCTGTCTGTCTGTCTGTCTGTCTGTCTGTCTGTCTGTCTGTCTATCTATCTATCTATCTATCTATCTATCTATCTATCTATCTATCTATCTATCTATCTATCTATCTATCTATCTAATCTGTTTTGTGATATTTATGTAGTGTATATTGGAGGTGGTGACCTTTGAGAACTGTATGCAGTGAAGTTTCATTGTAATGTATGCTGATTAGTGTACATTCAAAGTGACAATAAAGTTATTCTAACTTTAGTTAGTCTCAGTCTTTTGTCTGGTTGATCCTTCCCTTCCCCAGCTATCTTGCAATGCCAATAGTTAAGATTCTGCCCGGAAAACTTTCCAAGGGTGTTGAGTTCAATAACTGCTCCCCACCAAATCATACCAGAGTATTTGCACCTACTATTTTGGGATCCTCCAGGTGTTGAGGGAGCGTTTTGTTTTTGTTTTGTATGTGCAGTCTGCTGGCAAACAGGCCACTCTATTTTACAAACCAGGGTGTGCATGTGTGTGTTTTTTTACCTGTTTGAGTTTTGCTGTTGCTGTCGTTCGTGGAGCAATCTAAATCAAGATGTAGTCACTCGTTCTCATTCAGCTCCATCTGCTACATTTTCAGTAGCCAACAGAACTCTCCAGCTGCCAGTCCTTAGAAAGTCTAAGTGGCATCATTTCTGCCCAGGAGAATATGTGAAGGGGAGCTTTGACAATTGCAGACAAAACTTCGTACAATCCTGAAAGGAGGTGTGAGCATGCTCAGGAATCATGGAATCAAGTGACACAAATGGGGGTGATGAGAAGGGCATGGCAAATTGGCTAGTTGATATTCCAGAGAGTATCAGTGTTTAGCTGCAAGTCCGATTTCTATAAATGCTAAACCTTAAACTTAGAGATGATGTCCGTGCATCTAAATAGCGATCATCGTTAGGTTATTGAACTAGGGGCAAGGAAGACCACTCCAAGTCTCCTTCATGGTTAGAATGCTGTACTGCAGGCTACTTCTCGGACTGCCAGCTGCCTGCAAATTTGGCAGTTTGAATCTCACCAGACTCAAGGTTGACTCAGCCTTCCATCCTTCCGAGGTGGGTAAAATGAGGGCCCAGATTGTTGAGGGCAAGCTGTTGATTCTCTAAACCGCTTAGAGATGGCATAGGGCCGGGCTATTTACGGGACCGCCTTCTGCTACCGAATACCTCTCACCGACCCGTGCGCTCTCACAGAGAGGGACTCCTCAGGGTGCCGTCAGCTAGGCAGTGTCGTCTGGCGACACCCAGGGGAAGGGCCTTCTCTGCGGGGGCTCCCGCCCTCTGGAACGAGCTCCCCCCAGGACTTCGCCAACTCTCGGACCTTAGAACCTTCCGTCGTGAACTTAAAACACACTTATTCAGGTGCGCAGGACTGGATTAGATTTTTTAGCTTTTAAATTTTAAATTTTATACTGATTTTAATTGGTTTTTATACTGATTTTAATTGGTTTTATTATTTTTAGTTCAATTGGCCGGCTAAATATTTCATTTTAAAATTTATTTTAAATTCATTGTCTATCTATGTATTTTAATATGGCTGTACACCGCCCTGAGTCCTTCGGGAGAAGGGCGGTCTAGAAATTTGATTAATAAATAAATAAATAAATAAATATAAGTCTAAGTGTTATCGCTAAGTGCTATCATCCCTCTACCACCATTGGAAACTTCTATTCACACATTAAACCATACCATACAGTAGTTTGTCTGGGTTTGCCAATGACTGAGCCTAATCGTTACAATTTATGATTTATGGCTTAGTAGGTCCTGTCCCAAGCTTACTCAAGCTTACTCAATGAATAATTATGCATTATAGCTTGATCTGAATTGAATTTCTCTTCTTATGCTGTTGTGAAAATAGCTGTTGTGTCTTGTCCGCTCTCACCGCAGCCAGGGTCTGCTTATCTGCTCCCGAACACAGAGGAATGTATGCCTCCCGGCCCCAGTCCTGGCTCCATGCGCAGACAAGCTGCAGAGGAGGGGGCACCTCCCAGTCCCAGCCCTGGCTCCATGCCCAAGCAGGCTGCAGAGGAGGGAGCATCCCCCGGCCCCAGCCCTGGCTCCATGCCCAGGCAAACGGAGCAGCTAGACCCCTCCCCCTCCTCCACAGCATGTGAGCCTGAGGAAAGTTTACTTCCAACAGCTGATTGGAGAGACCCTCGCATCAGAAGATTGGATAGGCGGAGGCAACAGAAGGAAGGGAGGGGCAGGCCTTAATGAGTGCTGAGTCATGGAGCCACACCCCATGGCCTATATAAAGGATCTGCTTTCTGGCAGTCTCTGAGTCAGGCAAAGTCGAACTTATCTTGCTGAAGTCACTTACTGGTCTCCTGCCTGCTCTGAGGACTTTGCTAGGACTTTGGGCAGAGCTGCAGAGGCAAGCCTGATTCGGATTTCCCTGACCCGGCCGTCAGCGGAGGAGTGGGACATGACAATAGCAATGCACAACAGGCAAGAAGATCAAAATGCTTTTATGTAAAAGCAATAGCAATGCCGTCCCATAGCACCTTACAGCACTCTCTGGGTGGTTTACAACGTAGAAGCATTATTTCCATATTGCCCCCCAACCATCTGGGTCCTCATTTTACCGATTTTGAAAGGATAAAAGGCTGAGTCAACCCTGAGCTGATCAGGATCGAATACCAGGCTGTGGGCAGAGTTTGCCTGCAACACTGCAATCTAACCTCTGTGCCACCAGGGCTACGTTTAAATTCTATTGTTAAGACAAAAACCAAGTTTTCTGCAACATAGCCTATTAACAAAGAATGTTTGTTATGAAATCGAATGTCACAGTGGATGCTTCGAAAATGCACATTTTTGGGTCTCTGTTTTCTCTTTCTTTTTCTTTTATCATTTCTTTTTCAGAGCCAAACACCAATTTGGTATGAAATGGTAGGAAGTGGAGCCAGCAAATTCCATGGAAAGCGTAGATGGTTTTGCTAGATTTAAAAACAATGGCTACCAACCTGCCTTCCATTGAGGACCTGTATACTGCACGAATCAAAAAGAGGGCTGTGAAAATACTTACAGATACCTCACATCCTGGACATAAACTGTTTCAACTCCTACCCTCAAAATGACACTATAGGGCACTGTACACCGGAACAACTAGACACAAGGACAGTTTTTTCCCAAAGGCCATCACTCTGCTAAACAAATAATTCCCTCAACACTGTCAAACTATTCACTAAGTCTGCACTACTATTAATCTTCTCATCGTTCCCATCACCAATCTCTTTCCACTTATGACTGTATGACTGTAACTTTGTTGCTGGTATCCTTATGATTTATATGGATATTGATTGTTTCCTGATTGCTTATTTGTACTATCATTAAGTGTTGCATAATAATAATAACAACAACAACAACAACAACAACAACAACAACAACAACAACAACAACAACAATAATAATAATAATAATAATAATAATAATAATAATAATAATAATAATAATAATAATAATAATAATAATTTAATTTGTATACCGCCCTTCTCCCGAAGGACTCAGGGCGGTTTACAGCCAGGTAAAAATAGCATACATAAATATAATACAATAAAATCGAAATTAAAAAACTTATTCCAATGGGCTGATAATTAATATAAAATACATAACAATAAAACCCCATTAAAATCCAAATAAAACTCATTTTACGCCAGTCCCGCGCGGAAGAATAAATAAGTCTTCATCTCGTGGCGGAAGGTCCGGAGGTCAGGAAGTTGACGAAGTCCACATCATTAAGTGTTAAATTTGTACCCTATGACTATCATTGCGTTGCATGTGTTGTACCTTGATGAAGGTATCTTTTCTTTTATGTACACTGAGAGCATATGCACCAAGACGAATTCCTTGTGTGTCCAATCACACTTGGCCAATAAAAAATTCTATATTAAAAAAGTATATTTAGATACCGCTTCATACTGCTTTATGGGCCTCTCTAAGAGGTTTACGTTGTTGGCAGAAGCTGGGACAAGTAACAGGAGCTCACCCCATTACACGGCAGCACTGGGGATTCGAACTGCTGAGCTGCCGACCTTTCGATCGACAAGCTCAACGTCCTAGCCCCTGAGCCACTGCATCCCAGAAAAAATAGGGACCACCTTTGGTGGGAAGGTAACAGCGTTCCATGCGCCTTTGGCGTTGAGTCATGCCGGTCACATGACCACAGAGACATCTTCGGACAGCGCTGGCTCTTCGGCTTTGAAACGGAGATGAGCACCGCCCCCTAGAGTCGTGAACGACTAACACGTATGTGCGAGGGGAACCTTTACCTTTACCTTTAAGAAGTTTACAGAGTCAGCATCTTGACACCGGTTAGGGCAATGGAGCTGATTCAATTGCCGCCAATTCTGCACAATTTTGGAGAGGCTTCCTCTGCTACAGTTGAGTCCCGAGTCTATTCGAAGCCCCCTACAGAAGGCCAGGACTGAAATTTGAATAATGAATTCTGTTTCAAGGCTGAGAACTTCAGAATTCCATCTGTGACAAGTTCGGGAATAATTACAACTGAAGATTGCTTGGTCCCTCTGCCAGAAACCAAAAAATAAAAATAAAAAAGCAAGCAAAACAAGAATTGGAATGCCAGCAATTACAGTTAGGGAGATCTGCCTGAATAAATTTCCTGAAGATTGGAAGGTGAACAAAGCAGGGAAGCAGGCCTTTCTGTCATGTGAAGATGCAGAGGGGACTGTTGTAGTCCGCCAGCAGCAGAGTCAGACAGTGAGGAGGCAGGGGAGGACCATGGGCCGGTCCTGGACTCTGGGGAAGGTCCGGACAAGGGCTCTGCATTGGAGGCAGAGATGGGGATCTGGGAGCGATGCACAGACTCTGGAGCCTCCAGAGGTGGACAGCGGAGAGGCAGAGGAACAGGAGGAGCCTGTTTCTAATGCACGCATGAGAAGAGCTGTCAGCAGGCAAGAGCAGCTAAAGCGAAAAGGACGACTCGGGAGTAAGGCCAGGAGATGATTGGCCCCTCCCATAAGGCTTAAAAGAGCAGCAAGGGCTCTTGGGCTTTTTGTAGGAAAGCAACATTGCTACATGGCTTTCTAGCCAGTGTCTCTTGTCTCTGAACTTTGTGGGGCTTTGCCAAGAAAAACCTTTGGCACGGTGCCAAAGAAGACAAAGGTTTGTGATAAGGCCAAAGGACTTTTTCTGAAGGATTTCATTTGGACTCAATTAGGACTAAGCTGAGAATGAAGTAATTCTCAGCTGTTCTAATAAAATAGGTTTGTTTAGGACTGATTGCGTCTGGAAATAACTACTTGGGCCTAGGTCACAACAGAGACAGCAAAACTATCCCAAAAGAGATGGTACTGAAACAAGATGACCTTTTTCTCCATTTGACTTCAGTTGTGGGAATGAATAGATGATTGTCACCCATTTAACCTGGGACTTTTGCAGTTAGTTGCAGACTATGTTCAGACAATGCACCGTTATTACTTGATTAATTGTATAGATCGAGTTACAATTGCTTAACCCCCACATCAACTCACAAAGAGTTGTAACAAAAATCTTAGCTATCGGGCAAGTCCTAAGCTGTGGGACACAAATTGTGGATGTTATAGATCTGTTGGCTGAACCATTGTAGTTTCTTTCCGAGCCTATTTAATGTTGATCTACATCTATTGTGCTTTATTAAAGTCTGTTAATCATTTTGCGATAGATTCTTTGCTACAATCCCCACTGTTCCCAAACAGCATGGCCCTTGGATACAGTAGTTGGGCACGATCAACACATCTGAAAGATGAAGGATAATAGGAACTGCAGCTCATCAATATTTGGGGAGTTAAAGACTCACCATCAATATTCAGCTAGCTTGCCCCTGTTCTGTTTGTAATTTTCTAAGATATTGAGCTGTGCTGATCCAAAGTGATTCCTTGAGCTGGCTCTGTTCGCTTCCACTCTACTTATTTCTCAAAGTTTGATTGTCTTCTGGTTCCTGGTACTGTTTCCTGCCCGTGTTGAGTTCAATTTGTGAGCTTTCCCCAATGGTATTGCTTTGGGTTAGAAGAAAGTGTCTTGCTAAAGTTCTCTAAGGAAGAAACAGATCAGGAATGGATGTAATAAATATTGGAGATGTGATCACTGTACACATATGTAATCTCCTTATTGTAACTCAGCGATGGTGTGGTGGCTAAGCTGGTTAAGACACTGGGCTTGTCAGCAGGACAGCCCAAGTTTGAGTCCCAAGCGCTGCAAGATGGGGTGAGCTCCTGTTCATCCCTCAGCTCCTGCCAAGCTAGCTGTTCGAAAGCATGCAAATGCAAGTAGGTAAATAGATATCACTTTGGTGGGAAGGTAACATGCTCTGTGTTGTCAGGTTGGCCATCTAACAGGAGAAATGTCTTCAAACTGCAGTGGCTCAATAGCCTCAAAACAGAGATGAACACCACCCCCTATAGACAGGAATGACTAGCAGAACAAAATTCGCAGGGCTCTTTTATCTTTACCTTTATTACCTCTCAGTACCCTTCCATATTCATTCTTTCTTATGTTTCTGAGACATATGAGGAGTCAGAAAGTCTTCAGGTTGCTGGAGAGAAATTTGTAGAAGTCAAGATGTTTCCTTCCTTCCTTCCTTCCTTCCTTCCTTCCTTCCTTCCTTCCTTCCTTCCTTCCTTCCTTCCTTCCTTCCTTCCTTCCTTCTCCCTTCTCCCTTCTCCCTTCCTCCTCCTCCTCCTTCTCCTCCTCCTCCCCGTCCTCTTCCTTCCTTCCTTCTCCCTTCTCCCTTCCTCCTCCTCCTCCTTCTGCTCCTCCTCCCTGTCCTTCCTTCCCTCCCCCCTCCTCCCCCCTTCCTTCCTTCTCTCCTCCTCCTCCTCCCTTTCTTTCTTCCTCCTTCCTTCCCCTTTCTTCCTCCTCCTCCTCCTCTTCCTCCTCCTCCTCCTCCTCCTCCTCCTCTCCTCTTCTTCCTTCCTTCCTTCCCTCCTCCTCCTCTCCTCTCCTTCCTTCCTTCCTTCCTTCCTTCCTTCCTTCCTTCCTTCCTTCCTTCCTTCCTTCTTTCCTTCTCTTTTTCACAGCTGCTACGTAGTTTTAGAAAGTGCAAGAATCCAGCATTCCATCTCTGAGAGCTGCCTTGAAAGAGTCTTCCCCTTTGAAGAGACAAAACCTTCTCCACAAAATACAAGGAAAATGCTCCATGAAATTTAGAGAGTTTCTCTTAGTATGGTTCTAGTCTAACAGTATGGGAGACCTTTGCTATCATATCCTGTTGATGTTTGAGGTAGAACTCTCACTTACTGTAAATTATACATTGGGTAAATGGACCTATAGTAATCTGATCTTTATGACACGTTTTTATATTTATCACAAGATCAAAAATGGCCGTTTGCCCCCCAGTAGCAATCAATCAGAGCTAGATGTGATGCATCCATTTTTTTTAATATATTTATATAGAAATCCTACACAATCTCTACTCAGTCTGAATTTTTGCAGACAGCTCTGTACTGTGTAATCAGAATTCTGATAATGGAAACTCCTGATAAATGAGTGGGAAAATACCAAGGGAAAAATTTCCTATACAACAATAGTATTATTAAATAGCATTTAAGTCCTCCCTAATTGGGACATTACTGTGACTCTGACATCCAATAATAAAGACCATGGGAAGTGGCTCTGACACCTCGTTAACACTCAATTAATGCTGCTCTGCGAAATCCAGCAGTGTTTGGCAATCGGCAGTATCAAAACAGTAAATGCAAAGATATAGATAGATAGATAGATAGATAGATAGATAGATAGATAGATAGATAGATAGATAGATAGATAGATAGATAGACACACACACACACACACACACACACACACACAAACACACAAAACAAAAGACCTCAGCTTCAGGGTGATAATAATAACTTGATTGTCATTGTACGTATATACACAGTATACCCATACAACGAAATTCATTTAAGACCTAAAGACCAGGTCCAATACATATAACAATCCCTGATGGGATTAAGACATGACACTCCAGGACATAATAAGTTATCTATCAGCAGAGCTCACCACATGGCACAACCAAGCCCCTTCATTACATCAGCCCAGGGTTCAACCAGCCTTAACTCAGACAACCTCAGCTGTGACTAGCTGCATAGTCCCCTAGGAGTCTGACAGCCAATAAAATACATGCCCTTGCCACAGGAACAGGAAGCTCAAGTTCAAAGCCCAAGAGAGGGTTAGGGTTACTCGCTCACTCTCCCCTCCATGTGGTCAGCTACCCAGAATCGCACGTGCTCGGTGGTTCTGCTTCACCATTAAAACCATCTTTCCAATCAGCCTCCATGTTTCCAGCGTCTTTCTCCCCACTTGGAACTGAACCCAGATGGACATTTCTTCCAACACACGTTAGCTACGCACCAGTGGTGGGTTGCCCCCTGGTTCAGACCGGTTCTATAGAACCGGTAGTAAAACCGGAGGATGTCGTGTCCCACTCCTCTGCTGATGGCCGGGTCAGGGAAATCCGAATCAGGCGTGCCTCTGCAGCTCTGCCAAAGTCCTCAAGGCAGGCAGGAGACCAGAAAGTGACTTCAGCAAGATATGTTTAGACTTTGCCTGACTCAGAGAATGCCAGAAAGCAGATCCTTTATATAGGCCATGGGATGTGGCTCCATGACTCAGCACTTATCTAGGCCTGCCCCTCCCTTCCTTCTGACGCCACGCCTATCAAGTCTTCTGACGCGAGGGTCACTCCAGTCTGCAGCTGTTGGCAATTGACGTCCCTCAGGCTCACATGCTGTGGAGGAGGGGGAGGGGTCTAGTTGCTCCGTTTGCCTGGGCATGGAGCCAGAGCTGGGGGCTGGAGATACTTCCTCCTCTTCAGCCTGTCTGGGCATGGAGCCAGGACTGGGGCCGGGAGGCATACTAGGACATTCCTCCGTGTTCGGAAGCAGATAAGAAGGCCCCAGCTGTGGTGAGATCGGACGAGACACAACAGAGGGAGGCTCCGCCCACTGACCCAAATGTCATCAAAACTCTCCTGCGCATGCGTGCAGGTGGGCGCAAGGCGAACCGGTAGTAAAGGTAAGTAGAACCCACCCCTGCTACACACACACACAGGCACATATGCCTATATATGGATTTTAATATGCAATGATAATTTCTTTGCATTTTCGTATTCCGCTAGAATGCAGTGAGAAGGCAGTATCTTCAGTTCACTTCAGGTAAGTCTAGTGAGCATATGCAGAACACAAGGAACAGATGTTTAATTTCTACTTGCAATTAAAATCCACCAAGATATCTGACACATTAATTCTCAAACCTTTTTTTTTTTAAATTTGAATTTATATCCCGCCCTTTTCCGAAGACTCAGGGCGGCTTACATTGTGTTAAGCAATAGTCTTCATCCATTTGTATATTATATACAAAGTCAACTTGTATTGCCCCCCAACAATCTGGGTCCTCATTTTACCTACCTTATAAAGGATGGAAGGCTGAGTCAACCTTGAGCCTGGTGGGACTTGAACTTGCAATAATTGCAAGCAGCTGTGTTAATAACTGACAGACTTAGTCTGCTGAGCCACCAGAGGCCCCTACCAACTTAGTCTGTTGAACCACCAGAGCAACCTTAGCTTGCTTGCTTGCCTGCTTCCTTCTCGTCCCTTTCCTATACCTATTGTTCTTTACCAGAGCCTCTTGATTATTTTGCAATAGATTCTGTGCTTCAGGCTGGGCATAAACAGATATTTTTTCTCTCTCCCTGTCTCATCTGATTAATCCTTATTGCTCTTTTTTCCCCCTCCAGTTTTTGTTTTTATACCTTTTGCTAATGTCATAGAAAACACAAATGAGAATGTAGCAAGACAGCTGAATTACGGATGTTTTTGGACCGAAGAATAGCAATTCCAACTTTTCATCAAGGCAGCGAGTTTCTTTGTCCTCTTATTGAAATTGTCACCGCTCCTGGCAACCACTTCTGAGCTTCTAAACCAGCATTTCCGATGTTGCAACTTAAGAATGGCTTTACTCATGGAGGACTATGCAGAGCTAAGCTGCATCTGATGTTAAGCTGTAGATGGCCGCTGAATATTATCTTCTGTGTTATAGTGGGGAAAAGTTGCTTGATTTTGCTGTGTGTGGCTGGGGATAAGAGTAGTGTATTCATAACAACCAGTCATTTTATTTTAATTTTTTATTTTATTTTATTTATTTTGTCACAACAATATATGTAACTATCATACAGAAAGGTTATATAGTATATAAAGGTATAAGCATATATATATATATAGGAAGAAGAAAAGAAAAACAATAGGACAGGAACGGTAGGCACGTTTGTGCGCTTATGCACGCCCCTTATGGTCCTCTTAGGAATGGGGTGAGGTCAATAGTAGAAAGTTTTTGGTTAAAGCTTTTAGGATTATGAGAAGAGACCACAGAGTCAGGTAAAGTATTCCAAGCACTGATGATTCTGTTACAGAAGTCATATTTTCTGCAATCTAGATTAAAGCGGCTGACATTAAGTTTAAATCTATTGGTTGCTCTTGTATTATTGCAATTAAAGCTGAAGTAGTCTTTGACAGGAAGGACATTACAATAGATGATTCTATGAGTTAAACTTAGGTCTTGTCGAAGGCGACGGAGTTCCAAGTTTTCCAAGCCCAGGATTTCAAGTCTAGTGGGATAAGGTGTTTTGTTGTTTACAGAGGAATGGAGAACTCTTCTTGTAAAATATTTCTGGATACGTTCAATTGTATTGATGTCAGAGATATGGTGAGAGTTCAAACAGGCGAGCTGTATTCTAGAATTGGTCTAGCAAATGTTTTATATGCTCTGGTTAGTAGTGTAGTGTTTTTGGAAAAGAAACCAATATTGGACCCCCTCATTTCCATAATCAAAAAAGACAGCCTATATTTCTGTCCACTTTTAGTACATTGCAAACATTTGGATGAGTGGTGAAATCTGAACCGGTTTACTACCGGTTCGCTGGCTGTGCATGCCAGTGCATACCAAATCCATGCCAGTGCAAGCCAAAAGGAGGCATGGGGTAAGTAGAATAGCGCGTGGGGGGCAGGGGGCGGGATGGTGATCAGCTGTGGCACGCAATCTTTTTTTTTTCTTTTCTTTTAAAAGCATTTTTTTACAACCTATTCGGCCGAATAGGTTGTAAAAAATGCTTTTAAAAGTTAAAAAAAAAAAGGCTCTGACGATCTTGCGGCTTAGCTGTGATCGTCTAAGCCTTTTTTTTTACCTTTTAAAAACATTTTTACAACCTATTTGACTGAATAGGTTGTTAAAAAATGCTTTTAAAAGTAAAAAAAAGCTCTGACGATCATGCAGCTCAGCTGTGATCATCAGAGCCTTTTTTTAACCTTTTAAAAGCATTTTTTACAACCTATTTGGCTGAATAGGTTGTTAAAAAAATGCTTTTAAAAGTAAAAAAAAAAGCTCTGATGATCATGCAGCTCAGCTGTGATCATCAGAGCCTTTTTTTTAACCTTTTAAAAGCATTTTTTAAAAGAACCGGCAAGCCAACAAGCGGGCGACTGGGTGGACATGGGTGGAGGGGGGCAGGGATTTTTGCTCTGAACCACCCGCCGCCATCGCTACCGTATCGGCTGATCTGGTCTGAACCGGGAGCGTTTCACCCCTGATTTGGATGCATTTGAAAGCACCGATTCATCAACTGCCCACTGTAGTAGTTACACCAATAGAAATGAATATTTGTAGCTCAGGGTTGCACTGTGGGTTCCATGGGGCTCTCTGAGCTTGGTTGTTTCCTTGCAGACGTTTCATTACCCAGCTAGGTAACATCATCAGTGCTACTGAGTGTTGCTTGCTCCTTGTTTATATACAGTAGGTTTGAGCTTGGTTGTTGTTTTTTTTTGCAGACATTTAATTACCCAACTAGGTAACATCATCAATCCTAGAAGGTAGTGGGGGGACCTTGATGCTCTCTGAGCTTGGCTGTTTTCTGCAGATGTTTCATCATCAGTAGAAGTTACGTCATAGTAGATACAGTTGGTTACAAAACAATCACCAGAAGGCAAACCAACTTGGTTGCTCCTTGACAACCAAACAGATTCCTCAGACTCAGATTCACAGTACTTTCTCTTCATATATGTGCACAATTCGACGCACAATTCTCAGCAATTCCCACGCTGGCTTTTGGTCCTTCAATTTGCATTGACCAAAAATCCATCCCTCGGTTGCAGGTGTCATTTAAAAGGTAAAGGTTCCCCTCGCACATACGTGCTAGTCGTTCCCGACTCTAGGGGGCGGTGCTCATCTCCGTTTCAAAGCCGAAGAGCCAGCGCTGTCAGAAGACGTCTCCGTGGTCATGTGGCCGGCATGACTCAACACCAAAGGCGCACGGAACGCTGTTACCTTCCCACCAAAGGTGGTCCCTATTTTTCTACTTGCATTTTTTTACGTGCTTTCGAACTGCTAGGTTGGCAGAAGCTGGGACAAGGAATGGGAGCTCACCCTATTACGTGGCACTCGGGATTCGAACTGCTGAACTGCCGACCTTTCAATCAAAAAGCTCAGCATCTTACCCACTAAGCCACCGCATCCCATTTACTCTATGTCATTTACTCTACCTTAAACAAGGTGAGATATATTATCTCATTTTTTAAAAAAAAAAATTAAAGGTTGTGTGGTTGGAATTTCCTTGTCTTTATCAACACATCTCTGCCATTCCCACTGCATTCATTCTTTAACCCTGTTCTAGCCTAACATCTGATCCATCTTCCTTCCTTCCTTCTTCTTCCTTGCGTTTTCCTCTCGTCTCCCAATTTCTTTCTTATTACCCTGCCAAGTTCAGTCATGCCAAAAATAACATGATTACTTGTCTCGGGTCTCATAACACCTGCCCTGTGTAGACTGACTATAACTGCTCAATTAGGCCAGGTGCACAAAAGAGATTACTGGAATAATCCCACCTTAACTTAAAAGGCATTTTGTCCTGCTCCGAGGAGCAACACCGAGAGAACAGAGGGGATGTTGCTCGGGCTGCATCAGTGCACTTCTGCTCCCGAGTGTGTGTCTTGTGACACATTTTCTCTTTTATGTGGCCCTTTCCCACCATTACCGAGAGAAGCATCTAATGGAAAGATGTGCCCATGTCTAGATTAGCCATTGATTTCTTGAAATTGGTTCCTCATTGTCATTGCTGAGTTCAAGGAACCTGGAACAAGGTCAGCCCTGATGATTCTGTGCGTGGTTTGGTTTTTAGCAAACGTGTGTCCGATGGGGACATTTATTTCCTCGCCTGGGAATGTGAGCACTGAAATCTTAACCTTGAGATTCTGAAAATTATGGGCTGCTTCTGGCAAGGGTGAATGTCGACATGCTGTGGGATAGCACCACTTATTTTGACAGGTTCCCAATTTAACCGAAAACCAACCTTTAAATATGCACTGACACATTAAACGTTAGAGCATTTGGATAGCTCTCGGTCTATAAATATCCAAAATATCTGTTCGTGACAAATAATTTCTAGAAGAAAAGAGGAAGAGGAGAAGAAGGCGAAGAAGAAAACTTTGTCGATGAAGTCCGTTGACCGCATCAAATATATAAAACTGAAACAAAATAGTCAAATAGGTACAGTGAGAGCATATGAGCCAGTGATGGGATTCTACTGGTTCAGACCGGTTCGGATGAACCGTTAGCTCCGACTTTCATCCGTGAGCGAACCGGTTCTCTCCGATTTTGAAGTGGGCCCGCCCACCCGCCCCTCTGTTATACTCACCTACATTTCTGTTTCCGAAGCCTAGCTGACCGGCTCAGCAGAGTGGATTGCTGCACCTCAGCTGTTTTCCGTGCTGGCAGCAATGCAGAACGTAAGTTTTCTCCAAACTGTGCACACACACACGCAGCGTGCCTCTGGTGTGTGCGTGCTTAGTGAACCGGTTGTTAAACTGGTAGGATCTCACCTCTGATTTGTACCTAAGACAAATTCCTTGTGTGCCCAACCACACTTGGCCAATAAAGAATTCTAATCTAATCTGAATAGATACAAACAAAACAAAACTTGAGAATAAATAGTCACCCTTACAGTCAACGCCAATCTGATCTAGGTATTCTCTAGAACTAGAACTTAATACTAGAACTAGACTGCGTTGTTTCTCGGCGTCATATATGTGGGAATATGCATAATTTTGTATTTATTTATTTATTTTGTCATGTTTATGTAGTGTATATTGGAAGTAGTGACCCTTTGAGAGCTGTATGTAATGGAATTTCATTTTAATGTTTGCCGATTAGTGTGCATTCAAAGTGACATTAAAGTTATTCTAAGTCTAAATCTCTTTGAGATGGGCTTTGAAATGAAGAGCACAGTCTTATTGCAGTCCGTTCCAGGGGTGAAATCGACTTACCGTCCTTACAGGTTCGGAAGTGCATGCGCTTTTTACTACTGGTTCTGTGGGCGTGGCTTGATGGGTGCAGTGTGGCTTGGTGGGCGTGGCTTAGTGGGCGTGGCAGGGGAAGGATACTGCAAAATCCCCATTCCCTCCCCACTCCTGAGGGAAGGAGACTGCAAAATCCCTATTCCCACCCCACTCCTGGGGCCAGCCAGAGGTGGCATTTGCCGGTTCTCCAAACTGCTCAAAATTTTCGCTGTTCTCCAGAACCTGTCAGAACCTGTTGGATTTCACCCCTGCCCCATTCTCTCCCCACTCCTAGGGGAAGGATACTGCAAAATCCCCATTCCCTCCCCACTCCTGGCAGAAGGATACTGCAAAATCTCCATTCTCACCCCACTGCAGGGGAAGGATACTGCAAAATCTCCATTCCCACCCCACTCTGGGGCCAGCCAGAGGTGGTATTTGCTGGTTCTCCAAAATTTCTGCTACCGGTTCTCCAGAACCTGTCAGAACCTGATGGATTTCACCCCTGGACCAATGTCTTTAATGGCTGGTGCGCCACAAAGTCTTTCTTCAATTGGGATTCCATCAAAGGAAGAGGAGGAGGAGGAGGAGGAAGAAGTAGGTTCCTCTTCCCAGAGTGAGTTGCTTTACATCCCTGATACTCCTTTTTGAGATGGAAACCAGATTGCGCCACTAGTCTCTCCGTTTGGGGGAGTTAGTGCATGGAGAGTATAGAAGACTGTTTGGTGCTACGTGCATCCGAATGCCACCTCCAGAGCATCCAAAACAAACAAACAAATCATGGGACAACCAGTTGATGTCATCTGAATAACAATAGTTCTTGTCTCTGCTATATCTCCACTTCGAAACCAGTTTTGAAATCTGGGCAAATGTCCCTAAGCTCTAAAAATAGTTTGGGGAGAAAAAAAAAAAAGCCACAGATGTCCAAGATACAGCAACCATCCTTACGTTTCTGGAGGTTGCCAACAATTCTAGGAGATCTGCCACATTGGTGTCTTTTCATCGCTTTGACAAGGGGAGGGGAACGGTACTTTTGATCTGTTCTTCGTTGAGATACCATTAGCCACATGATGACCTCGTGGTCAACTCACGTGGTCTAACTACTAACTGCTACATTTTGGATTGGTTAATTAACAGTTTAACAGAGTTGGAAGGGATCTTGCAGGTCATCTAGTCCAACCCCCTGCCCAAGCAGGAGACCCCACATCTGCATCTACCTAGGATCGAACTCATGACCTCCTGATTGTGAGGTGAGAGCTCTACCGCTAGGCCACCGCAGATCCATAATAATTCAAGGAAGCCAAGTACTTTTTGCTGATTTAGGGTTACTGTTCAGATCCCATAGCTACTGACGGTATGTGTTGTTGATTATGAAAAAAAGGAGCAACCGCCAAATTCAGTTTTGTTTCCTTTTTCAAAAAGGATGAGAGAGAGAAGGTTAGCTGGGGATGATACGATTTGTTCCACTCCTTCCCCGCCCTCCTCAACCCAAATCGCTAAATAATCCAGACAACAAATAGCTATTCCACGAGGAGATCCTCGTTCCCAATCTGGCTTTGCCTAATGAAATATTAAGCACCGCCCTGACAGTGGGTGACTTGGATGAAGCTGTCGCAGTCAGATCAAGACCGGGTTTCCTTTGAGGGCCTTCCATGATTGATCATCTCCCGCAAAATAAATAAATAAAATAAAATAAAATAAAATAAATAAATCACCCTGCTCTTGAGATCTATGGAGCAACTTTAAATATTGCATAACTCCAAGATGAATGGGTGTGAATGTTAAGTCCTCACCCAGCCTCCTGCCTCGGATCTTAAGGATCAGATTTATCACATATTGCTTTTGGGAGTTGTCCTGACGGGGGTGGGGGGGGGGGTTTGGCATTTCAGATCCAACTGACATAAGCAAGAAGAGTGATTAAATGGTCCTCTCCTGTTGCTATCCCAGATAGGGAATGACGTGGCTATCAACTTTGTTCTAACTCTGGGAGGAGATGGTGGTGGCGGTACGGATGTTGCAAATGACAGCACGCTATCAGTCAATGGATAATGTGCATGTATTATGTAGGCATGACATTCAGAAGCAGTAAGCAAGGAATATTTCAGCAGCAGGGGTAAAATCCAGCAGGTTCTGGAGAACCGGTAGCGGAGATTTTGAGCAGTTCAGAGAACCAGCAAATACCACCTCTGGCTGGCCCCAGGAGTGGGGAGGGAATGGGGATTTTGCATTATCCTTCCCCCAGGAGTGGGGAGGGAATGGGGATTTTGCATTATCCTTCCCCCAGGAGTGGGGAGGGAATGGGGATTTTGCAGTAGCCTTCCCCTGGAGTGGGGAGGTAATGGGGATTTTGCAATATCCTTCCCCCAGGAGTGGGGAGGGAATGGGGATTTTGCAGTATCCTTCCCCCAGGAGTGGGGAGGGAATGGGGATTTTGCATTATCCTTCCCCCAGGAGTGGGGAGGGAATGGGGATTTTGCAGTATCCTTCCCCCAGGAGTGGGGAGGGAATGGGGATTTTGCAGTATCCTTCCCCTGGAGTGGGGAGGGAATGGGGATTTTGCAGTATCCTTCCCCCAGGAGTGGGGAGGGAATGGGGATTTTGCAGTATCCTTCCCCCAGGAGTGGGGAGGGAATGGGGATTTTGCAATATCCTTCCCCTGCCAAATCTCACATGTTCTCTTTCTTGGTGACCTCTTGTTTATGTCTTTTTTTTAATTGGTTTTGTTTTTAGATCTTCACTGTGTTTGTTGTGCAGCTGCATTCTCACCTTCTACTGTCTTCGAGTGGTTTTTAGTTGTGGTTTTTGGAATTGGTTGTGATCATGCTTGTAATATCACATTTTTTTAAAAGGATCTCCTATCCATCTTAGATACTTCCTCATTTATCTTCTCCTGTTCTGATAACCTACAAATCTTTCTTTGGGGTGTAGGAAGTTAGCACCTTCCCCCCCTCCTAGAAGAATGAAATATTCTAGGAAATATTACGAAGGCAGAATATTATAGTTTCCTGGATGAGAAATATGTTTCTTTTAAGGTAGGAGGCAGACTCAACCCTCCTCAATAGCCCACAGTAGATGTCAGCACTTAAGAGCTAAAGAGATAGCTTGGTCTAAGGATGAGCCCTCAGCCAATGGTGAAATCCAATTTTTTTTTACTATCGGTTTTGTGGGCGTGGCTTGATGGGCATGGCAGGGGAAGGATACTGCAAAATCCCCATTCCCTCTCCACTCATTGGAGAAGGATATTGCAAAATCTCCATTCCCACCCCACTCTGGGGCCAGCCAGAGGTGGCATTTGCCAGTTCTCCGAACTCCTCAAAATTTCCACTACCGGTTCTCCAGAACCTGTCAGAACCTGCTGGATTTCACCCCTAGCCTCAGCCATAATAGGAATTGCCCAAAGCCCCATCATTACATCACCCAGCAAGATTCAACCAAGCCTGGGACTCAAGACAACCTACAAAGTTACCCCATGGGAGTCTGACAACCAATCAGAATACATTTCTTACACAGGAACAGGAGGCTCCAAGGCAGGTATAAATCTCCCTCTCTCTCACACCCATGTGCTCGATTGCCCAGGACCTCAAACCCATGTGGTCCTGTCCACCCTTAAACCATCTTTCCAAACAACCTCCATGTTTCCAATGTCTTTCTCCCCATTTGGAACTGAACCCAGATGGACATTTCTTCCCACAGGGGTTTATTAAAATCTGTTCTACATGATATCATGTTCCGCTTTTTAATTCTCACTCGTATCAAGGATTCCAGCATCGCATGATCTGTTTTCCCTGTGTCTGCAAGTCTTGATTTTTTTCCAGGACTTTCCTTCTGGTTATTATTAAATCAAGGACGGTCCCCTTCTTCTTTCTCCCAACTTTTGAAAGAAGCAGTAGGTGGTTTCCTAGCACCTTGGCAGAGTTTGTTCCTCAACAGATTTCAAGATGACTAAAGCCGCTCATTGCTACTACGACTTTTAAGCCTGGTCGTTTATTTTATTTTTATTTTTGGAACACGTGAGCCGTAACTTTTTCCAGCCCGGACACCAGAACAAGTGTTGTTTTTATGCCTTCTTCCACTTAGCTGAGCCCAGATGCTCTCAGCAGCAGCAGCAGCAGCAGCAAGTCATTCCTTTGGATTGCTGTTCAAATGTGAATATTTTTAATCAGAAAATATCCACATCACTGCACTGATCAAAGGCACATCACTGTACTGTGAAAAGCTTGCGACCCAAATGTTGACAACAAGGAGACAACACAAGAAGGGGAGAGAAAGGAAGATGGAGATGAGAATGAAATGTGCCCTTAATTTTATTGTACAGATTCAGGAATTCTCCCTCCCTCCCTCCCTTTCCCTCTCTCTCCCTCCCCCTCCCCTCCCCCTCCCTTCCTCTCCCTCTCCCTTCCTCTCCCCCTCCCTCTCCCCCTCCCCTCCCCTTCCTCCTCTCCCTCTCCCCCTCCCTCTCCCTCCCTTTCCCTCTCTTCCTTCATCTCCCTCTCCCCCTCTCCTTCCCTCCCTCTCTCTCCCTCTCCCACTCCCTCCTTCTCCCTCTCTCCCTTCGTCTCCCACCTCTCCCTCCCCTCCTCTCTTTGTTCAGTTCATGGATATGGTAGGATTTGTTGGAAGAGAAATGTTATGCCATTGTTTGCTAGTGTCATTTCTGAGGCGAGCCTTAGGGATTTGTCACCCGACAGTTTGTTGAGTTGCCTGAATTACAACTTGAGCATAAGTAGCTGAAAAAAAAGTATGCCGTTTCTCGTATAGTCCAGAAGTCATCTTAACGGTAACGTTAATCCGTTTCCACCTTTGGCTTTTAAACACAGATTTTTGCATCTGACCAGCTCCTTGACAAGGAAGGGAAGGGAATTAATTTTTATTTTTGGCAGGTATGTATAGCTTTCCAAAAAGCGAGCTAGGGACAGTCCTAAGTATCACTAGGCACTGAGATTTAATAACGTAGGTGGAGAATGGTCAATCATGCAATTTTCCACCAGTCTTTGGAGGAATATCAGTATGTTTATTTTTTCGTCAATGGCACATAAGCTAAGATAACTTTATTGTCATTTTGTTTACTGCAAGTGCACCAGCCCACATTAAAAAGGAAATACTGTTGCCTATTCTCAAAAGAAAGTATGTATCTACCCAAACACATACATAACACACATATATACATGCTATATACATACATAAATTTATACCTGCACCATACATATATACATATACATTTGTTGTTGTTAGTTGCAAAGTCGTGTCCGACCCATTGCAACCCCATGGACAATGTTCCTCCAGGCCTTCCTGTCCTCTACCATCCTCTGGAGTCCATTTAAGCTCACGCCTACTGCTTCAGTGACTCCGTCCAGCCACCTTGTTCTCTGTCGTCCCTTTCTTCTTTTGCCCTCCATCGTTCCCAGCATTTGTCTCTTCTCCAGGGAGTCCTTCCTTCCCTTCTCATTAGGTGGCCAAAGTATTTGAGTTTCATCTTCAGGATCTGGCCTTCTAAAGAGCAGTCAGGATTGATCTCCTCTAGGACTGACCGGTTAAATCGCCTTGCAGTCCAAGGGACTCGCAGGCATTTTCTCCAGCACCAGAGTTCAAAGGCCTCAATTCTTTGGCGCTAAGCCTTCCTTATGGATACATATACATAAATTAACATATACGTATACGTATAAATATACACATACATGAATTTTTCCCTCCCCGAGCCTCCGTGTGCACCCTGCACTTACCTGCATCCAAAACGGGCCACGTGGGAATTCCTGGAAGGGGAGGGGAGGGGAAGGGTGGGCGGGGCCAGCCAGGAGTGGGATTTGGGGGTTCCTGAACTGCACAGAACCTTAGCTAGAGGTTCTCCCGAACCCCTGCGAACCCCCAACAGCCCAGCCCTGATATTGGGTGCAAAGGCCACAAGAAGACAAGAGTAATAGGAGAACAATTTCTAGCCAGGAAAGACTGTCTCTGTAAAGTTCTAATATAAAACCAGACTAGTTGTACTCCTCAGCTGCAAGCTTTCAGGAGGGCATAATTTAAAAACCAATCTTCCCTTTTAAAAGAGAACAGGGGGAAAAAAAGCTTCCCATGAAATCAGTTGCTAGCGATGGAGACAGTCTAGTGGAACAGAAGAGAGCTTCTTCTAAGCTTGCAAAACAGCCAGTTCAGTGACCTTGAGGGGAGAGGAATCTAATGTTGCTAGCAACAGAAAATACATTTGCAAACTAATTAAAACTCTGCATGCCTTTAAGGGATTTTCTTCACCAGACTATTCCAGCACCTGATATAGCTAGCAGGGGAAAGAGAAAGGGAGCAGGTGAAGTTCTTGATGGGGACAACTTTTTGACGCAGCGGCACAGGAAAATTATGGGTTCAATCACAAGCAAACCATGTAATGAAATCTTCCTTCCGCCTGTAGTTATTTCCATCATGGAGCAACTGCCGAGGCTGGGACCCTAACCCTGGGAGAAGATGCGGTTGCTTTAAAGGATTGAAGACGAGTGACTATGGTGGACCGCTTTCCAAAGAACAGCACAATTTTGTCTTCTAAGGACCCCATAATCCCGTGCATCAGTGTGGAGTCGGGGCAACTGAAAGGAGGTGAATGTTTACTGGCTGGATGCCCTTCCTGTTGCCAATGCAGAGTTCACAGCTGATATATACTCATTGTACCCAGAGGGAAAAATACCTGTTGCTACCTAGGATCAAACTCACAACCTCCTAATTGTCAGGCGAGAGCTTCACTTCTAGGCCACTGCACCACTCATCCAAAGAACACCACAATGCCCTAGTTAAAACAACAACAACACAAAATAGCATACTGGAGCACAAGAGTGACAGAGTATCTTTTATCCTCATCCAGATAAACTTGCAAGGTTGTAAAGTCTGACCTTATTACTTCTATGTTGGCATAATGATGGTTGGATGATGGTGGAAAGGGCCATCAATCACTAGCAAAGAAATGATTACAAACAGAAGGAAAATTGCACCGGGCAAGAATGCTATACAGTAATTTAGATTTCGGCTGGATTTCCTCTCTTGTTATTAGTTTATAATCTCCATCCAAAGATGGATTGTTTACAGGGTAAAATGCAATAGTGGTTGACAGGAGAAGGAAAATGCCTTAAGTGCATTGAAATCCATCCATCTAGATTGCTCAATTTGGCATTAAAATAAAGAAGACAGGTGTCAGGCCTGGAAGCCATCTTTTGCATTGGGCCTTCCGGCCTGCCACATTTACTATTGTGGGAAACTGGGAGGGGGGATTGTATGGATATGTAGTCATAATAACATTCCTTTCTCAGAGAGTCAAGGACATCTTGCCCTCCACCTGGAGAGGTTTGACTGGGAGGCATCGCCAGTTGGCACGGTGCTTTGATTGGACCATGTGATGGACATGTGGATGCTGGGGCAGGCTTTCTTTTGGGTGGGAAAAACCTGGAAGCTTTCAGATTTGGGTTTTCCCAGATGTGCCAACATGACTTCTTGTCGTGTCCCACTCCTCCGCTGACGGCCGGGTCAGGGAAATCCGAATCAGGCGTGCCTCTGCAGCTCTGCCAAAGTCCTAGCAAAGTCCTCAGGGCAGGCAGGAGACCAGAAAGTGACTTCAGCAAGATATGTTTAGACTTTGCCTGACTCAGAGAATGCCAGAAAGCAGGTCCTTTATATAGGCCATGGGGTGCGGCTCTATGACTCAGCACTTATCCAGGCCTGCCCCTCCCTTCCTTCTGTTGCCTCCGTCTATCAAGTCTTCTGACGCGAGGGTCACTCCAGTCTGCAGCTCTTGGCAATTGACCTCCCTCAGGCTCACATGCTGTGGAGGAGGGGGAGGGGTCTAGTTGCTCCGTTTGCCTGGGCATGGAGCCAGAGCTGGGGGCTGGAGATACTTCCTCCTCTTCAGCCTGTCTGGGCATGGAGCCAGGGCTGGGGCCGGGAGGCATACTAGGACATTCCTCCGTGTTCGGAAGCAGATAAGAAGGCCCCGGCTGTGGTGAGATCGGACGAGACACAACACTACAGCCTGAGCTATCATGGCCCTATTAGGTTAGATTACAGATTAACAGAGTTGGAAGGGATTTTGTAGGTCATCTAATCCAACCCTCCCTCTGCACAACCAGGAGACCGTACACCATTTCTGACCAATGGCAGTCCAGTCTTTTCTTGAAAGCCTCCATTGATGAAGCTCCCACAACTTCTGAAGGGAACTTCTTTTCCATGGGTTGATTGATCTCAAATCTTAGAAAATGTCTCCTAATTTCCAGGTTGAATCTATTCTTGTTTCTTGTCTGGCTTCCAGGTGCCTTGGAAAATAGCTTGACACCCTCTTCTCTCTGGCAGCCCCTCAAATATTGGAAGACTGCTATCCTGTTTCCCCTGGTCCTTCTCTTCACTAGACTAGCCAGGCCCAGTTCCTGCAACCGTTCATCGTATGTTTAAGCCTCCAGTCCCCTAATCATCCTGGTTGCTCTTCTCTGCACTCTTTAAATTCACTTTAGATTCAGATAGGCTAAAGACCTGTAGCCCAGTATAGGGCAACTTCTTATGTTCCCGAGATGTTGCTTGTAAAATTATAGCAAAGCTTTGATTCTACTCAGCACTCAGGAAGGGCACCCTGAGACACATGATATGGACACACGAGTCACCTGCAGCTTATGTTGTGGAACTAAGAAACAGCATAATGGAAACCCGAGAGGAGCAGATGTTCCCCAAGGACAGTAAACAAACAAGGGTTGCAAGCTCGGAGCTTTTTGTGAGGAGCAGATGGGCTATATCTCACCCTTCTCCTATAGACATCCAAAAGTGACTCAAAAGGCCAACGGTGACCTTCAGACTCTTAACGAGGTTGCTCTGATACAGGCCTTTGCTTGAGACAATGTGGATGACTCTGAAAAACAGAGGGGAGCAGATAAGTGGAATGAAGAAGACCAGTGGTGGGACTTGATTTAACAACCGGTTCTGTGGCTGGGTAGGCGTGGCTGGTTGGTCATGTGACTGGGTGGGTGACGTCACTCATCACACCCAGTGCCGCCTCCCAGCCACTCGCCTCAAAGGCAGAGATAGGATTTAGCCGGCTGGGGTTAATCTCACCGTTAGCTGACCCCGCTTGGTTTTTGTCAATTTTTAGCTATTTTCAGGCCATTTTGGGGCCATTTTCAGGCTGTTTTCAGGCCAGTTTTGGGGCTGTTTTCAGATGGTTTCTGTGCCAGTTTTTGGGCTGTTTTCAGGTGGTTTACAGGCCATTTTCCAGGCCCACTTTTGACCATTATTTTGGGTTGTTTTCCAGCTGTTTTCAAGCTGTTTTAGGGCCATTTTCAGGCTGTTTTCAAGCCAGTTTTGGGGCTGTTTTCAGGCCAGTATTGGGGCTGTTTTCAGGTGGTTTCCGGGCCAGTTTTTGGGCTGTTTTCAGATGGTTTCCAGGCCATTTTCCAGGCCCACTTTTGACCATTATTTTGGGTTGTTTTTCAGCTGTTTTCAGGCTGTTTTAGGGCCATTTTCAGGCTGTTTTCAGGCGAGTTTTGGGGCTGTTTTCAGGCCAGTATTGGGGCTGTTTTCAGGTGGTTTCCGGGCCAGTTTTTGGGCTGTTTCCAGATGGTTTCCAGGCCATTTTTCAGGCCCACTTTTGACCATTATTTTGGGTTGTTTTCCAGCTGTTTTCAGGCTGTTTTAGGGCCATTTTCAGGCTGTTTTCAGGCCAGTTTTGGGGCTGTTTTCAGGTGGTTTTTGGGCCAGTTTTTGGGCTTTTTTCAGGTGGTTTTCAAGCCATTTTGCAGGCCCATTTTGCAGGCCATTTTCAGACCGTTTTGGACCCAAAAATGGCCCAGAAAACAGGTCAGAAAATGAGAGGGGCAGGACCAGCCACTGGTCAGATTTGCTGGCTCAAGGAACTGTGCAGAATCTTAACTACCGGTTCACCCAAAGCGGTGCGAACTGGCAGCCGCCCACCTCTGCAGAAGACATAGTCCAGGATAGTTAAGCGATACCCCCAAAAATTGAAAATTTATTTGTTTCAAGAAGTCAACTTGAGGATCTGCAGAGTTGAAGGCGAGCTAAAGGGTTTTCATCCTGCCAAGCTGAAATGCCCCCCAAACGTTATTGAGTTGGCAGAAAACTAGACTGGCATGAAATTGGCTGTTCACATTGCTGATCCTTATCCTGCCTCTATTGTCTCGGTTTCAAGTCACTGCGGTCCTTTGACTTCCCTCTGAGATAAAAAGGGAGAAAGCCAAACAGATTTTATGCACCTTGAGGCCACCCATGGCTGGTATTGAAATGAGGAGGGAAAGCATATTTTTTAAAACACCACAAGAGCGAACGGTGACTTAAACTTGTTTTACTCACTGGCTGGAAATGAGAGGAAAGTTAATTCATGGGGACCATGGCAGACCAAAAAATGGTCTGTGTTTAGAACAATAGGGTTGGGAAGGACCTTGGAAGTCTTCTAGTCCAGGGGTCTTCAACCTTGACAACTTTAAGACTTGTGGACTTCAACTTCAATTCCCAGAATACCTCAGCCAGCCAGGTGAGGAACCCTGGGAGTTGAAGCCCACAAGTCTTAAAGTTGTC
This sequence comes from Ahaetulla prasina, assembly GCF_028640845.1. Taxonomy (NCBI): domain Eukaryota; kingdom Metazoa; phylum Chordata; class Lepidosauria; order Squamata; family Colubridae; genus Ahaetulla; species Ahaetulla prasina. The sequence continues at coordinate 15,937,789 of NC_080547.1, forward strand.
AAAGTTGGAGATCCCTGTTCTAGTCCAACCTCCTGCCCATGGTAGGAGATCCAAGACAAATGGCTGTCTAGTTTCTTGATACCCTCTGGTGATGGAGCACCCACAACCTCTGGTGGCAAGTCGTTCCACTGATTAATTTTTCTCATTGTCAGGAAATTTCTCCTTAGTTCTAGGTTGGTTCTCTCCTTGGTTAGTTTCCATCCATTGCTACTTGTCCTGCGCTCAGGTGCTTTGGAGAATAGCTTGACTCCCTCTTCTTTGTGGCAGCCACTCAAATATTGGAAGACTGCTATCATGTCACTCCTAGTCCTTCTTTTCACTAAACTAGACATACTCAGTTCTTGCAACTGTTTGTCGTATGTTTTAGCCTCCAGTCCCCTAATCGTCTTTGTTGCACTTCTCTGCACTCTTTCTAGAGTCTCAACATCTTTGAGACAATATGATTTAGCTCCAGACTCTTTATCATCTTTGTTGCTCTTCTCTGCACTCTTTCGAGAGGTTCAACATCTTTTTTATATATTGTGGAAACCAAAACTGGTTGTAGTGCTCCAAATATGGTCTTTGTTGTTGTTAGTTGCGAAGTTGTGTCCAACCCATCGCGACCCCATGGACAACATTCCTCCAGGCCTTTCTGTCCTCTACCATCCTCTGGAGTCCATTTAAACTCATGCCTACTGCTTCAGTGACTCCATCCAGCCACCTTGTTCTCTGTCGTCCCTTTCTTCTTTTGCCCTCAATCTTTCCCAGCATTAGGCTCTTCTCCAGGGAGTCCTTCTTTCTCATTAGGTGGCCAAAGTATTTCAGTTTCATCTTCAGGATCTGGCCTTCTAAAGAGCAGTCAGGGTTGATCTCCTCTAGAACTGACTTGTTTGTTCGCCTTGCAGTCCAAGGCGAACAAATATGGTCTTACCAAGGCATTATAAAGTGGTATTAACTTTGGACACCCTCCAGTGAGTTACGAAGGACTGTTTTTCCTACTGTTGTCCTCTTCCACTGCTTCTTCTGTGGCCTGGACACACCAAAACATATTTGATGTGTCCAGTGGATCTTCCAACTTCCATTGAGTCTCTCGACCCAATCAAGAAAATTTCCCCATCCGTTTTAACTGGAAATATCCGGAGAAGTTTTTAACTGATGAAAATTGTACACACAACTTAACTCATGAAAGCATCACATGCAATGAAACAAATTATGTAGCCACCCAGGGAGACAAAGATAGTTGGAAAAGAAAGGACCGCGAAGATAAGAAAAGATCAAAGAAGCTGGAGGGGAACAAAATTTGCTCAAGGACCAAAGCTTAGCATGGCATGAAAATAATTGTAGCTGATCGCCTAAAAACCCTTGTTTTTTTTCCATGCAATTTCTTCTATCCTTTAATTCGAAGGCTTCCAACCTTGGTTAGCTGCCGCAATATTTTATCTGCCAGCTCTGGGTTTTCTCACTAGAGGTTGAAGAAGACATGATTAATAAGAAGAGAGTCCTGTTCACAGATGGTCCCACTCAGTGAAGACAGCTGCAGACTCTTTAAAAGGATGAAGACGGAGCCTTGCAGTTTTAATTTTCTCATTCCTGTTTACTGATTTGGAAAGGAATTCATCCTCTCGCCGTAATTTACACCACCACTGCTCTTATTTAATCTTCCTATGAAATGTGCAACTGGGTTAAATGTGTGCATTAGATTCCTCCTGACCCATATTTCTTTCCGCGATTGGCTGCAAGGATTGGAGAATTCAACCCTAGGAGGCTGCCATGAATATCGAGCGGATTTTCTGACCACCCTTGATATATGGACAATATCCTTGTCCAAATATCTTTGGGATGGGTTTCTGAAACAGACCTGCTTCAGATCGCAACCTAATTTCGCACAACATCCTAAGACAGTGATTCTTAACTTTTTCTTCACCACGGGCCCCCTTTAAATACCTTTTTTGCAGTGGTGAAATCCATTTTTTTTTTACTACCGGTTCTGTGGGCGTGGCTTGGTGGGCGCGGCAGGGGAAGGATACTGCAAAATGTCCATTCCCACCCCACTCCTGGGGGAAAGCTACTGCAAAATGTCCATTCCCACCCCACTCCTGGGGAAAAGATATTGCAAAATGTCCATTCCCACCCCACTCCTGGGGAAAAGATATTGCAAAATGTCCATTCCCACCCCACTCCTGGTGGAAAAGATATTGCAAAATGTCCATTCCCACTCCACTCCTGGGGAAAAGATATTGCAAAATGTCCATTCGCACCCCACTCCAGGGGGAAGGATACTGCAAAATGTCCATTCCCTCCCCACTCCAGGGGAAGGATACTGCAAAATGTCCATTCCCTCCCCACTCCAGGGAAGGATACTGCAAAATGTCCATTCCCACCCCACTCCTGGGGGAAAGCTACTGCAAAATCTCCATTCCCACCCCGCTCCTGGGGAAAAGATATTACAAAATGTCCATTCGCACCCCACTCCAGGGGGAAGGATACCGCAAAATCTCCATTCCCTCCCCACTCCAGGGGAAGGATACTGCAAAATCTCCATTTCCTCCCCACTCCAGGGAAGGATACTGCAAAATGTCCATTCCCACCCCACTCCTGGGGGACAGCTATTGCAAAATGTCCATTCGCACCCCACTCCAGGGGAAAAGATATTGCAAAATCTCCATTCCCTCCCCACTCCAGGGGAAGGATACTGCAAAATCTCCATTCCCACCCCACTCCTGGGGGACAGCTATTGCAAAATCTCCATTCCCACCCCTGGGGAAAAGATATTGCAAAATCTCCATCTCCACCCCACTCCTGGGGCTAGCCAGAGGTGGTATTTGCTGGTTCTCCGAACTGCTCAAAATTTCCACTACCAGTTCTCCAGAACCTGTCAGAACCTGCTGGATTTCACCCCTGCTTTTGTGGCCACAGACTATGGCCATGGACTCCCAAGACTTAACTCAAGATTTAAAGCCGCTAGATTGCATCAAATATTTGTGGATATTGTGCACCTCCCCCCAGGGGTCTGAGGACCACAGGTTGAGAACAACTGCCCTAAGACTTCGGGTTGGCTTTGACTTAGCGTATTGTCTGAAGCCACCTTTGGCAGTTTGCACAGTAAAGTTTAGGGCTTAAGGTGCACTAACCTTATGGATTATTAACCAAGCTTTGGTTGAACAAATGTTGCGTGGCCTACTCTATCTTAAAATTCTTCAGCAACGTCCTCAGTGGTGACATTCAAATGTTTTCCCTATTGGTTCTGTGGGCATGGCTTGGTGGAGGTGGGTTCCTGGGACTGAGTGAGCGTGGCCAACTCAATGTCGCTCACAGCTACGGCCACTCAGTCACATGACCTCCCCCACCAAGCCATGCCCACAAAACCCGGTAGGAAAAAAAATGTGGGTATGAGCACGAGAAGGGCTCATAGTAAACTCTGTGGCAGAGAGAATCTGAACTTTTCTCCCTCCATTCACAAAGGAGCTGCTGCTCCCTTTATGGTCCCCTTCCCGGCCCTCTCCCTCCAAGGGCTACCTTAAAGGGATGGGCTGCAGCAGCAGCTCCGCTGTGAATGGAGGGAGAAAAAATTGGATTCTCTCTGCTGTATTTAACATTGAATTCTGTGGAATATCAAGCGGCCAGAAGAGGTGAGCAGCAGCAGGTGAGCGTGCGGGCATAGGTGGGGCCAACCAGGGTGTTGTGCCTCACCCGCCCTCCTCTCCTCAGCCGGGCGCCTCCCATCTCCTGCTATCTGACCAGAGACTGATAGTGAAGAAGAATGGCCTGGCATGCCTCCAGCCCCCAGCCCTGGCACCATGCCCGGACAGACTGAGCAAACAAACCTCCCTCCTACAGCGTGTGAGCACGAAGCCAGCCACATGCTAGAATTGCCAGCAGCAGAGCAGGAGGATGAAAAGACACAGTGGACGGATCCCCGCTTCCGGAGAATGGAGAGGCGACGTCAGCAAAAGGAAGGGAGGGGCAGGCCTGGATAAGTGCTGAGTCATGGAGCCACCCCCCATGGCCTATATAAAGGATCTGCTTTTTGGCATTTCTTGAGTCAAGCAAAGTCTCATCTGGTTGCTGAAGGCACACCTTGGATTCCTGCCTGCCCTGAGAACTCTGACAGGAATTTGGCAAAGCTGCAGAGACTTCGTGGCCACGCTTGATACAGACTTCTCAGACCCGGCCGTCGGAGGAGGAGTGGGACACGACACAGGGGTGATTTTTACCGGTTCAGTGAACTGATTCAAATTGTACCTACCAGTTCACCCGATCCGGTCCAATCTGATCAAATTTCACCCCTGAATATCCTACAATGGCCATTAAATCCACAAGAGCCTTGGTGGTGCAGTGATTAGAGTGCAGTACTGCAGGCTACTTCTGCTGACTGCTGGCTGTCTGCAATTTGGCAGTTCAAATCTCACCAGGCTCAAGTTTGACTCAGCCTTCCATCCTTCTGAGGTGGGTTAAACGAGGACCCAGATTGTTGGGGGCAAGAGGCTGACTCTATAAACCACTTAGAGAGGGCTGTAAAGCACTGTGAAACAATATATAAGTCTAAGTGCTATTGCTAAAGAAGGAAGGGAGAAAGGAGAAGGAAGGAAGGAAGGAAGGAAGGAAGGAAGGAAGGAAGGAAGGAAGGAAGGAAGGAAGGAAGGAAGGAAGGAGGGAAGGAAAGATGAACTGTGGTGGCATAGTGGTTAGAATGTAGTATTGCAGGCTAACTCTGCCAGCTGCCAGCAGTTTGATCCTGACCAACTTAAGGTTGACTCAGCCTTTCATCTTTCCGAGGTGGGTAAAATGAGGATATGGTGACTCTGTAAACTGCTTAGAGAAGACTGTAAAACACTGTGAAGCGGTATATATGTCTAAATGCTATTGCTATATATCTGTATATCTATATTAAGAGCTGAATTTGCTTTCACTTTCTAACCCCCATTTCTCAGCAAGCTCTCCTTTTGCGGGGAGTGAAGAGCAGTAATTCAATCTTGCATACTAATGTAATCTTCTTATTGCAAATAAGCCAGTCTGACAGATACTTTTAAGAAGAGATGTGGGTTTTGAAAAGCTCTTGATGGCACTGTCAGTAATTAGAATGTAATTGATGTAAGTGAGAGCCCAAGGCCTTTTTGTTAAACTTATCTGCATATTTTTTAACACTTTATTAAATCTTTGTTTGTAGTAGTTTTCCCACTTCCTGCCATCATGTTCCTATTTGTGCATTATCTAGCTACTGTTTGCTCCCAGCTAGAGATAAATTCAAACTAATCATGGCTCTCTTTGCCGTTTGCCACCTACCTTCTAAGAAAAATCACCAGGTGTCAAATATTTCATTGCTGCTGCGAAGAACAAGGACTGAAAAGGACAGGGAACAAATTTATATCCAAACGGAGTTTCCATTTGGTTGAACTGTTGCTTACAATCACCGTCTTCCTGCTTACTCCTTCTTCTCCGTACCACTTCCAAACCCTTACCCAGGCATGGTTTAAAGCTATTGCTATTTTACTGAGATGATCACTATATTTAAAAAATGAAAATAAAGATAGGGAAGAGGGGGAGGGAACGAAGCAGCAGCGAAATGCTACGGGTTCGCACCGGTTTGGGCGAACTGGTAGTTATAAAAACTACCGGTTCAGGCGAATCCGGTAGTAAAAAAAGGCTATCTGTTCCTTTGAACCAGGGGTGAAATGCTACCGGATCGGACCGGATTGGGTGAGTAGGTAGTGAAGACTGGGGCTGGTTTGCCAAACCGGAAGCAATGGTTGACTGGCCACGCCCCTGAACCAATCCACGGCCCACAGTCCTGCCACGCTTGCCTGCCTTCCACGCTGCCTTCCCAGTGTCCCGGTGTCCAGCTTGTGAAGGCAGGTAAGTGGAAGCCCCCGTGGAAGGCAGTCAAGCATGGCAAGGTTTCGGGGAAGGGAATAAGCTGCCCCCCTCCCCCCACTTTACCACACCATCTCTTCCTCCTTGCCATCAGAATCCACTCGGCCAATCTCCCTGCAAACTTGGCCAACCTTTCCACACCTCTGCACGCTTCCTTTCCCCCCCCCATGACCTTCCCATGCCTGCGCAGCATCTGTTTTTGCAGTAAGGCAGCCGCAGGAATCGCCAACCCATCAGCGGGCACCAGGAGCCCAGGAGGGGAAAGCCGCACTTATGAGAAGGGGGACAGTCCTCTCTTCTTCTCGACTTTGCCAGACTCTTCTCTGCTCATGTTGTGTCCCACTCCCCCTCTGATGACCGGGTCCAGGAAGTCCGTATCAAGCATGGCAACGAAGCCCCTGCAGCTTTGCCAAATTCCTTCCAGGTTTCTCAGGGCAGGCAGGAGTCCAAGTTGTGACTTCATCAAAGTAGAGGAGACTTTGCTTGATTCAAGGTTGGAATGCCACAAGCAGGTCCTTTATATAGGCTGTGGGGTGTGGCTCCATGACTCAGCATTTATCCAGGCCTGCCCCTCCCTTCCTTCTGCTGGAGTCACCTCTCAGATCTCCGGAAGCGAGGATCCTCCCACTGTGAATTCTCTTCAGCTGGATCTGCTGTCGGTAATTCCAGCACGTGGCTGGCTCCCTGCTCACACACTGTAGAAGTGAGGTTTGTTTGTTCATTCCCGACATCCTGTCCAGGCATGGGGCCAGGACCAGGAGCTGGAGGCATGACAGGTCATTCATCTTCATATCAGACTCCGAGTCTGATAACAGGCCCGGGTGTAGATGGGAGGGGCCCGGCTGAGGAGAGGAGGGAGGACGAGGCACAACAGCTCACTCTTAACGCCGCTGACGTCGATGCTGCTGGGAAACCGGCTGGATGCGGCCGAATGTGGTTTGCCGTCCTGCCACACTTACTAGAAAGTGCCTAGGATCCAGGCTACGGTCAGGATCACAAAGGCATTAGCATGGATTTGCCTTATTGCAGGACCTCCGTGCTGCCTGGGAGCTCCGAGTCAGCTGAAAAAAAGTTCAGTTGTTGGGGAGACGCTCTCTTTTCTCGTTTGGCGTGTACTGTGCATGTGCTCAGCATGCGTTTCGCGCACAGTGGGCATGCACAGGCAGCCAACCAGTGGCAAACTGGGGAAGATTCGCCACTGGAAAGAAGAGGAAGAGAGAAACGTGGAATAATGGGACAAAAAGAGAGGGAAAAGCATCAGCTTTCAACTTTTTTTAGCTCACTCAAATAAAGATAATAAAATTACTCCCACGTGGTTGTTGTTGTTTTTTTACTTTTGCATAGTTGGTATATAGTAATCATTTTTATAACAAGAAGCTATTTAATCAGCAAATCCCAAAGTCAGAATTTTACTTTTAACTATCTCGAGTAAAAAAAAAAAAAAAATTGGTCATAATTTTCAAGTAGAAAGAAAATTAGATATATTCTTTTCTTTGCTTAAGGCAGATAATTTGGCCATCTCTGCTAATTCCATCAGTTTTTCCAGCCATTCTTCCATTGTTTTCCATACTGAGCAATGGGGGTGCAGTGGTTAGAATGCAGCATTGAAAACTAATTCTGCCGACTGCCAGCAGTTCGATCCTGACCGGCTCAAGTTTGACTTGGCCTTCCATCCTTCCGAGGTCAATAAAATGAAGACTTAGATTGTTGGGGGCAATATGCTGACTCTATAAACTGCTTAGAGAGGGCTGTAAAAGCACTATAGAGTGGTATATATGACTAAGTGCTATTGCTCTTCTGAAATTAGTGTATCTTTTCATTTTTGCCTGGAAAACATTCTTACTGTAGTCAACAACAAATAACAACAATACATTTCTAGGTACCCCACCCCATCCCCACCCCAGATCTCTTGTCCAATAAACCTATCATTAAATGCTATTCCTCAGAAATTTTTCAGTCTCTGAAGTGTCCTAAAATTCTCCTCACTATAAGTCACATAACTCTATGGCTCAATTGCTATATTCTTCTGAACATTTAAGCTTCGTCGATAATTTTCTGAACATTAACCACAACGATTGAACCATCATCGTGCCAAAAGTAACACTAAAACCAACACTGGATTTCTCTGACTTCGGTGGTGGCTTGATGATACTATGTGTTCTGTCCCCCTTCGCCTCAGTCCAAGCGATGACTTAATTAGCTGGCACTATCAGCTCTGGCAGCAAAGTAGCAAGCATCTGCCAAGTGTCTCTGTTATCTCTCTTGATGAGTCAACCAGGAACAAACAGTACTTCAGCTCTAGTTTAAGCAGTTGATTTCTTGCTACGAACAGTATAGCAGCCCTTGCTGCTTTTATATCCTGTGTGGTGTGGCTCCATGACTCAGCACTTCCTAGGCCTGACCCACCCCTGATTCTGTTGTTCCCGCCTCTCCTGCCTATGAAACTTAGGGTCCAGCCGGGCCTGATTGCCATCAGCTGGGTCTGGAGGCGTGGCCTGGGGGGGGGAAAGAGTTGGTACGGAGGCCTCGTTATCTCTTCCACCTGGCCTGCCTCTGGCTCCTGGAGCTGAGCCAGGGAAGCCGGTGCTCCCGAGGTAAGTCCTGATGGCCCTTCCCCCTCACTTTCCGAGTCACTTTCTGGCAGGGGGCCCGGCTCGGGGGGTGCAGACACAACACTATGGCTTCTTTTAGTCACGCTCCAACCTTGCTTTTCCTCCCATAATTATTCTTTTTTTCCTAATTTTTAAAAGACCACCTAATCAGGGAACATGTTGGGAAGGACCTCAGGTGATTTTTGAAATGACGTAAATCCATCTCGCTGTCTTCTAAATACCAGGCTCTCTGTCATAGACCAACAAAACCATCTAATAGACAAACGTTTATAATGTGAACCTGTCTCACTCATTAGTCAAATTTGTATTTCCGTTCCCCGATGCCTTATTTTGAAATGGGGAAGTTGGTGTGTGTGGGGGGGGGGGCGCGTGATGTTTCTGTAGTTTAATTGCTTGGGCATCGTTTGTGATTTGCATGACACTTTTTTCTTCCTTCGCTTAAATATGTTTTGGATTGGGAATCCGATGCGAAACTTTAGAGCAAGGATGAAAAAGCAAATAAAGCTCGTATTATATAATATATGCGAGAGGGGATTATCATTTTACAACAGGGTCTGTTTGGCATCTTAATAGCAACGGGGAGTCCCTAATATCAGAAATGATATTATTTCAGCTACAAAAGGAAGGGCAGAGAATTGTGTTCTTCCATCGTGTGGTCTGTTTTGCTAATCTACATCGCACAGGCTGTTGCTGTGTCCTTTTTTGAGTTTTTTACAATCAAAACGAAGCAGGAAGGTAACAGACATTTTTTTTACTTTTGTGTGTGTGTGTGTGTGCAAATTTAGGGCACTTGTAGAAAACCAATAGCCAATAGAAACTTTCCCTTTCTGACCAATCAGCAAATTTTCTCTTTTCATATCATCCCTTTCAGAGTATTCAGGTCATTCGGGTGAACTGGTAGCCGAGATCGCAGGTGGGCCCGCCTACCTGCCCCGGCACTATGCCGTCCTATTTACAATTCTACAGAGGAATTATTGAGTCTATCATTTGCACCTCTATAACTGTCTGGTTTGGTTCTGCAACCCAACAAGACAGACACAGTCTTCAGAGGATCATTAGAACAGCAGAAAAAACAATGGCTACCAACCTGCCTTCCACTGAGGACTTGTATACTGCACGAGTCAAAAAGAGGGCTCTGAAAATATTTACAGACCCCTCACATCCTGGACATGAATTGTTTCAACTCCTACCCTCAAAACGACACTACAGAGCACTGCACACCAGAACAACTAGACACAAGGACAGTTTTTTCCCGAACGCCATCACTGCTAAACAAATAATTCCCTCAACATTGTCAAACTATTTACTAAATCTGCACTACTATTAATCTTCTCATCATTTCTTTCTGCGCCAACTCAGTAAGCTCAAACTGCCCAAGGAGCTGCTGATCCAGTTCTACAGAGGAATTATTGAGTCTGTCATTTGCACCTCTATAACTGTCTGGTTCGGTTCTGCAACCCAACAAGAAAAACACAGACTTCAGAGGATAATTAGAACTGCAGAAAAAATAATTGCTACCAACTTGCCTTCCATTGAGGACCTGTATACTGCATGAATCAAGAAGAGAGCCGTGAAAATATTTGCAGATCCCTCGCATCCTGGACATAAACTGTTTCAACTCCTACCCTCAAAACGACGCTATAGAGCACTGCACACCAGAACAACTAGACACAAGAACAGTTTTTTCCCGAAGGCCATCACTCTGCTAAACAAATAATTCCCTCAACACTGTCAGACTATTTACTGAATCTGCACTACTATTAATCGTTTCATAGTTCCCATCACCAATCTCTTTCCACTTATGACTGTATGACTATAACTTGTTGCTGGCAATCCTTATGATTTATATTGATATATTGATCATCAATTGTGTTGTAAATGTTGTACCTTGATGAACGTATCTTTTCTTTTATGTACACTGAGAGCATATGCACCAAGACAAATTCCTTGTGTGTCCAATCACACTTGGCCAATAAAATTCTATTCTATTCTATTCTATTTCCATCACCCATCTCCTTCCACTTATGACTGTAACTTTGTTGCTTGTATCCTTACGATTTATACTGATATTGATTGTTTCCCGATTGTTTATTTGTAGCCTATGACTATCATGAAGTGTTGTATCATTGTTAAATTTGTACCCTATGACTATCGCTGTGTTGTAAGTGTTGTACCTTGATGAAGGTATCTTTTCTTTTATGTACACTGAGAGCTTATGCACCAAGACAAATTCCTTGTGTGTCCAATTACACTTGGCCAATAAAAAAAATCTATTCTATTCTATTCTCTATTCTATTTAGGCACATTTTAGGCAAAGCACATGCACGGAAGGCCAGGCGCAAGCATGGAAGTTGTGCATGCAAAGCGAGTGTGGGGTGAACCGGTGGTAACAAAATGTGAAACCCACCGCTGCAGCCCCTTTCATGATGAAACCCAAATCCCACTCTATCCCTCACTATTAAATCTGAAAGCGTTTAAGAAACGTATCTTAGGTGCTTCTCGAAAGCCGTCAAAGTCCCTATCCTTTGTAATGTGATTCCTTTGCTAGTCTCAGTTTCCTAAATTCAGGCCAGAACAGCAGAAGTTGTGAGCAAATGTCCCTTCTAGAGATTCCTATGGTTTTTGTTTTGTTTTGTTTTGTTTTTTTTAAACTTCTTTGTATGTATGTGACATTTGCGTGTAGAATGTAGAGAACCACAAAGATGATGACTTCGAAGAAAGAATGAGGCAGTTAGCAAAAGGCCATTTAATCTCAGGAAGAAAAGAGAACCTGAGAAACAAACTTAAGCAGACACTCCTTTAACTCTCCTTGGTGTAGGAGGGGGGAAAAAGATTTTCAAGTTTCTGTTACTATCATCTGCTACGTATCTCAATGTTTCGCCAACTGAGCAAATTGAAGATGTGTAGACTTCATTTCTACCAAAGAATTGAGGCCTTTGAACTCTGGTGCTGGAGAAGACTCCTACGAGTCCCTTGGACTGCAAGGCAAACAAACAAGTCAGTCCTAGAGGAGATCAACCCTGACTGCTATTTAGAAGGCCAGATCCTGAACATGAAACTCAAATACTTTGGCCACCTCATGAGAAGGAAGGACTCACTGGAGAAGAGCCGAATGCTGGGAAAGATTGAGGGCAAAAGAAGAAGGGGACAACAGAGAACGAGGTGGCTGGATGGAGTCACTGAAGCAGTAGGCATGAGTTTAAATGGACTGCAGAAGATGGTAGAGGACAGGAAGGCCTGGAGGAACATTGTCCATGGAGTCACAAGGGTCGGGCACGACATCACAACTAACAACAAAGACTTCAATTCCCAGAATTCTGCAGCTCAGTGCTTAAAAACAGAAGGGGGCCGTTTGCAGGAAACCTTAGGATGAAGCTGGGGGGAGAAAGTGCAGAGGTAAACATTCAGTAACAGCATCCACTAATCAAAAGGGATTCAATCAGATTTAATAGTCCAAGTAAACCTCTGGTTGGAAGAAATGGTATAAGGTAATGATGGTGGACCTTTTTAGCACCAAGTGCCCAAAAGGGAGCATTTTGCGCACGCGAACGCTTTGTGCGCGCATGTGTTCTCATCAGGGCCGCAACCAGTAAGAGGAGCTGCCTAGGGATCAGGCGCGCACAGATACTTCCGGTTTCCGGCACGCGTATGTGCGCCAGCCAGCAAGTCTTCCGGTCAGCTGACAGGGCGCGCACGCTCATGCAGGAAAACGGAAGACCACCTCTTTTGGTTTCTGGCACTGCCTCATGCACAAAGGCCAGCTGATCATCGTATGCACACGCATGCCAGAAACTCGGAAGAGGAACAGGCGACGCTGCGTGTGCCAGGCGACGTGGTTCCGTGTGCCACTTCTGCCACGCATGCCTTAGGTTCGCCCTCACGGGCATAGGGTTTCCTGCCTAAGCAGGGGATTGGACTTGGAGCCTTCCAAGGGCCCTTCCAAACAAAACAAAAATAATACCTTCATCCTGCCATTGTCATAACTGGGTGATAGGATTGCCCGCTTGGGAATTTGAAATGGAAGGTAAAACTGGAAATTCAGAGTCTGAAACCCTTGAGAAATCCTGAGTCCAAGACCTGTTGAGACTCTAGAAAGAGTGCAGAGAAGAGCAACAAAGATGATTTGTTGATTTGGGCCGCGGTGTGGCTCAGGCTGTAAGAAGCCTGTTATTAAAACACAGCTGCCTGCAATTACTGCAGGTTCAAACCCCGCCAGGCCCAAGGTTGACTCAGCCTTCCATCCTTTATAAGGTAGGTAAAATGAGGACCCAGATTGTTGGGGGGGCAATAAGTTGACTTTGTATATAAATATACAAATAGGATGAGACTATTGCCTTACACAATGTAAGCCGCCCTGAGTCTTTGGAGAAGGGCGGGATATAAATGTAAAAAAAAAAATTAGGGGACTGGAGGCTAAAACATACGATGAACGGTTGCAGGAACTGGGTATGTCTGGTTTAATGAAAAGAAGGACTAGGGGAGACATGATAGCAGTCTTCCAATATGTCAGGGGCTGCCACAAAGAAGAGGGAGTCAAACTATTCTCCAAACCACCTGAGGGTAGAACAAGAAGCAATGGGTGGAAACTAATCAAGGAGAGAAGCAACTTAGAACTAAGGAGAAATTTCCTGACAGTGAGAACAATTAACCAGTTGAACAACTTGCCTGCAGAAGTTGTGAATGCTCCAACACTGGAAGTTTTTAAGAAGATGTTGGATAACCATTTGTCTGAAGTGGTGTAGGGTTTCCTGCCTGGGCAGGGGGTTGGACTAGAAGACCTCCAAGGTCCCTTCCAACTCTGTTATTATGGTTGAAGAAAGAAGAAATGGTTCCTTCTTGCACTCAAATTCCTTCTCAAATGAAGTTCCTTACACAAAGGAACGGAATTTTAGAACAACAGCCAAACTGTAAATAGAAATATGTTTCTTATCACTAACAGTCAATCACATATCGCACCATCTGGTCTTTGTCTATTAAAAGTCCTTGCCTCTCCCCCCCCCACTACCCCCACAAAAAGAAACACCTCTAAAATTAATTATTATTTCCACCACTATCAACTGTTATGTCTGCCTTTGATCGCCATCCCTTAACAAGTTTTTGGATCAGCCCCTGCAATTATCCAGGTATATTGGTGGAGAAAATGCCTAGTAATTTCTTTGTTTTAAATTAGTTGGGAACTTGGGGAAAAATATTATTTGCACCACCATTTTGTGGGGAGACTAATAGCCTGTTTGGATGTGTAATTATGTGTAATAATCACGGGTGGGATTTTACCGGTTCGGACCGGTTTGGGCAAACCGGTAGCTCCAATGATCAGCTGGGTCCACCCGCCCACCTGTGCGCTTTACTTACCTTTATTTCCTTTGTTTGAATCACAGGTGATCGGCGCGGCAGAGCGGTTTGCCGTAACTCAGCTGTTTTATTCACCAGGGCTGCAGTAGAAGGTAAGTTTTAGAGCTGAATTCGAACGCACTGCCTGCACGCTCTGTAAACCGGTTGTTACACTGATTTAATCCCATCACTGGTAATAATATATTCACACATTTTAATGGGCAATATTCCATTTACTAGAATGATATAACCCATGTTCAGCGTTGTGTCCAATTTAGATTTTATCCTTCTGGCTTTGTGTTAAATTTATATTTACCGACAAAGAAACAAAGTCTCTATTATAGATCTATTTCAAGCTATTTAGTTCTCATCAGCTAGCCGTACCCTTCTGGGATTTGAACCTGGGCTACTTGCATATTAGGTAGATGTATTAACTTCTAAGCCATGGGCTCTCCTTGCTTTGTCGGCTATACAAGGGGAGAGAAATAATTTGTCGTGAAAGCGACTGCCTGAGAAGGCTCCTGGATTGGGGCTGAAAGGCAAAAAGGCAGTATGCTCTGTCCCATAACTGGGTAGACCAGGTTGCCCTGATAGACCGGTCCCACTAGAAAAAAACACTTAATCTCTCCCCTGGTATAGCTGACAAAGGGAGGAGAGCCCGTGGCTTAGAGGTTAATACATCTACCTAATAGGCAAGTAGCCCGGGTTCAAATCCCAGAAGGTTATGGCTAGCTGATGAGGGCTAAACAGCTTGAAATAGATTTTTATTAGTCTCCCTTTATTTATTTTTTTGTTGGTAAACATAAATTCAACACACACAAAAAATGTCGTGAAAGCGACTGCCTGCGTAGGCTCCTGGATTGGGGCTGAAAGGCGAAAGTGGAAATAGTATGCTCCATCCCATAATTGGGTAGACCAGGTTGCCCTGATAGACCGGTCCTACCAGAAAAGACACTTCCCTTTCTGGCTTTGGTTGCATCCAGCGGTGGAATCCTGCCAGTTTAGCAACCGGTTTGGTGATCGTGTGCTTTGCACCCCGCTCTGCACGCTGTGCGTGTGTGCACAGGTTTATGAAAACTTACCTTCCACGTTACCGCTGGGGAGTAACACAGCTGAGGCGTGGAAATCTGTTCTAATGCACAAATCAGCTGAGAAGATATAAGTCAGTAAAGCACAGAGGCGCGCGGACCCACTTAATCATTGGAGCGAACCGGTTCGCTCCCAGCTGATCGTTGGACATACCGGTTTGCCTGAACCAGTCCGAACCGGTAGAATCCCACCCCTGGTTGCATCTACAGCAGTAATTTCACTACTATGTCTTTATTTCCTCCCGATTAGCTGGGCCTTGGGAGGCAGAGAATAGATGGGGGCGGGACCAGTCAGAATTTTTACTACCGGTTCTCTGAACCACTCAAAATTTTCACTACCGGTTCTCCAGAACTGGTCAGAACCTGCTGAAACCCACCTCTGATTCATATATTTATTTATTTATTTGTTTATTTATTTTATTTGCATTTATATCCCGCCCTTCTCCGAAGACTCAGGGCGGCTTACACTATGTCAAGCAATAGTCTTCATCCATTTCTATATTATACACAAAGTCAACTTATTGCCCCCAACAATCTGGGTCCTCATTAAATGAAATGAAAGCCTTAAGCTGTTCTCTTCCTTCCCAGCTGCCAGAAGGAAGGTGGAAACCTTGTGTACAGGTAGTCCTCGACTTACAACAGTTCTTTTAGTGACCGTTCGAAGTTACAACGGCAGTGAAGAAAGTGACTTATGACCATATTTCACACTTATGGCCGTAGTAGCAACCCTATGGACACATGACCAATATTCGGATACTTGGCAATTGGTTCATATTTATGACCATTGCAGTGTCCCCAGGGGATCCCCTTTTGTGACCTTCTGACAAAGCAAGGTCAATGGGGAAGCCAGATTAACCATATTTCTAATTTAACAACGTCAATGATTTGGCCACAAACGCGGCCACCACAGTCGTAAAACTGGTCAACCTTCACCAATCAGATTTCTCACTCAACGACATTTTGGACTCGGTTCTGGTCGTAACCTTACGACTTACCTGTTGTAACTCTGGAGGAATTATTATTATTATTATTGTTATTTTTACTTCCCATAATAAAATACTCAAAGATAGAGAAACCCGGATCTTTTAATGTCAAGCTTTGTTGGGGTTATTATTAAAAATAAATTGGCTGTCTCAGTGTGCTTCCTGAAGCCACGCTATGGATGTGTGCGAGAAACACCTAAGCTATAGAAATATTGTTAGATAAAATCTTTTTTTCTTTCTTCCCTTTTAAGTAAAGGGAGGATAAGTGTATTCTTTGGTAAGTTGGAATCTTCAGGGGGCAGAAAGCTAAGAGGGGGCTTGAAAGCATTTAAACACTTTGGCTTTTATTTTATTTTTAAAAAAAGTTTTTTTGCACAATGCATTTTCAGCCTAGAGCGATGCTTTAAAGGAACGTTTTCCTTTTTTCTTTTCTTTCCCCATTTTCCCCCCCCTTTCCCCTCTTGCTTGAAGACTTTAAAGGCAGGTAGGGGAGCTCTCATCAAAAATAATAAAAAAAAACCCACAACCTAATAATGTGGTATTGAACTGGTCCTTTGACAGCTAATCCTTCAGACGTGATTCTGCTTAAAGGAAAAAAAGGCTGTGATAGAAAAGGGGGGAAAAAAAACAGAATTGTGGAGAATTCATGTTTTTTTTTCCTTCTGGTTTTTTTTATTTTATTATTTTAATCAAATTTTAATACCGCCCTATCTCCCGAAGGACTCAGGGCGGTTCACAGCCAGATAAAAATACAGAAATCATACACAATAAAAACTAATTAAAAAACTTATTTAAATAGGCCAGAATTAAAATTATAGTTAAAATGATAAAACCCCATTATCTAAAAATTAATAATTAACCCCGGTTAGAATTAAGTAAAACTTTTAGTCCAGTCCCGCTTGGATAAATAAATGCGTTTTCAGCTCACGGCGAAAAGTCCGAAGATCAGGCACTTGGCGTAGCCCCACTTGGTTTGGTGGCAAGAAGGAAGAAATTCTCAGTTTGTACATTTTTTTTTAAAAAAAAAATCCTTGGGATCAAATTCATTTAAAAAAAAAAGAAGAAGAAGCCATATGGGGAAGGAAGAATATGGAGGGGGGGGGAAACTAATGTGTCTTAGAAAGGAAATGGAAGAGTTCATACTTGCGGCTGCGCGGGTGATAGAGGGAGCACTTCGTGGCTCCCGTGTGACACCTCTCCTGCGCAGTCTGCACTGGCTCCCGGTGGTCTTCCGGGTGCACTTCAAGGTACTTGTTATCACCTTTAAAGCGCTCCATGGCTTAGGGCTGGGGTATCTACGGGACCGCCTACTGCCACCAGTAGCCTCTCACCGACCAGTGCGCTCTCACAGAGAGGGCCTCCTCTGGATACCGTCAGCCAAACAATGTCAGCTGGCGACCTCCAGCGGGAGGGCCTTCTCTGTGGGGGCTCCTGCCCTCTGGAACGAGCTGCCTCTGGGGCTTCGTCAACTCCCTGACCTCCGGACGTTCTGCCGCGAGCTGAAGACGTTGTTGTTTCGACGAGCAGGACTAGCGTGAACGTAGTTTTAAATTGGGGTTTTAAATCAGGGGTTTTAAACGGGGTTTTAAATTTGTATTTAAAAGTTTTTAGGCCATTAATTGAATAAGTTTTTTATACTGTTTTTAGCTGTTTTATATGTATTATATGTTTTGCTGTTGTTTTTATTGGCTGTGAACCGTCCTGAGTCCTTCGGGAGAAGGGCGGTATACAAATAATAATAATAATAATAATAATAATAATAATAATAATAATAATAATAATAATAATAATAATAATAATAATAATAATAATAATAATAATAATACTGTGTGTTATAACTCCCCCTGCTTGTTTAATATAAAAGGTGGGGTATCCTGTGTCTTGCTCTTATCATAGTGCTTTGTTTATCTGACTCGTCTTGAGCTGGTTTGGGGCAGTGGCTTAGAAACCAGGAGACTGTGAGTTCTAGTTAGTCCTCAGACATGAAAGCCCAGCTGTGTGATTTTGGACCAATTACCAAGAGATTAAATACTAGTCCCATCTTAGTCATGAAAGCCAACTGGTGTCTATTTAAATTCATCACTCAAAAAAAAAGATAACGATGACCCGCATTCAGCTTCATATTTTCCAAGACTCTTATCTGCTTCTTCTCCTACTGTATCCTCACGACTCTTCTTCTGTTCAACCAACACAGGTGATATTTCTTTCCTCTTTAACCCTTTGGAGTCTTGCCCTCCAATAGCCCCTTTTTCTTCTTCTGAGATTGATGTTTCCACGTATGTTCCACCCATCTGAAGCATTTGATCTTTTATCTCCATTAAATCCTCCATCTCAATCAGTCCAAGCTCCCGTAAATATAATAATGCATCTATATCTGGGGTGATTGTACGCATCCTTCCTTTATAAAAAAATTTCAATTGTTGTGGTGGCCTCCAATTGTATTTAATTCCATTATCTCTCAAAACTTTTGTAATTGGTTTTAAAAAAAATCTCCATGCCCTTTCTTCTCTTGATATATCCGGGAAGACTTGAATAGTCTTCCCTTCAAACTTCAAAGCATCTCCCAACTCTCTTAACTTGGCCATAACTTCCAACTTATCACCAAGATTTGCAAACCTGACAAGCACATTCCTGTTAGAACCATTTTGCCTTCTATATCCAATTCTAAAAACGCTTGCCAGGTCTGCTATTGTGAACGTAAGTTGCGTATCCAAATCATTAATCCATTTCAAAACCCGCTGTTTCAATTTATCTTCCCTTTCTTCCGAGATTCCTCTGATAACAAAATTATATTTCCTCATCTCTTTTTCCAAAAGACAAATTCTCTTATCTTGCTGCTCATTTTTATAAAATATTTTGCCAATTTGCCGATCCACTTTTGCCTCATGCACATGCAGCTGCTCCATTTCATCTTTAATCATTGTCATTTCCTCCTTTTGTTTAGCAAAGTTATCATCCATATCTTGCTTTAAATTTTGCACTTCGGATGTCAGTTTAAATGTCAAATTATCTATACGCTCTGATAGTGCTGCTATTTTTTCCCCAATTTTATTTAAAGCTGCAGCAATTTGCTGCGTTTCTGAAAGTTGTTGAGTCATTTTGAAAAAAAAACAAAAACCAAAAAATTTCT
The DNA here is from genome assembly GCF_028640845.1 of Ahaetulla prasina. Lineage (NCBI taxonomy): Eukaryota > Metazoa > Chordata > Lepidosauria > Squamata > Colubridae > Ahaetulla > Ahaetulla prasina. The sequence goes on from NC_080547.1 coordinate 15,956,783, forward strand.
CAAACTGGGATTCCAATTTTTCAAAGAAAGAAGTGCCCCGGGCATTGGCACGTCCCCTCTCCCCCATTCTCTTTATAGAGGCGAAACCGTTGAGGGTGTGGGGGAAGAAGATTGTTTGTACTTTATTGTTTGTTTTGTTTTTTGTTTTTTTTCTGTTTTCTTATTGTTGTTTATATGGTAGTTTAATGTCGGGTGGTGGGGGGCACAGAAAGGAAGATGCGGGGATAGGATTAAAAAATTTATATTTTAAATGGGAGTTATAAAAATAATGTCATGGAATCTGAAGGGTACAGGAATCAGATTAAAGAAGAAGATTGGAGCTTAAGATTAAAAGGATTTACCAGACATTTTATTTTACAAGAAACTCATCAGAAATCTGAAGATTCAAATAGAATGTATATAAAAGGTATGCAAATATATGAAAAGCATTTGGAACTTCAAAAGCTAGAGGAGTTGCAACACTGATATCAGATAGGGTGTACTTTGAAAACATAAGATAATTTTGGATGAAGATGGAAGATATGTAATAATTGTTGGAAATCTTAATGAGGAAAAAGTGACACTTGTTAATTTATATTTACCGAATGAAAAACAAAGAGAATTTCTTGAAAAAATAACAAAAATTTTGGAGAATGAAAGTGTAGGGAAAGTAATTGTGGCTGGGGATTTTAATTTAATCAGAGATAAAATAGACAGTACTAATCCCACCCGCTGTGGAGGAGCAAATAAACTGGGGATTTTAAATATGTGGATGCTTCGAAACGGCGTGGTTGATGTGTGGAGAGAGGTTAAAGGAATTGAGAGAGTATACACTTTTTTTTCTAAGATATATAATACATATTCTAGAATTGATTATATTTTTCTTTCTAAAGATTTGTTGAATAATGTGGATAAGGTAGATGTGGGAATTTTAAAGATTCTGATCATGCAGAAGTTATGGTGGACTTAGATTTTAATTTTGAGAAAAAGAAGCTATTGGAGATATGACGAGAAATTGTATAAAATGAAAAGGATAAAAATGGATACTTAAAAATTGGAGGAAAGTTGGAGATTAAATGATAACGGGAGGTTAAATTTGAAATTGTTTGGGATGCGATGAAAGCGGTGTTTAGAGGAGAGTATTAAATTATCAAGTAGGAAATATAAAAATTATAAAATTAAAATGGAAAGAGATAAAAATAAGATTAAAGAATTGGAAAATCAATTTTGCTTACTAAAGAAAAAAATTCTTCAGGAGCTTAATATGTTAAGAAATAAAATGATAGAAGAAGATACAGAGTTAGTAAAAGAAATTTGAGATTTTAAATAGAATTTTTTTTGAATTTAGTAATAGAAATTCTAAATTATTAGCAAGAATGGCGAAAAATAAAAAAGAGAGGAGAGAAATGGGAGTTTTGATAGATGATAAAGGTATAAGATGTCATAAAAAATTAGAGAAATGTAAAATAGTTAAGAATTTTTATCAAAATTTATATTCAAAGAAATCAATTGATCAGGAAAAATTGAGGAATTATTTAGAAAAATATGTCGTGAAGATAGATCAAATATATAAAGATTTGATGGAAGAAGATATAACACAAGAAGAGATTAATGAAGTAATACAAAAAATAAAATTAGGGAAAGCCCCAGGGGAAGATGGATTACCTGCTGAATTTTATAAAGAATTTAAAGAAATAATAATACCGAAATTGCAAAAATTATTCAATGGAATATTACATGGTGGGAAGTACCTTCGTCATGGAATAGAACGGTGATATCCCTAATTCCTAAACCAGATAAAGATTTAGAAAGGATTGAGTCCTATCGGCCCATTTCTTTAATTAATCAGGATGCAAAGATATTTACTGCTATTATAAGTAATAGATTAAATAGATTTATAGATAGATATATAAGTTATAATCAAGTAGGCTTTGTGAAGGGTAGATACATGAGTGATATTGTTAGAAGAGTATTAAATATTATAGATGTAGCTGAATATAATGGTGATAAAATTGGTATAGCATCATTGGATATTTTAAAGCTTTTGATTCTGTACAATGGGAAACAATTAAAGTAATTGTGGAGGCTTTAGGCTTTGGTAATAAGTTTATACATGTTATTTCAAAATTGTACCAAAAGAGCAGTGCAAGAGTGAAGGTGAATGGAATATTAACTGAAGAGATAAAATTAGAAGCTGGTACGAGACAAGGATGTCCCTGTCCCCAACATTATTTTTATTGGCTATGGAAATATTGACAAAATGATAGAAAAGATGAAGAACTAGAAGGATATAAGGGTATAAGATAAATTTGTATGCGGATGATACTTTAATTATTTTGAAAATGTAGAGAAAGATTTGAAAAGATATATAAGCATTTGATAGAATTTGAAGAAATGACAGGATTGAAAGTAAATTGGTCAAAGTCAGAATTATTGATGGATAGTAATGGTAATGAGTCTGAGAATATGCAAGAGCAATTTGGGATAAGGATTAAAACACATTGAAATATTTGGGTATAGTGCTTTCACTTAAGGTTAAAGAATTGAAAAAACTTAATTATGATGTGGTGATTAACGAAATTGAGAAGAAGATAGATAAATATAAAATTTTAAAGTTGTCTTGGTTTGGTAGAATTGCAATGTGTAAGATGATGCTGTTGCCCAAGTTCAACTTTTTATTCGAGATGCTACCACTAAATTTGACAGAGAAAGATATTGAAGGATATCAGAAAAAACTGGATAAATTTTGCAATGGTAGCAAAAGACCCAGATTAGTGAAGAAAATGTGGTATCAAAATCAAAAGGAAGGAGGATTAGGAATCCCCAAATTATTTAATTATTACTGTGCGTATGGTATCCGGATAGTGGTAAAAATACTTAAAGGTGAAGATAATTATTGGAGAGATTTAGAGTTAAGGGATATAGAGAAATTTGGATCAAGGTGGTTTTTAGATAAAGCAAATTTAAAATGTGTAAGAAGAAGTTATTGGTTAAAGGGATTAAGTAAAATGTGGAACAAATTTGTTAAAATTTTAATTCCGGATATAATCTTTTTGGGGGAGACAACTGGAATTTGGCCGATTAAAAATAATATAAAACGTAATGAAGTGATTAAAGAGGAAAATATAGAAATTATTAAAGATTGGATAAAAGTTATGGGAAATGAAAGGAGGAATAAAGAAATTATTGAAAAATTAGGGTTAAGTTGGTTTGAAAAAATACAGATAGAAAAATGGACAAAAAAACTAAAGGAAAATTATTCGATAAATAGATGTGAAACTGAATTTGAATATTTAGTATCTCGGATTATGAAAGATGAAATTGGGCTAAAGGGACTCGTTAGTAGGGTTTATAAGATTATAAATTCTGATGAAAAATTACAAAGAGTGATGAGGACAAATTGGGAAAAAGATCTTAATATTGAAATACCAGAATCAGATTGGAATGTGAATTGGAAGAGTAGAATTATGAGAACTTTATCTATAAGGATTAAAGAGCACAATTATAAAGTTGTTTGGAAATGGTATTTGACTCAGTAAGATTGTCACAAATGGATAAAAACTAGTAAAAATGTTGGAGATGTGAGTTGGAATTGGGGACTTATGAACATATGTGGTATAATTGTGATAAGGTTAAAAGTTTTGGCAACAATTGGAGAAAATGATATTTGAAATGATGGGGAAAGTAATAACATTGAGAGTGGAAACTATATTATTGTTGGTAATTAAGGAAATAGAATTAACAAAATATGAAAAAGAATTGATTAGAATTATGATTATAATAGGTAGAATTATAATAGCTAGATATTGGAAACTAGATGTGATTTTTAGAATAGAAGAGTGGAATTCTGAAATGTGGAAATTAGCTTTAAATGATAAAATGACATGTGATATTAAAATTAGAAGTGGTGTGTATAAAGAAAATATTTTCTGGAAGACTTGGAAACCATTTGTGGACTTTGCGCTTGGAACATTGGACGCTTCAGTACCTGTACCTCGAGAACGTGGATTTTGGCAATCATGAGGATATATCCGAAGACCCAAATCTTCCTTTTATGTATAGCACAAGGGTGTAATAATGTATTTTCTTTTTATTTGTTTGTTGCAAAAAAAAATTTAATAATAAAAAAAAAATAAATAAAAAAAAAATAAAAAAAAAAGAAAGCCAACTGGTGATTGGGCCAACCACCAGGAGACTGTGAGTTCTAGTCTCTCAGACATGAAAGCTGGCTGAGTGACTTGGGACCAATCACTAGGAGATGGTGAGTTCTAGTCGCACCATAGTCATGAAAGCTGGCTGGATAACTCTAGGCCAATCACCAGGAGACTGTGAGTTCTAGTATCTCAGGCATGAAAGCTGGCCGGGTGACTTTGGGCCAATCACCAGGAGATGGTGAGTTCTAGTCCCACCTTAGTCATGAAAGCCAACTGGTAACTGGGCCAATCACCAGGAGACTGTGAGTTCTAGTATCTCAGGCATGAAAGCTGGCCGGGTGACTTTGGGCCAATCACCAGGAGATGGTGAATTGTAGTCCCACCTTAGTCATGGAAGCCAGCAGAATGACAAGCCACCAGGAAACTAAGTTCTAGTCCCACCTTAGTCATGAAAGCCGGCTGGATAACTCCGGGCCAATCACCAGGAGACCGTGAGTTCTAGTCCATCTTCAGGAATGAACACCAGCTAGGTGACACCAGGGGATGTTGCATTCTAATTCTGCCTTAGTCATGAAAGGCCAGTGTAGTGAACCTTTGCATCAATCTAACCAAGGGCAGGCAGGGTGGGAGTGGAGAAACAGCCTTTTGTGCTGTGTTTCTCCCTAAGCATCTGGTAGCTCCATCTTCCCTTTCTCTCTTTCTGATCCTGTCACCCTTCTTTTTAATGATCTTCCTTCCTTCCAGCAAATGAGGCGTCTCTGCTACCCCCTCCTTCTCTCTTGCAAGCAGATTCTTAGCACTCCATTATCTTAATGAGGACTCTCTCAGGATCCCTCAACACTTCCTGACATCCTGCGGAGCAGGTGGGGAGAGGTGGGCCAGGTAAACGTCAATTTCCATGGCTTTCATGACCCCTGTCCCTTTCTTCTCCCGGGGATCGTAATTGCAACATTTGCTCTTCATTCAGCCAGTCTTTTGAGTGGCTCTTCTTCTTACTTCCTTAAGCTTGGAGGTCATTCTCTACATTTGAGTCAGGCTTTTTATTTATTTATTCAATAGCTATTTGGTTGTCCCCTAAATCCAAGCGACAGGTCATAAAGGCAATAAATCCCTAAGTGTTTAATAGCCCAGAAGTAGGGGGGAAAAAAACACCTTCATTCTGAGAAGTCATAGAACTTCAATTTGGAAGGTTGTTTCAGAAAGTGGAGACAATTCAGGGATGGGATTGAATTGCCTCTGAATTAAATCTCCAAATTGAACTGGCAGGTTGGCTTTGGCGGGTTATTCATTTAGTCACTCGTAGGCGATCCATTTTGTAGCTTACAGAGCAGCTTACAGCCAAGCAAATTACAGTAGCAAACAGATAAAAAGCACAGCTAGAACCTAAACACCATCAAGCTAATACAAGTCCTCCATCTGTAGCAAAATGTCATCTGAAAGAAGACCCCAACAGGTTCCCTTGAATGCCAGGAGACAATAACAGAGTTGGAAGGGACCTGAGAGGTCTTCTAGTCCAGCCCCCTGCTCAAGCAGGAGATCCTACACCAGTCCAACAGATGGCCTGTCCAATCGCTTCTTCAAACCTCCAGGGATGGAGTACCCGCGACTTTTGCAGGCAAGTCATTCTCACTGTTGAAAAATGTCTCCTGAGTTCTCAGTTGGATCTCTCTTTAATGATCTTCCACTTGCTACTTCATAACGTGGGGGGCCAGAATTGAGAAAACAGGGTGCTGGGTCCCCAATGGTTTCTTCTCATGTAGGGTAGGGTCTTTAGGTAGCTTTTTTCTCTGGAGACAATTTTGTAAGCCTCAGGAGGCCAAAACCCATAGAGTTTTATAGGGATGATGATAGATAGATAGATAGATAGATAGATAGATAGATAGATAGATAGATAGATAGATAGATAGACAGATAGAAAGATAGATAGATAGATAGATAGACAGACAGACAGATACACACAGAGAGAATAGAATAGGATACAAGAGTCTGAATAGGATACATAGATGATAGATGATGATAGATAGATAGATAGATAGATAGATAGATAGATAGATAGATAGATAGATAGATAGATAGATGGATGATAGGATAGATGAAGATAGATAGATGATAGATAGATAGATAGATAGATAGATAGACAGACAGACAGATACACACAGAGAGAATAGAATAGGATACAAGAGTCTGAATAGGATACATAGATGATAGATGATGATAGATAGATGATAGATGGATAGATAGATAGATAGATAGATAGATAGATAGATAGATAGATAGATAGATAGATAGATAGATAGATAGATGGATGGATGATAGGATAGATGAAGATAGATAGATGATAGATAGATAGATAGATAGATAGATAGATAGATAGATAGATAGATAGATAGATAGATAGATAGATAGATAGATAGACAGACAGACAGATACACACAGAGAGAATAGAATAGGATACAAGAGTCTGAATAGGATACATAGATGATAGATGATGATAGATAGATAGATAGATAGATAGATAGATAGATAGATAGATAGATAGATAGATAGATAGATAGATAGATGGATGATAGGATAGATGAAGATAGATAGATAGATAAATAGATAGATAGATAAATAGATAGATAGATAGATAGATAGATAGATAGATACATAGATAGATAGATAGATGATGATAGATAGATAGATAAATAGATAGATAGATAGATAATAGATAGATAGATAGATAGATAGATAGATAGATAGATAATAGATAGATAGATAGAGAGAGAGAGAGAGAGAGAGAGAGATAGAGAGATAGAGAGATAGATAAATAGATGATAGATAGATGGATAGATGGATGGATAGATAGATGAGATAGAATAGTTGGATAATGAAATATCTGCAAGAAAAGAACCAAGCCCAGAGAGCACCAAGAACTCCACAGATCCACCCTGACCTACAAATATTTCCTTCTATTGATAGACATTATGTCAATTGAACAAAAGTGAGTTATGACCAAGAAGAAATTTAAGTGCATGAAGCGATGCTAACTGACCAGATCAACACAAGGGCCAGGGTGCCATTGCTTGGAGCTCTTCTTCATCCCAGATACAGAGGTATTTTTCCGGGCCAGATGGGGGAGGACAGAGTACCTGGAGGAGGGCAGCAATAGATATGGTGGTGCCCAGCAGTGTTTGGGTGAGCCTTCATCCAAAGAACTGTTGAGGTTCTACTCAGCTCTTTTAGTTGAAAACAGGGCTGGCGAAGTGAGCTACTGTATTCACAAACAATCTGTCACCCGGCTGCAATGAATGCCCTTGGCATCTGCGGGCTGGATGGAATTAGCTGTGGTTGTTGCAATTTGAGCCTTGCCATCATGACTAATTGAAGTTATCCAAAGGGGGTTGTAATGGTAATTTCCATCTCTTGGAAAGAGGAGAGAGGAGAAACTGGCCTTCCCTGACTCCTGAGGCCCTTCGGAGGGCCCGTTTCTGGACTTCTGGAACTTCTGGGAGGCCTGTTTTTCACGCTGCACTTATCTGGCATCCAAAATGGGCCGCGTGGAGACTCCTGGTAGGGGAGGAGCAGAATGGGCGTGGCCAGCCAGTCCTTGCAACTACCGGTTCAGCAAACCAGATGTAAAATTAGCATCCAGTTTGCCCAAACTGGTCCGAACCGGCTGAATCCCACCCCTGGGTCAAACATGTCATCAGTCTCGAGTCCCTTCACACCCACAAGAGATCTAAGTCCAGCTTTGAATTCCACTGACTCTTATCTACCACCAATTTGTTTTGACCATTAGTAGCTCAGATTCTTGTAGAGAGCTTTAGCATTCAATAAACCTATATATTCAGTTGAATCGCCTGGACACTTACTTTTAACAATTGCTGTAATGCGTTGAGTATGGTGCCGACACTGAAGGCAAATCAGAAGCTTAAAATGATAGAGACTACCGCCCGTTGGTTAGTGGGTGTCATTCAGGTTACAGACTTTTCATGGATTGTGCTCATTATATAGAATAGAATAGAATAGAATAGAATTTTTTATTGGCCAAGTGTGATTGGACACACAAGGAATTTGTCTTGGTGCATATGCTCGCAGAATTCAAGGTATTGTTGCTGATTTGTAACACACCAAGCTCAGTCTTGGAGCTCATAGGTGTGTGTGTGTGTGTGTGTGTGTGTGTGTGTGTGTTGTTACCCAGGCCCAAGTAGGTACTAATGAACTGAGTCCGTGGAAAAACAAATAAACTTTATTCAAACAGCTGGAAATTACTTCATTCCCAGCGTCGTTCAACTCAAAGTGAAACAAATGCCTCCCAACACAAATTCCTCAGTTCTCTCACCAACCTTGGTCCAATTAGGCAAACTGCCAAAGGCCCTTCCTAGCAAATGTCCAGAAGCCACAAAAACAAAGATGTAGACGAAGCAGAAAACAAAGCAGAAGACGCAGATACCAATGTTGTTTTCCGGCAAAGCCCACACGCCATTGCTGGTCTTTTTAAGCCTTATGGGAGGGGCCAATCATCTCTTGGCCCTACTCCCGAGTTGTCCTCTCTGCTTGAGCTGCTCTTGCCTTCTGGCAGCTCTTCTCATGCATGCATTACGAACAGGCTCCTCCTGTTCCTCTGCCTCACTACTCTTAGTCTCTGGAGTCCGCACCTCACTCCTCGATGGCCCTGGCCTCACCTCAGCCTCACCACTGCCCGACTCCGTTGCCAGCTTCGTAGGCTGCTGACGGACCACAATAGTGTGTTTGTCCGTATCTGTGTCTTTTCATGAATTGCCCAATGGGCAATAACTAAGGAGAGAAGATGTAAACAAGGGGCTTTTTTGCGGTGGCACCTTCCTAGTAGAGCTTTGAAGGTGCAATTTTGCACTGTTCTGTTGTTAGTCAAGATAGACGTCTTCACGTTCTTTTACTCTTCTTGAGGTGGGAAGAGGAAAAGCCTTTGAATCTTCTCTCGCTGAATGATTCCTGACAGTTGACTATGGATAAAAATAGAGCGTTCCAATCGCAGCTTGTTTAGTGTTTATATTTTACCTTTTTATTTTTAATCTGTAAGCTATTCTGCGATTCATCATAAAGAACAGAATATAACTTTAGCGAACGACTCAATGTGTCAAGACAGGATGTTCTTGGTATTTCTCAGCCATGGAGACTTGAAGATGGATAGACTTCAAGTCCCAGAATTCCCCAGCCAACAATGCCTTTATTTGAAAGGGCAGGTAGTCCTCATCTTCCAGCAAGTTCATTTAGTGACCATTCAAAGTTACAATGGCACTGAAAAACCAGACTTATGACCGTTTTTCACAGTTACAACCTTTGCAGCTTCCCCCCCCCCCGGATGATCATGTGACCACAATTCATATGCTTGGCCACTGGTTCATACTTACGACCGTTGCAACATCCCGGGGTCACGAGATCCCATTTTTTGTGACTTTCTGATGAGCCAAATCAAGGGGGAAGCCAGATCCACTTAACAACCGGGTTACTAAATGATCAACTGCAGCGATTCACTGAACAGCCGTGGCAGGAAATGTTGTAAAAGGGGGCACTTAACAAATCCTCACTCAACAATATAAATTTTGTGCTCGTGAGTTAAACTCTACCTCTACTTGTTCTGTTCTCTGCTTTTGTTTTGCAGATACGGATTAACAGAGTTGGAAGGGACCTTGTAGGTCATCTAGTCCAACCCTCTGCTAAGGCAGGAAACCCTACACCATTCCTGACAGATGGCAGTCCAGTCTCTTCTTGAAAGCTTCCAGTGGTGAAGCTCCCACAACTTCTGAAGGCAACTTCTGTTCCATGGGTTGATGGTTCTCACTGTCAGAAAATTTCTCCTTATTTCTAGGTTGACTCTCTCCTTGTTCAGTTTCCATCCATTATTCCTTGTCTGGCCTTCAGTTGCTTTGGAAAATAGCTTTTTTTTAAAAATTCACATTTATATCCCGCCCTTCTCCGAAGACTCAGGGCGGCTTATATTGTGTAAGGCAATAGTCTCATTCTATTTGTATATTTATATACAAAGTCAACTTATTGCCCCCAACAACCTGGGTCCTCATTTTACCTACCTTATAAGGGATGGAAGGTTGAGTCAACCTTGGGCCTGGTGGGACTAGAGCCTGCAGTAATTGCAAGCAGCTGTGTTTAATAACAGGCTTCTTACAGCCTGAGCCACACCGCGGCCCCCTTCCTCTCTGTGGCAGCCCCTCAAATATTGGAAGGCTTCTATCATGTCTCCCTTGGTCCTTCTCTTCACTAGACTAGTCATGCCTAGTTCCTACATTCATCGTATGTTTTACGATTGCCTTTTTCTGTTCGCCGTTTTCCAGCACCAGAGCGATCCTGCCAAGGCATCGAACCCAAAGGCAACGGGCCAATCCGCTCATCCAATTAAGCCTCTGAGTGACACTTTGCAAAGAAGTGGCAGATTATTTTCTTGAGACCCGGCTCTTCCACGCCACCGCATTAGTCATCATTAGCTCCGCGGCCTCCTGTCCTCTGCGCCCATTCCTCACCCACCCGCCGGGAAACACGGACGGACGGCACCAGGGGAGCAGAGTTCGATAGGACTGGCATTGTCCCGGGCAGCTCATTAATATCTACTGATTTGAATGAGGTGCCTGACCCTCCTTTGTGAATCGTGGCCGACAAATGATGCCACCTCAAAGATGCTCGCCAGTCCACCGAAGGCCGCCTCCTGATTAGATTTCCAAATGTCAAGCTGGGAACAGGAGCTCATTAAAACGGTGTGTGTGCGCGTGTCTATGTGTCTGTGTAAAGAAAGCAAACCAAAGAGGGAGGAGATAACAAAACCTCCTACTTTTTTTTTTTTTTTTTGTAATGCCACACGTAGCAAAGTGATTCTACTTTGCTACGTGTGGCATTGCACTGTGTGTAACGCCACACGTATTACACGTGTGACTCCACTACAAAGCGTGGAGAATTTTGGGATGTCTTTTGTAACGGACAAGACAGCTCGCCGATTTCCGCCTTCTGCAAGACAAGAGCCGAAAGAGCAGTGGTGGGATTCAAATAATTTAACCACCGGTTCTCTGCCCTAATGATTTCTTCCAACAACCAGTTCAGCAAACTGCTCAAAAAGTTAACAACCGGTTCTCCCGAAGTGGTGCGAACTGGCCGAATCCCACCATTGCGAAAGGGCCATGTTCCACAACCTTGGGTGGGCGTAAATTTGCGTTGATGATGATGACGATGAAGATGATGATGATTTTGGATTGGCATGAAGGAGGCAGGAGGAGAACAAGGTCTCTGGCCCTCTCGGTTCCATTTTATTTTAATTTTTTTGCCAGCAACCTGTCAAGGTTCCCTTGGTTCAGCTGTCCGCGTTTCATTTACCTCCTTCACTGGGCTGGAAATTGTAAACAGGAAAGGCTTCAGACAGAAATTTGACATGCAGATTTATACACGGCGCGTCGATTCCTCGCAGAAGGGAAAGCGTGTATTTTTCCGCCTGGAATGGGCCAACACAGCTTTGCAAATCGCGGTGCTTTGCATCATCGCGCCTTGTTCTTCTTCTGCGCTGCTGTCCCAAATCTTCTCCAGTAGACATTGGACCTGCTGGTTTTGGGAGGAGGGGCTGCGTTGGAAGTAGTGGTGGGGAGAGGGCGGAGACAGAGTCAAATGGCCATGAGAGAAGGGGTAACGATGCAAAATGGATGGTGCCAACTCATATGCACATATATCCTTCCTTCCTTCCTTCCTTCCTTCCTTCCTTCCTTCCTTCCTTCCTTCCTCTTCCCTCCGTCCCCCTTCCTTCCTTCCTCTCATCCTCCCTCCCCCTTCCTTCCTCCCTCCCTCCCTCCCTTCTTCCCTTCCTTCCTCTCATTCTTCCTCCCTCACTTCTTTCCTCCCTTCCTTCCTCTCATCCTTCCTTCCTTTCTCTCATTTTCACTTCCTTCCTCTCCTCCTCCTCCTCCCTCCTTCCTTCCTTTCTCTCATCCTTCCTCTCCTCCTCCCTCCTCCTCCTCTCCTTCTCCCTCCCTCTCCTTCTCCCTTCCTTCCTCTCCTTCTCCTGTCCTTCCTTCCTCTCCTTCTCCCTCCCTCCCTTCTTTCCTTCCTTCCTTCCTTCTTTCCTTCCTTCCTTCCTTTCTCCCTCCCTTCCTCCCATGGCAGGGAGGGTAGAGAATTCTGGGGTGAAGTCCACCCATCTTAAAGTTGCCAAGGTTGAGAAACATGGCCCTAATTGCATTCTTACAGGCAAGATCTTACACTCTTCTTACAGTCTTCTTACAGTCAACTCCTTGGAATGTGAGTCTCTCTCCACCACCACCCCGCCCCCATTTTTCCTTCAGTCACATGACGAGGAAGGAAGGCTGAACCTATTCAGCCCTGCCTGTATTTCCTAGCACATGCGATGAACAAACACACAATGTGCACCCCGCAAACTCAACACTGAGATGCCACACGCTCCCACGTAATTTGTAAAAATGTTGCAGACATCTCCCCTTATTAGAATTTCCAGATGCAACTTCTTTGTGTTTTCAGCATCTTTCTAAATCTGTCTGGTGGTGGTAGCAGTGGCAGGGAGATTTTGTCGTGTCCCACTCCTCCTCTGACGGCCGGGTCTGGGAAGTCTGTATCCAGCGTGGCCACGAAGCCTCTACAGCTTTGCCAAATTCCTGTCAGAGTTCTCAGGGCAGGCAGGAATCCAAGGTGTGACTTCAGCAACCAGATGAGACTTTGCCTGACTCAAGGAATGCCAAAAAGCAGATCCTTTATATAGGCCATGGGGTGTGGCTCCATGACTCAGCACTTATCCAGGCCTGCCCCTCCCTTCCTTTTGCTGACGTTGCCTCACCATTCTCCAGAAGTGGGGATCCATCCACTGTGTCTTTCCGTCCTCCTGGTCTGCTGCTGGCAATTCTAGCTCGTGGCTAGCTTCTTGCTCACACGTTGTAGGAGAGAGGTTTGTTTGCTCAGTCTGTCCAGGCATGGTGCCAGGGCTGGGGGCTGGAGGCATGCCAGGCTATTCTTCTTCACTATCAGTCTCTGGCTCAGATAGCAGGAGATGGGAGGGGCCCGGCTGAGGAGAGGAGGGCGGGCGAGGCACAACAGATTTCTTGTGGTAGGGTTGTGAGCAGTAGTGAAATCTGAACCGGTTTACTACCGGTTCGCTGGCTGCGCATGCCCGCTGCACACGCGCATGTGCAGTGCACACCATGCACCAAATGCAAGGTGCGTGTGCAGGCACAGGGCACGCCAAAAGGAGGCATGGGGTAAGTAGAACAGCGTGTGGGGAGGGGTGATCAACTGTGGCGCACAATCTTTTTTTTTTTACTTTTAAAAGCATTTTTTTACAACCTATTTTTTTTTTGTTTACATTTATACCCCGCCCTTCTCCGAAGACTCAGGGCGGCTTACAGTGTATAAGGCAATAGTCTCATTCTATTTGTATATTTTTACAAAGTCAACTTATTGCCCCCCCAACAATCTGGGTCCTATTTACAACCTATTTGGCTGAATAGGTTGTAAAAAATGCTTTTAAAAGCAAAAAAAAAAAGGCTCTGATGATCAGGCAGCTCAGCTGCGATCGTCAGAGCCTTTTTTCTATCTTTTAAAAGCATTTTTTTAACAACCTATTTGGCCGAATAGGTTGTAAAAAATGCTTTTAAAAGCAAAAAAAAAGGCTCTGATGATCAGGCAGCTCAGCTGGGATCGTCAGAGCCTTTTTTTCCTACCTTTTAAAAGCATTTTTTTAACAACCTCTTTGGCCGAATAGGTTGTAAAAAAAATTATTTACATTTTTTTTAAAAAAAGGCTATCATGGTCGCATGACTCAACTGTGATTGTCACAGCCTTTTTTTCCCTTCTAAAAGCATTTTTTAAAAGAAGCGGCAAGTGGGGAAGTGGGCAACTGGGCATTGGGTGGGCATGAGCGGTGGGGTGGGCATGGATTTTTGCTACCGATTCTCCGCACCACCCGCCACCATCGCTACCGGATTGGCTGATCTGGTCCAAACCGGGAGCATTTTACCCCTGGTTGCGAGGTTCTACTACAAAATGCAGTCAAGGATAGCTCTTCAGTTTTGTGTACATATGCATGTGATCAGCAATCAGAAGCCAATCAGCCCTTCTTAGTTTGGTGGGCTCAATATTCTGTGCTGAAGATGTGATTAGGAAAATAGATGTTGAGTTTTCAACTAAAGGAGCCAGAGTGCCGGGCTTGATTAAATTAATTTGTATTGATATTTTCTCTTCTTGATTTATCTTTGTGCACTGTTTAAATTCTTCCTGTCACAACAGGGAAACAAAGAAGGAGAATTTGACACTGGCGGCAGGAGAAAAAAAGGTATCGTCTTTCCACATTTCTTAAAAATAATATCCAAATATATTAAATTGAATGAATTAAGAATGTCTGCGTGCGTACACATAAAAACAGACACAGACAAACACATATATATCCTTAATGTTATTTTATATATGCATATATATAGGTAAAGGTAAAGGTTCCCCTCGCACATACGTGCTAGTTGTTCCTGACTCTAGGGGGCAGTGCTCATCTCCGTTTCAAAGCCAAAGAGCCAACTCTGTCCAAAGACGTCTCCGTGGTCATGTGGCCGGCATGACTCAACGCCAAAGGCGCACAGAACACTGTTACCTTCCCACCAAAGGTGGTCCCTATTTTTTTACTTGCATTTTTTACGTGCTTTCAAATTTCTAGGTTGGCAGAAGCTGGGACAAGTAACGGGAGCTCACCCCGTTATGCGGCACTAGGGATTCGAACCGCTGTACTACCGGCCTTTCGATCGAGAAGCTCATTGTCTTAACCATTGAACCACCGTGTCCCTTTATGCATATATATATATATATACACACACATATATATTCTTAAAGTGTCAAGCACCTCTTAATAAAAGAGGAGGGTTTTGATTGAGTCCAAATAATTTTTTTTCCCGTGTGTCATGAAATTACAGAAAGCCCGGCTTCGTTTTGGTGATCTATTTTTGTCAGGATGGATTTAATCTATGTCCCCTGGTCCTCCCGCCAGTCTTTTAATATTTGATGACTGTTAAATGCATCCACTTAATTTTGGCATCCTCTTAATTCGACAAAACAGGAAGATTATCCAATTATTTTTCACTTTGCAGAAAAGAACATCTTTTATTCCCGCTCTGTTCCAACACACTTTTACAAAGCAGCAGCTAAATAATGCAATTGTCAAAATATTAAATGTGGAATAATAGCCAAAAACGGGATTAAAACGGATAACGGAAGGAAATTTGTTTGAAATAAATCCGTCGGGTGTATAAAAGAACCTTGGTTTGTTTGTTTCTTTGTTTGTTCTAATAGATTGTTGTAACTTAGAAGACAATAGGCTAAAAAATAGAGCTGTGGGGAATATTCATGTACCTATATGCATTTGTATAATGAGTTAATTTAATGCAATTTGATGACACTTTTGTCTTGCTTCTGCATTTAGGAATAGAATAGAGCTGGAAGGGACCTTGGAGGTCTTCTAGCCCAGCCCCTGGCTCAAGCAGGAGTACCTATACTATTTCAGATAAGTGGCTGTCTAGTCTATTCTTAAAAACCTCCAGTGATGGAGCACCCAGGATTTCTGGTGGCAAGCTGTTCCACTGGTTAATTGTCCTCGCTGTTAGGAAGTGTCTCCTTAATTCCAAGTTGCTTCTCTCTTTGGTAAGTTTCCAACCTTTGTTTCTTGTCCTGCCGCCTACTATCCCCCAGACTCATGTCGACTGCTTCAGTGACTCCGTCCAGCTACCTCATTCTCTGTCGTCCCCTTCTTCTTTTGCCCTCCATCGTTCCCAGCATTGGTCTCTTCTCCAGGGAGTCCTTCCTTCTCATTAGGTGGCCAAATTGAGTTTCCTCTTCAGGATCTGGCCTTCTAAAAAGCAGTCAGGGTTGATCTCCTCTAGGACTGACCGGTTGGATCACCTTGCGGTCCAAGGGACTCACAGGAGTCTTCTCCACCACCAGAGTTCAAAGGCCTCAATTCTTTGGCACTCAGCCTTTCTTATGGTCCAGCTTTCACAGCCATACATTGCAACTGGGAAAACCTTGTCTATATGCACTTTTGCTGGCAGGGTGATGTCTCTGCTTTTTAGTATGCTGTCTAGGTTTGCCATAGCTTGCCATAGTGGGATCGATGTAGCCATCATTCCTAAAAGGAATGGAATAATTTAAGAGGCCAGAAATAGAGAAAACAAGGAAAGAAGGTTAAGGAGTTAGCTTATTCCTAGCTTTTGATACCCAGGACAATTATTTCTCATAGTCTTCATAATGGGAAGGTTGACCCTCATTCTTTTCACCACCCTGACCATGGAGGCCCATATCCAAGTCCTATCCAAAGGGGGCAGATTTCAATTTTAATTTCCATAGATGGCAAACCTAAAAATACTAGTGAAGCTGTAGATGCCCCATCACTGCAGGCTTTAAAGAAGAGACGGGACAGCCACTTGTCTAAAATGTTATAGGGTCTCCTGCATGAGCAGGAGGTTGCCTAGAAGACCTCCAAGGTCTCTTCCAATTCTGTTATTTCTGAATGACCCTGAATTATGCAGAAGCATAAATTCAGTGGAAGTATCATTCTGAATGCCCGATTTAGAGAAACATCAAAGAATTACAGCTTTAAGGACTTATTTAAAAGCTTCTTGGAAGCCTCTAAATAAAGCTGGCCATTATGAAATCAGAAAAAGATCCTTTAGTTGGGCCATTGATCTGATCCAGGTAGGTTTTTCTTCAGTTATAAACATTTATGAATGTAACAGTCTTCAGTGAAGTTGTCAGTTTTGGAAGACAATTTTCTTTTTGCGTCTTAACTGCCACATATTTTAGCTGGGGAAGTTGGGAGGGGGTTGTTGTTGGAGTGGTAGAAAGTCAGTCATAACAACATTCCGTATTCAAGGACTTTTGCCTGCGACTGATGTAGACTGCCTGAAGATTGTATCCAATTGAGTGTGAAGAGTTGATTGGACAATGTGATGAACTTGTGGTTGTGGGGCAGGGCTGTGAACTGTCAACTGGGTGTGGAAAAGGAAGCTTTCAATTTCGGGTTTTCCCAGCTGTGCCAACATGACATCTCTAATAAATTGGAACTTTGAAGAACCTCAGGCCTCAGAGCTTTATTTCGTTGGGGGTGTTCCTTGGAACCCTGACAGAAGTCTTATCATTGTTCCTACAGTTCTCCTCCTAGAACTGAAGAAACATCTTAGAAACCTCAAAGGGAAAAAAAAACTCCAAGAAAGTTCAATTACCTTTTGGGGAAAAAAAATACCTTTGGGTCAACCATGACCTGGATGATTAAGAATTTCCATTCCCTCATGGAAATTTCAAAGCCGGATTGTGCTGAATCTGGTTTTGATGCTTTACTAGAGTGTTGCAACCGAGTGTAACTCTTCTGAAGCCTACCAACAGGCTTAAAGTCTGCTAGCTTCCCAGGCCAAGCTTTTCATGTTGGCTTTTTTTTTCCTGCTTTCAACATCCCGCCAACAATACCATCCACAATGTTATATTACTCAGTTGCTGTGATTTGTTTGGGAACATATGCTTCAGTTAACTGCTATCCAAAACTGGCAATTGACTTTATCATTGTCATATTATTTATCATTTCCACAACATTTTTCCCCCCTCTCCAATGCTGAGACATTCTTTACAGTTCCTCTGTCATTTATCCTTCCAATGACAACTGCGTTCATCTGGAAGATAATTATTTCCTTTAGGCTACTCGATAAGTTTTCGGGCTGATTGAGAATTTCGTTCACTAGAACAGGCAAGCATAGCCAGACCTACCACTCCAGCAAACTACACTTCACCACTGACCTTGTAGGGTGGCCATAAATAATAATAGTCTTCTCTCTTTTTACTGCCTACTTAAGAATGCAAAGGAAGGGGAGATGCTTTTGTAAAACATATGGCAAGCTACCAGACACGGGTGATAGATGCTGCTTCACTCAACGGATCAAAAGTTGAGCCAGATTTTCCTCAAAGAACAAAGATATTTTCAGGGGCACTATATTATACTACCTACTGTATATCTAATTAAAATTTATGGGATTATAGATGATAAAGATGAAGAAAATTTATCATCAGATACTTTTTTCCCCTTGGTTTTTTTGTTGTTGTTAGTTGTGAAGTCATGTCTGACCCATCGCGACCCCATGGACAACGTTCCTCCAGGCCTTCCTGTCCTCTACCATCCTTTGGAGTCCATTTAAACCAGTGTATTCTGTTTCCCTCCCCCAATACTCCCAACAAAGAGTCAGTCAAAGGCCTCCTCTTCTACTTTATTTACATAGATAAATGTCCTGGCCACGTCTACCCACGGGCCTGCCAAGTTTCTGGAGATAACGAGGAAATTATAGATAAGGCCAGAATTACTCACGAATATATTCTTCCCTCCAATGAATTTGCCCACACAAATCATTGCTTTGTCCAAGACAAAAAACCAGGAAGTCCCGCCTCCTATTTATAGTCTCTGCAGATGTCCATCATTCCTTGGATTTATCCCAACGCTGCTTCTGCTGTGCGCGCCAGTCACGTCTGCGCAGTCTTGCATCACTCCAAAACTGTTCTTGGGGCGTTGCCAAATCAGAAGAAGGGTCCAGAGAATCAGGCCTTGCCGGCCCCTCCTCCTCCCTTTGAGTGGGTGCCAGGGAGGGAGAGGGCCCCAGAGAAGCAGGGCTTGCCAGGTCTTCTCCCTCACTTTCTGAATCATCCGAGTCCAGGAGTCCGGGTCCAGGAACCTTGGTCACAACACAGTGGTTCTCAACATTTATAGTGCTGCGACCCCTTTAATACAATTCCCCACGATGTGACGACCCCAACCATAAAATTATTTTCATTTTGAATTTATTGTGCCTGAAGCCGTATTGGCTAGCGATCTGAACTGCTTGCGATTGCCTTGAGGACGGAGGCATTAAAGTGGAGACTCCTCCCCTGTTAAGTTTATCGCGCTTGAAGCCAGATTAGGCTAGCGATTGGGAATGATTGCAGCTGGCTTGAGAGGGAGACATCAGAGCAAAGATTTCTCTCTTTTTTAATTCATCGCGCCTGAAGCCAAATTCGGCTAGCGATTTGAAGAGCCTGCAGCTGGCTTGTGGAGTCAACCATTGGAGCGCGATTCTTCAACTCGCAAGTATACTTCCCATATTTCCGATGGTCTTAGGCGACCCCTGGCAAATCATCATTCGACCCCCAACGGGGTCCCGACCCACAGGTTGAGAACCGCTGATTTAAACTCACGCCGACTGCTTCAGTGACTCCATCCAGCCACCTCATTCTCTGTCGTCCCCTTCTTCTTTTGCCCTCAATCTTTCCCAGCATTCGGCTCTTCTCCAGGGAGTCCTTCCTTCTCATTAGGTGGCCAAAGTATTTGAGTTTCATCTTCAGGATCTGGCCTTCTAAAGAGCAGTCAGGGTTGATCTCCTCTAGGACTGACTTGTTTGTTCACCTTGGTTTTATTCCGTGCTAAAAGACAGTAACCAGAATTCGTTTTGATGGCTACATAATAATTTGTATATGAATGTTACAAGTTACTTCTACAGGTAGTCCTTGACTTACAACCAAAAAGGGAATCCAAAAGTTGTGTTGCTAAGCACAACTTGTTCAATGAGTACTGCCCCTTTTTACGATCTTTCATGCCACCGTGGTTAAGTGAACCCCCTGCAGTTGTTACGTTTGTAACACGGTTGTTAAGTGAATCAGGCTTCCCCCATGGACTTTGCTTGTCAGAAGGTTGTAAAAAGGGATCGTGTGACCCCCCCCCTCCCGGGACATGGCGACCGTAATAAATAGGAGTCAGTTGCCAAGCAACCAAATTTTGATCATGTGACCCCAGGGATACTGTAACAGTTGTGTGAAAAATAGTCATAAGTCACTTTTTTTAAGGGTTGTTGTAACTTTGAACAGTCACTAAATGAATGATTGTATGTCAAGGACTACCTGTATTGTTTTGAGAGGGACGTGGTGGCTTAGTGGCTAAGATGCTGAGCTTGTCTATCGGAAGAGCAGCAGTTCAACGATTCGAATCCCTAGTGTCACGTAGCGGGGTGTGCTCCCGTGACTTGTCCCAGCTTCTGTCAATTTAGCATTTGAAAGCACATAAAAAATGCAGGTAGAGAAATAGGGACCAACTTTGGTGGGAAGGTAACAGTGTTCTGTGCACCTTTGGCGTTGATCATGACGGCCACATGACCACAGAGATGTCTTCGGACAGCGCTGGCTCTTCGGCTTTGAAATGGAGATGAGCACCACTCCCTAGAATCAGGAATAGAATAATAGAATAGAATAGAATAGAATTTTTTAGTGGCCAAGTGTGATTGGGCACACAAGGAATTTGTCTTGGTGCATATGCTCTCAGTGTACATAAAAGAAAAGATACCTTCATAAAGAATCATAAGGTACAACACTTAATGATAGTCATAAGGTTCAAATAAGCAACCAGGAAACAATATCAATATAAATAGTAAAGATACAAGCAACAAAGTTGCAGTCATACAGTCATAAGGGGAAGGAGATGGGTGATGGGACCGATGAGAAGATTAATAGTAGTGCAGATTTAGTCAATAGTTTGACAGTTTTGAGGGAATTATTTGTTTAGCAGAGTGATGGCCTTCCGGAAAAAACTGTTCCTGTGTCTAATTGTTCTGGTGTGCAGTGCTCTATAGCATCGTTTTGAGGGTAGGAGTTGAAACAGTTTATATCCAGGATGTGAGGTATCTGTAAGTATTTTCTCAGCCCTGTTTTTGACTGATGCAGTATACAGGTCCTCAATAGAAGGCAGGTTGGTAGCCATTGTTTTTTCTGCAGTTCTAATGATCCTCTGAAGTCTGTGTCTGTCTTGTTGGGTTGCAGAACCAAACCAGACAGTTATAGAGGTGCAGATGACAGACTCAATAATTCCTCTGTAGAACTGGATCAGCAGCTCCTTGAGAGAACAACTAGCACATATGTGCGAGGGGAACCTTTGCCTTTACCTGTATTGAAAAAAATATCGGATGGGAAAAGATTTTGAGAGCTAAAAAGTGCTGCTAAGGTGATTCCATCTCTTTTGTAAATCCTAGGCTTCTTTTTCGAGCAACCACAATTCTTAGTTCTATCTATCCTTAGACAGTTGTGGGTCAAAACTCCTTGCTGAGCAGCAGCAAGGCACTCATTGATATCCAGATGAGAGCTGACGCCCTCCCTGCATTTGGGGTTTTCCAACCGGGACGTTCATAAAGAATCCAGGCAATTATTATTTGGAGAAGTGTCAAGATGATGAGCTACAGATTTCAGATTCCTTTGTGTTCCTTTCCCTTTTCGACAATGCCTTCTTACGTTTCCGGGAAAGAGGTTTACTTATTGTGTTAGATTAAATCTGCAACCTATGGAAAAATATACTCCGAGCTGAGTTGTTGCAGGGCTGATCAATTGTCGAGCCTTCAGTATTTTTAGATCCTTATCTGGAAGGTGCTTTGAAAAATAGTTCCTTTTAGCTTCTCAGGAGAGGAAGTGCCAAGATACTCTCTTTTTCCCCCCCTAGAAGGTACCCAATAAAATGTAAACAAACTTATAGATTTCATCCGATTCACTTTAATCTCTTCATCCTCCCCCATTAAAAAACTTCACTGACAAGGGAGGAAGGGAAGGGATGTACGTATCTCTTTTATTTACAAAAAAACATAACAACTTGCTCTGGTTGCTTCTCTTTTGTTAAGAGCAAATGCTTTTCTACCGGTAGACCAAGTCATTAAAATGCCAGGATGACTGGTTAGCAGATCCATTGCCTCCATGCTGTAAGCGACCTCTCTATTGGCAGCCTCTTCGTGCAAACTGTGGCTCCCCTTATAGATTTCCAGTGCCAACTTGGAGAAGTTAATAGAAAACTATGATCTGTCAGGAGCAAGAAACCAGGAACCAGGATAGAGTTCAAAAGTACTACGAGTTTATTTCATGCTACCTATAACGTTGTCCATGGGGTCGCAATGGGTCAGACACGACTTCGCAACTAACAACAAAATACACAATCAAGGGACGTGGTGGCTCAGTAGCTAAGATGCTGAGCTTGTGGATCGAAAGGTCGGCACTTCAGCGGTTCGAATCCCTAGTGGGGTGAGCTCCCGTTCCTTGTCCCAGCTTCTGCCAACCTAGCAGATCAAAAGCACGTAAAAAATGCAAGCAGAAAAATAGGAACCACCTTTGGTAGAAAGCAGTGGTGGGTTTCAAAAATTTCTTACTACTGGTTCTGTGGGTGTGGCTTGGTGTGTGTGGCAGGGCTTGGTGGGCATGGCAGGGGCAGGATCCTGTAAAGTCTCCATTCCCATCCCACTCTAGGGGAAGGTTACTGCAAAAATCCCCATTTCCTCCCGATCAGCTGGGACTTGGGAGGCAGAGAATAGATGGCAGCGGGGCCAATCAGAATTTTTACTACTGGTTCTCCGAACTACTCAAAATTTCCACTACCAGTTCTCTAGAACTGGTCAGAACCTGCTGAAACCCACCTCCAGAGGGAAGGTAAAAGCGTTCCGTGCGCCTTTGGCATTTAGTCGTGCCAGCCACGTGACCACGGAGATGTCTTCAGACAGCGCTGGCTCTTCGGCTTTGAAACGGGGATGAGCACTGCCCCCTAGAGTCAGGAATGAGTAGCACATATGTGTGAGGGGAACCTTTACACAAACATCTGATCTACTAATGGTCAAAGCAAATTGACACTAGATTCTGACATCAATACAATTGAACGTGTCCAGAAATATTTTACAAGAAGAGTTCTCCACTCCTCTGAATACAACAGAATACCTTATGCCACCAGACTTGAAATCCTCGGCTTAGAAAATTTAGAACTCTGCCGCCTTCAGTGTGACCTGAGCTTAACTCATAGAATCATCTGTTACAATGTCCTTCCTGTTGCTTCAATCGCAACAATATAAGAGCACACAATAGATTTAAGCTTAATGTTAACCGCTCCAATCTTGATTGCAGAAAATATGACTTCAGTAACAGAGTTGTTAATACTTGGAATACACTACCTGACTCTGTGGTCTCTTCCCAAAATCCCCAAAGCTTTAACCAAAAACTGTCTACTATTGACCTCACCCCATTCCTAAGAAGTCTGTAAGGGGCATGCATAAGAGCACAAGCATTCCTACCCTTCCTATCCTAATATTTCCTTTCATTATATCCAATTAATATAGTTATTTCATGCTTATGCTTATATATACTGTTGTGGCAAAAATAAATAAATAAATAAATAAATAAAAATAGATAAGAGTCAACAGAATTCAGAGGGGGCTGGATTTAGATCTAAATAGTAGCGATTCTAAACTGATGACGTGCTTGTCCTCTCCCTCTAGCTCAACCTGGTCATTAGTTCTCTTGGCGTGCTTTCAAAGATGTGGGTGGTGAGAGCATTCAGTTTGATTAGACATGAATCTAGGCTAGGGTAGAAGTTAATCCTGTTAATACTATTTCACTTGTTCAACAACAGTTGCACTTTTTTGGGGAATACAAAGAATAGAAGTGTTTATTCTGCCTGACATTCATTTGAATACCAAATTGGGTGCCTGACAAATCAAATAAAATGGGCAAATAAAATCTGCAACTCTTTATGCTACTTTTAGAAATACACCACAGAATGGCACTTGGTAGAGCAGCCATGAAGCTTGGAAAAGGTATTCAAGTGCCATGATATGTGTCTACCTACAAAGATCAGATGCCAGGGTTCCAAGGAACACCCTCAACAAAATAAAGCTCTGAGGCTTGAGGTTCCTCAAAGTTCTAATTTATTAGAGATGTCATGTTGGCACAGCTGGGAAAACCCGAAACTGAAAGCTTCCAGGTTTTCCACATCCAGTTGAGAGTTCACAGCTCGGCCCCACACCCACAAGTTCATCACATTGTCCAATCAACTCTTCACACTCAATTGGAAACAATCTTCAGGCAGTCCCCGTCAGACACAGGATGTCCTTGAATACGGAATGTTGTTATGACTAACTTTCTACCGCTCCAACAACAACCCCCTCCCAACTTCCCCAGCTAAAATATGTGGCAGTTAAGAAGCAAAAAGAAAATTGTCTTCCAAAACGGACATCAGAGTTGTGCAAGCCATTTTATTCCCCGTGACTCTCTATTAGTCGTTACATACTCATACTCATATATATGCTTATATATTGTACAATTATTTCATGCTTATGCTTATATATACTGTGTGACAAAATAAATAAATAAAATATAATAAGTATTGACACCTTTGAACTTCAGCATTGGAGAAAACTCTTGAGAAGACCATGGACAGCCAAGAAAACGAAGCAATGGATCATCAAACAACTTAACCCAGAGTTTTCTTTAGAGGCACAAATTACCAGGGTGAAATTATCCTACTTCGTACAAATTATATGAAGACCCACATTACGGGAAATGCTCTAATGCTGGGAAAGGCAAGAGCAGAAGAGAACAACCAACAGCAAGAAAGAGAGACTCAGTTCCAATATTGATGAGGACATGATTGTTAGACTTGAAAAAATAGGTTAGGGCTAGATCAGGATGGAAAAAAAATCTATGTGCCTCTAATAATCAATCAATCTATCCATCAATTATGTTACTTGAGTTAAAAATAATTAGAGCATTGAAAACCTATCTTAGATAGGATGAATTGGCTCCAAAAAATTCAGATTTCTTGCAAATGCTGATGCCTTGAAAGTAGTGCCATCATTTTCATCCCAGTGATAAACTGAGGAAATCTTATTGATATACAGTAGTGGCCAAAATTGTGGAAACCTTTTGGGAAAAGTGTATTTTTGAGGTTTGATGGCTAATAAACACCATTTTTTTTTAGAGTTTCAAAATAATCCTATTCCACTGCTGGAATGGCCTGGGAATAGTCCAGACCTTAACCCAATTGAAAATCTATGGAGCTGACTAAAGAAACTTGTTAGTCAGAAGCGACCCAGCAATAAAACCCAGTTAATAGAAGCAATTGTTCAATCTTGGTTTGACATTGTAACAGCTGTAGAACTCAAAAGACTTGGTTCGCTCCATGGGAAGACGTTGTAAGGTTGTAATTCATGCTAAAGGTTACCCAACTAAGTATTAACTGATGTGATAATTTTTGTATATCTCATTTTTTCTATGGTGATAATTTTTGTATATCTTTTTTTTTTGCATTTATATCCCGCCCTTCTCCGAAGACTCAGGGCGGCTTACACTATGTTAGCAATAGTCTTCATCCTATTTGTATATTTATATACAAAGTCAACTTATTGCCCCCAACAATCTGGGTCCTCATTTTACCTACCTTATAAAGGATGGAAGGCTGAGCCAACCTTGGGCCTGGTGGGACTAGAACCTGCAGTAATTGCAGGCAGCTGTGTTAATAACAGACTGTTTTACCAGTCTGAGCCACAGACTGGTTTTTTCTACGTTGTACCTTGATGAAGGTATCTTTTCCTTTTATGTACACTGAGAGCATATGCACCAAGACAAATTCCTTGTATGTCCAATCACACTTGGTCAATAAAAAATTCTATTCTATTCTATTCTATTCTATTCTATTCTATTCTATTCTATTCTATTCTATTCTATTCTATTCTATTCTATTCATCTATTTCTAACAACCAATATAGAGGCAGGATAAATATTCCCTTGTATCAGTATTTTTCTGGTCCTTTTTATTTGAGGCCCTCCTCACTATCCATAATAACATTGGTAGAAATAGTATTTGGAACGTCATAATAAAATACCCTAATTTGAGAATGCCCACCTTGGGGAAAATTCACTGGAACTTACATCAATCTAATTTCTTTGCCAGATGAGTACGTTCTTGTTTTTAATTCTGCCAGACATTCCCAGTCCCTTAAGTTACAGTGTGTGTTTTATTTGCTACTGTTGTCTTATTTTTATGAATTGTTTTTAATTTTCTGGGTGATGCTTTTTTTTTTTTGAAGAACTTTGATGCTTGCCTTAAAAGCAGCCTGAAGGGGGAAAAAATGGGAGAAGAATATAATAAATCTGTGAAATAACATATTCATGATTTTCAAGAATAAAACCTGAGGTAAAGGCATAAATTCATAGGCAGAGTCCCTCAGATGAGTGATCCTCCATTCTGAAGAGGCAGAGACGTGAATATATATATATTATATATATAATATATATATATTCCTTGGTAAACTCTCTTATTGGTTGGAAGAGAATTCAAGCCAGGTGTATTGAAATCTGTTGATGCTTCACTCTTGGTGAAAAGAAGAAGAAAAAGGAGAAGGAGAACACAGAGAAGGAAAAGAGTAGATGGAGAAAAAAGGAGAAGATGAAGGAGGAAGAGAAGGTAGAAGGAGAAGAAGGGGAAAATAGACAAGGGGAAGGAGATGATAGACAAAGACAATGCAAAAAAAGGAGGAGGAAAAGGAGGAGAAGAAGAGAAAGAGGAGGAGGAGGAGAAGGAGGAGGAGAAGATTGAGAAGGAGAAGAAGGGGAAAATAGACAAGGGGAAGGAGATGATAGAGAAGGAGGAGGCGAAAAAAGGAGGAAGAGAAGGAGAAAGAGAAAGAGGAGAGACAAAGAGAACAAAGAGGAGGAGAAGAAGGAAAAGGAGGAGGAGAAGAAAAGGAGGAGGAGGAGAAGGAAGCAATCACCTATTCGCATCCTGAAGCAGCCTCTCCTTGACAAGAGAGCAACGGTCAAATTAGACCTTACATGGTGTGGCACTGGAGTGAGAAACAAGACAGCCCCATCGTTTTTCTTCATTTGGGGATTTTGTATGGATTTGGGGAGGGGCTCCTAAGCAACACATAATGAGCATGATTTATGGTATATTATTCGGAGATTAGCTATTTCATGATTACTTGTATGACAAACAACTCAGAAGCATTGGACAGATTCCATAGGGGAATATTCATTCATGGAGATTATATATATATATATAATATATAATGTGTGTGTGTGCATGCGTACATACACACATATTGAACTGAATGAGTGCTGAACAATATTCTCCAGCATAGTCAGTGGAGGATGGGGAAAACAAAAGACAATCTTTAGCGGCAACAACAACAAACTCCAGTTACTGTGAGTAATAAGCTACAGTTGACTGAATAATGATAACTTTATGGCAAGTACAGCAATATGTAGTTTTGTCAGCTCCTGCTGTTCTGCCTATGACTGGGAAATATTAATTGGCAGCTGCAGTTTATTTCTTAAGCTACTGATAATAAATCTCAAGAGCAAATAAAAGGAAGGGAAGCAAAATCGGGAACAATAGTGGGTTCAAACGCTCTTTGCAATATTCCCACTTAGGATTGAATGCTAAGGTAGTTCTTGACTTACAATGGTTTGTTTAATGACCGTTCGGAGTTACAGTGTTATTGAAAAAACTGACTTATGACTGTCTTTCACACTTACGACCACTGCAGCATCCCCAAAATAATATCATATTCTCAATTTCATTGGATAATTCAGGTTAGATATATAACTAGAACTGAAATCAGTAGGAAAAATAAATGTTGCCCAAATTAAATTCCATGAATTAGTCCTGGACTTACGACACTTCGCTTAGTGACTGTTCACAGTTACAACGGCACTGAAAAGAATGACTTATGACTGTCTTTTACACCTACGACCATTGCAACATCCCCAAGTTCATGGGATTTACATTCGGATGCTGGGCAACTGGTTCCTATTCATGACCGTTGCTGTGTCCCAGGGTCATGTGATCACCTTTTGTGACCTTCTGACAAGCAAAATCAACGGGGAAGCCAGGTTTACTTATCAACAGAGTATCAGATCTGGTCACTTTTGCATCTATAGTATGACTGAACTATTTGGGAAGGGTTTTACAAATGCTAAGCCAATCTGAATGTCTCTAACCACAAACGAAAACAAACAAAATAATTACTACCAACCTGCCTTCCATTGAGGACCTCGTATACTGTACGAGTCAAAAAGAGGGCTGTGAAAATATTTACAGACCCCTCACATCCTGCACATAAACTGTTTCAACTCCTACCCTCAAAACGATGCTACAGAGCACTGCACACCAGAACAACTAGACACAAGAACAGTTTCTTTCCAAACGCCATCACTCTGCTAAACAAATAATTCCCTCAACACTGTCAAACTATTTACAAAATCTGCACTACTATTAATCTTCTCATCGTTCCCATCACCCACTTATGACTGCATGACTGTAACTTTGTTGCTTGTATCCTTATGAGTTATATTGATACTGATTGTTTCCTGATTGCTTATTTGTACCCTATGACTATCATTAAGTGTTGTAACTTATGATTCTTGATGAATGTATCTTGTCTTTTTATGTACAATGAGAGCTTATGCACCAAAGACAAATTTCTTCTGTGTCCAATCACACTCGGCCAATAAAGAATTCTATTCTATTCTATTCTATTCTATTCTATTCTATTCTATTCTATTCTATTCTATTCTATTCTATTCTATTCTATTCTATTCTATTCTAAGAAAAAGAAGAAGGAAATGAGATTGCCATGAGTTCAGGAGTAGAGATAATTGAAGAATTAGGATTTTATGGGTTGCAGTGAAAGAGTTATGATATGAAACTTGTAGAAGACTCGTGAAGATAGCATTGTCTGACTCTGAATTTTGTAATATAATTCCCAAAAGGGTTAGATCGCCATGGAGATAAGTTATCTATGTGTCCAGTAGGTGTTAAAAAAGTCTTGCTGGCTAATGTCTTTTCTTTTCCAGGAATGCAAATTGCGATGAACATCCAATAAATTAATCTGATATTAAATTATTATTCAATTAAAAAGACAAGAGGGACCTCTGTGAAACCGACAAGCAGGAAAAATATAGTCATAGACTTTCCTACTCAAAAGTTTTTCCTTTTCCCCAATCCCATCACGATTTCAAGGTCCAAGTGAAGACCTTCAGCAACTACTGAACTTCATTATAATCCAGTGAGGGAAGCTATTATATATAAGGAGAGTTAAAGCTTAGCTTTCATCTCAATTCCACTTCCAGAGATGAATTAATTAAATGCAGAGGAGTCTGCTTCTTTGAAAACAGGTGAAATGGATTTCATTCCAAAATGTTGAGTTTGGGATAACAGAGTTGTATGTTCTTTCATGATGTTTCAGATTCAAACTTCAGAATATCCAATCCTCTATATCCCGGGGGTGTCCAACTTTGGCAACTTTAAGACTTGTGGAGTTCAGCTCCCAGAATCCTCCAGCCAGCATGGGGAATTCTGGGAGTTGAAGTCCACAACTCTTAACGTTGCCACAGTTGGGCATCCCTGCTCTATACTCTAGGACCAGGGGTGAAATCCAGCAGGTTCTAACAGGTTCTGGGGAACTGGTAGCGGAGATTTTGAGCAGTTTGGAGAACCGGCAAATGCTGGCCCCAGAGTGGGGTGGGAATGGAGATTTTGTAATATCTTTCCCCAGGAGTGGGTAGGGGATGGGGATTGTGCAGTATCCTTCCCCCAGGAGTGGGGAGGGGATGGGGATTGTGCAGTATCCTTCCCCCAGGAGTGGGGAGGGGATGGGGATTGTGCAGTATCCTTCCCCCAGGAGTGGGGAGGGGATGGGGATTGTGCAGTATCCTTCCCCCAGGAGTGGGGAGGGGATGGGGATTGTGCAGTATTCTTCCCCCGGAGTGGGGAAGGGATGGGGATTTTGCAATATCCTTCCCCCAGGAGTGGGGTGGGAATGGAAATTTTGCAGTATTCTTCCCCTGCCACACCCACCAAGCCACGCCCACAGATCCGGTAGTAAAAAAAATTGGATTTCATCAGCGTCTAGGACTGTTTATAAATTGGACTACTTTTTATGTGAAATCCGGGTAATTTTCTACTCTTCTCTCTCTCCAGCAATCTCAGGACGTTACTGAGTTTATTAATACCATTCTTGGCATGTAAGTGACAAAAAATATGGCATTCATGCTTCGACATTAGAAATTAAAAAAAAAATGCTTATAATGGAGAAAGTTTATGCAGATCACCATGCAAGATGCAACTTGGATTCTACTTTCAGTCTTCTTACCATCTGACAGTTTCAGGAAGCAGATGCTTCAGAGAAAGGTACAATTAAAAAGAGATACTATACCCAAGCTGGCAATGCTATACTATATCTTAGCACAATTAATTACTACATGTGATAGCGCCGTATATAGTCTGGAATGAAGAGAAATAAAAGGATCAAGGGAGAAAGCCATCTGGGCAACTTTGGTCCGCTAGGAGACGGTGTCCGCTAGGAGTCCGCTAGGAGTCCGCTAGGAGACGGTGAGTTCTAGTCCCACCTTAGCCTTGAAAGTCAGCTGGGTGAAATTTGGGCCAATCACCAGGAGAAGGTAAGTTCTAGTCCCACCTTAGGCATGAAAGCCAGCTGGGTGACTTTGAGTCAATTACAGGAGATGGTGAATTCTAGTTCCGCTTTAGGCATGAAAGCTGGCTGGATGACTTTGAATCAATCACTGGGAGATGATGAGTTTTAGTCCTACTTTAGGCTGGAAAGCCAGCTGGATGACTTTGGGCCAGTCCCTCTCTCTCAGCCCAAACCACTTCACAGGATTGTTGTGTGGAAAACAGAAGGAAAAAAGAATATCAGGTACGTTCACCACCTCACATTTTTTAGAAAGTAATGGAAGTTTTTATTAGAAAAACTCGAATAAAGTATCTAATGAAATAATCGTTTAAGAAAGCCAACAAAATTACCAAATTATTCTTTCTCCATACGAATTTAGGGGGTGCAGAGCAGGTTCATTTAAATTGAATTCGCGAATACTTAATTTCTTAAGAAGTACAATCGTCCTGTAAATTTGGTACCTAAAGTGCTGATTGGAGAAACAGGCGCAGATATGCCTGTTTTACGAATTCAAAAGAAATTGGGGAAATAGTTCATATTGCTCCCAACTATCCTCCTCTTTTCATCCTGAAAATATTATAGTCAAAGATTTAGTGTAGCCTTAATATATTTACATACCCAGAGTTATTCTTGCTTCAGCACAATGACTTCCTAACGATCTGTTACCTATTTAAGACAGATTGTCTTTCATGGTCCACTGGTCTTGATGTAGGCATTCATTTTAATCAATACAGCAGTCAATGGAGAGAATAGATTTACTTGTCTCTGAGATTCTGTTTGTTTTTCTGTGCCTTTAATTGAAAAAATTCAAGTGATTACCGTCCTTATACACATATGGATTCCGGTTTCTTGTTTCTTTTTCTTTTTTTTAAAAAAACAGCAATTATGGTTAAGGGGGGGAAAAAAAGAACAATACCGTAAAGAGTTTTAATAACCAAAGTGAAAGATTACGAGAAAAACAAACCATTGGCTAAGTCAATAGTTAGCGAACAACTTTGTAACGTGATATATGGCTGTCCTCATGCCTGGCTTGTAATAACTCTCTTCGGAATTAATAGGCGGACACACAAGGAAAAAACAACAGCAACAATATACACATCAGTCTATAATTAACATTGTTAGATTTTATTATCCAGAGCAGAAGGGCCCCCACTTCCATCCATTTTGATAACTCGCTGCCACTTTAACATTAAACCTTGAAGACTCACTTACATGTCCTTCCTGATCTTGCTTCATTTCTTCTGCCCGGAGAACAACTTGGGTCAGTGATCGCCAATTGAGATGGATGTTTTAATGAACCTCTGAAGCATGGAAGTGTGGGTCACTGACTTTGATTGGTATACGATGCTCTGAACACAATCTATGTCGGCTTATTTCAGAGAAGAGCAGTGGGCCATCTCAGTTTAATCTAAATGCGCAGGTTTAATCAATGGGTCTAACCAGGAAAACCTGGTCATTGTCTATAGGAACCCATCTGTTTTGCTGCAGAGGTCATCTAGATTCAATACTTTGCAGTCATTTGCTTCTGTTTTTAATCCTGATAATAACCGTGGAACAATTTACTCTGTTTTCATGGACTTCGGGAAGTCAATTTCAACTTTCTTTATTTGCATCCAAAAATGAAGAATGTGTCCTAAGCCGAGGTAAGCATATTCTTTTCTCTTGAAAATGTATACCACAGCCCTCATAATTGTGGGTCGAACATCTGGAAGTCACCGGTTTCATAATCTCATCCCAGAGATCTAGAACTGTTTATTTGTGAAGGTAAAGGTTCCCCTCGCATGTACGTGCTAGTCGTTCCTGACTCTGGGGGCAGTGCTCATCTCCGTTTCAAAGCCAAAGAGCCAGCACTGTCCGAAGACATCTCCGTGGTCATGTGGTCGGCATGACTCAATGCCAAAGGCATACAGAACGCTGTTACCTTCCCACCAAAGGTGGTCCCTATTTTTTCTACTTGCATTTTTTACATCCTTTCGAACTGCTAGGTGGGCAGAAGCTGGGACAAGTAACGGGAACTCACCCCATTACATGGCGTTAGGGATTCGAACCGCTGAACTGCCGACCTTTCGATCGACAAGCTCAACGTCTCAGCCACCGAGCCACCATGTCCCTAACCAAAAAACATCACTGCAAAACTTTCCAACAGATCGTTAGAAAACTAAATACTTTGCTTCCCTTCTGGAAGCTGTAATATCACAGATCTATAAATCCAGGGTTTTTTTTTTCAGGCTGATTTGTCAGGAATGTTGAATGCCAACACGTGGAATATTTATTTTCTATCTTCTTTATTTCCCCCCCCCTTCAAGGAAACCTCTAATGGAGACAGAGGTTCAAATGACGCCTCTGTGTCCCTGTTCATGACTTTAATAAATCTGGGACTCTCTAAATCTTCTTATTTTGGATGAAAAGCTTTGAAGTCAAACAAATGCACTGAAGGGGAAAAAAAAGGCTTTTAAAAATAGTCAGCGAGAGTCCTGTGCTTGCAGCAAAATGAATGTGGATTTCTTTTAAAGCTGTTTTTAATAGCAGGAATTATGGAAGATTGGTACATACCATTTATTAGACAGAACCGCAGTCTGGCTGGTGCGCACAGTAAGAGCATTCAGGCAGATATTCTGGCAATAACTTTTAGAATGTGCTGGTCTTTTAACACATTGATCTGGCACTTGACATATACAAGTA
Organism: Ahaetulla prasina; assembly: GCF_028640845.1. NCBI lineage: Eukaryota > Metazoa > Chordata > Lepidosauria > Squamata > Colubridae > Ahaetulla > Ahaetulla prasina. The sequence goes on from NC_080547.1 coordinate 15,989,871, forward strand.
GTCCTCAATTTACAACAGCTGGTTTAGTGACTGTTCGAAGTGACGAATGGCCATTTTTCACACGTATGACCTGTCAGGCTGCCTTTGATTATAACTAGGAAAGAATACACCTTGGCTTCATTTGCAAATAAAGAAAAGTACTTTTACCAGTTACATCTGGATAGCAGCAGTGCTTAGTTGAATCTGAAACAAAATATGTCTAACAATCTGTATCACCCCTATTCCTCCCTCCTCTTTCCCAAAAGGTTATCAGGTCTGGTCCAATGCCAGCTCCTTCCCGAGGTCCCGGGGTAATCTTCTTCTGCAGGTCTCTGGTTGTCAATCATATCAGGAATGCAATGTCCGTTAGAGTTCGCGCTCAAACATTCCTGTTGAATTCAAAACATTAATCTCCCCTCCCACCTTAATTATGTCAGACCGACACTCTTAAAGGCCCCTCTCTACTTAACTTGAATCTAATAGCTATTTACATTAGAAATACAATCCCATGCTATCTAACAACTGAATATAAGGAGTACAAAGAGATACGAAGTTTGGAGTGGAGGCTGACATGACCATTGCAACTGATGCTTGGCAACTGACTCAGTTTTTATGTTCATTGCGGTGTTCTGGGATTGTGTGATCTGCCTTCTGCAAACTCCTGACTAAGGGTCTGTTCTTGTTCTGTAATTTTTTGGATATTTCGGATTTATCTTTGATCTCTGGTCACTTGCCTTGTGCCCAATAATTCCACCTCCCCCAATCCCCGAGGAGGCGGTTCGGGTGATCACTCGGGCACACGCCAAACAACCAGAGATCAAAGATAAAACGACCAGAAATGATCAAAAAATTACAAAACGAGCTCAGAACAAGAGTATCAAGAAAATAAAACCCTGTTAACTATTAGATATGGCGTAGCATGGAAAGGATCCAAGTTAGATGTCCCCAAAACCTTGCACCTCCATGTACTTCAAAAAAGCCACTAATAAAGGGGGTGGGTGGGTTTCTGGGCTCACCACATTCTTAAGGTGTGGTGGGGGGAAGGAGCAGGTGTGAAATCCAGCAGGTTCTGACAGTTCTGGAGAACCGGCGGTGGAAATTTTGAGTAGTTCAGAGAACCGGCACATCTCAGGGGTTGCCACAAAGAAGAGGGAGTCAAAATTTCTCCAATGCACCTGAGGGTAGAACAAGAAGCAATGGGTGGGAACTAATCAAGGAGAGAAGCAACCTAGAACTAAGGAGAAATTTCCTGACAGAACAATTAATCAGTGGAACAACTTGCCTGCAGAAGTTGTGAATTCTCCAACACTGGAAATTTTTAAGAAAATAGCCATTTTCTTGAATAGCCATTTGTCTGAAATGGTGTAGGGTTCCTGCCAGGGCAGGGGGTTGGACTAGAAGACCTTCAAGGTCCCTTCCAACTCTGATATTATTATTAAATAATAATAATAATAATAATAATAATAATAATAATAATAATAATAATAATAATAATAATAATAATAATAATAATAATAATAATAATAATATTTTTATTTATAGACCGCCCTTCTCCCAAAGGACTCAGGGCGGTGTACAGCCACAAATAAAATACAGAAAGAAGACAACAATACAAAACTAAAAACAACCCTTAAAAAACCTATTTAATTTGGCTACTTATAGATAAAAATATTCCCTCTAAAATTTGCTAAAAAATTTAAAAACCCAAAAATCAATTTAATAATATAAAATTTAAGCGAGTCCAGCAAGACGAAATAAGTAGGTTTTAAGTTCGCGGCGGAAGGTCCTAAGGTCAGGTATTTGTCGGAGTCCAGGGGGAAGCTCGTTCCATAGGGTAGGAGCCCCCACAGAGAAGGCCCTCCCCCTGGGGGCCGCCAGCCGACATTGCTTGACTGACGGCACCCTGAGGAGCCCCTCTCTGTGAGAGCGCACCGGTCATTGGGAGATAGACGTTGGCAGTAGACGGTCCCGTAGGTATCCCGGTCCTAAGCCATGGAGCGCTTTAAAGGTAGTAACTAACACCTTGAATTATACCACCTCTGGCTGATCCCAGAGTGGGGTGAGAATGGAGATTTTGCAATATCCTTCCCCTGGAGTGGGGCGGGAATGGAGATTTTGCAGTATTCTTCCCCTGCCACACCCACCAAGCCATGCCTACCAAACCATGCCACACCCAACAAGCCACGCCCACAGAACCGGTAGTAAAAGAAAAATTGGATTTCACCACTGGGAAGGAGTGAATAGATAGTGAGGATTGTTTTGGCTAGGTGACTTTCTTTCCCGTGGGAACAGAGGCTGCTCCTAGCGTGAATGGAAGGTGGAGTTAGAAAACACCAGGGGAAATGTGGGTGGAGTGTTTATTAGAGAACGTGACTTTTGAGGGATGTTTCTAACTTACAATATTATGTGCTGTAATTCAGGTTTGTGTCCTATCTGGAATTACAACAGACTTTCTCAATTTGAAACGTACCTAAATAAAAGAATTTTGTTTTGGAAGATGGATGTTGCCTATTTCTTTTTTTGAATGGGTTTCATCACTTGGAAACCTGACACAAAGGCTAAAGAAAAGAAGAATTTGGGGCGGCATGATAGCAGTATTCCAGTATTTGAGGGACAGCTGCAAAGAAGAGGGGGGGTCAAATTATTCTCCAAATCACCAGAGGGCAGGACAAGAAACAATGGTTGGAAACTAATGAAGGAGAGAAGCAATCTGGAATCAAGGAGACACTTCCTAACAGTGAGGACAATTAACTAATGGGACAGCTTGCCTTCAGAAGTTGTGGATGCTTCATCGCTGGAGGTTTTCTGAATTTTATTATTTTCTGAAATGTTACCGGTTCTCCTGCTTAAGTAGGGGCCTAGATTAGAAGATTTCCAAAGCCCTTTCCAGTTCTGTTCTGTTCTGTTCTGTTCTGTTCTGTTCTGTTCTACTCTACTCTACTCTAGTCAAAGGGGAATTCAGATTCACTTAACAACTGTGTTACTAACTTAAAAAATGGAGTGATTCACTTAGACAGACAAGACCAACAAGACAGCCACAGAATTGGAATTGCAGAAAAAACCATTGCTACCAACCTGCCTTCCACTGAGGACCTGTATACTGCACGAATCAAAAGGAGGGCTGTGAAAATATTTGCAGATCCCTCGCATCCTGCACATAAACTGTTTCAACTCCTACCCTCAAAACGACGCTATAGAGCACTGCACACCAGAACAACTAGACACAAGAACAGTTTTTCCCCGAAGGCCATCACTCTGCTAAACAAATAATTCCCTCAACACTGTCAGACTATTTACTGAATCTGCCCTACTATTAATCTTCTCATTGTTCCCATCATCCATCTCCTTCCACTTATGTCTGTATGACTGTAACTTTGTTGCTTGTATCCTTATGATTTATATTTATATTGGTTGTTTCCTGATTGCTTATTTGCACCCTATGACTATCAATAAGTGTTGTACCTTAGAATTCTTGATGAATGTATATTTTCTTTTATGTACACTGAGAGCGTATGTACCAAGACAAATTCCTTGTGTGTCCAATTACACTTGGCCAATAAAAAAATCTATCCTATCCTATCCTACCCTATCCTATTCAGAAAAATTGTAAAATGGGGCAAAATCCACTTAACAAATGTTTCACTTAGCAACAGCAATTGCGGTCTTAAGTCAAGGGCTACGTGTACTTTCATTCAGGCAGAAAAGGAATTCGCGTAGGCATATATTTATTGTGATCTGTTCCTCACTTCTTGTAAGCAAATGCTGCAACTCCAGAGTGAGGCTGCTCTCCCAAATCTAGATTCAATGGATGGATGCAAGATGATGATAAATTATTGCTTTGCCATGTGTCTGAGCAATTTATAGTGGAAGTCAGGTTTGATTTGCATGACACTCTTTAGCTATTAAATTTGGTTGCTCAATGCATCAGTTTAGCTCTTCTGGCACATGGTTCTTTAACTGAGTTTCACGCTTTACCGCGCCATCCCAACCCAAAATGACTGTTTTGGACAGCAGAAAGTGGAGTTTTTTCCTCTCCTCTCCTCTCCTCTCCTCTCCTCTCCTCTCCTCTCCTCTCCTCTCCTCTCCTCTCCTCTCCTCTCCATTCTTCATCCTTTCCTTTCCTTTCCTTTCCTTTCCTTTCCTTTCCTTTCCTTTCCTTTCCTCTCCTCTCCTCTCCTCTCCTCTCCTCTCCTCTCTTCTCCTCTCAGTTCTTTATCCTTTCCTTTCCTTTCCTTTCCTTTCCTTTCCTTTCCTTCTCTCCTCTCCTCTCCTCTCCTCTCCTCTCCTCTCCTCTCCTCTCCTCTCCTCTCCTCTCCTCTCCATTCTTCATCCTTTCCTTTCCTTTCCTTTCCTTTCCTTTCCTTTCCTTTCCTTGTCCTTCCCCTCCCCTCTCCCCTCCCTTTCCTTCCCTCCCCTCTCCTCTCCTCTCCTCTCCTCTCCTCCCTCCCTCCCTCCCTCCCTTCTTACAAAGGATTCAAGGTGGTGAATATATCCAGCACACCTTTACTCTCCTTACTACATCCCTGTGAGGCGAGTTGAGTTATGAAAGAGTGACTGGCCCAAAGTCATTCAGCTGGCTTTCTAGGGTATACTTAACAAAGTGGGTTTCAACTTTCTTCCATTTATCATCTGCAAGCATCTACTTGGTAGTCGTGCAGAGAGTGAGCTGGACTACCTGTGCTTCTCCAGATAAACTATGCTTGTCGCCAATCCAATGCTTGCAGAGGATTAATCTCCCACTAGAGTTCAGTAATGCCCATCTGTAAATTTGCACAATTCATGGTCCAGACTGAACCAAAGCCATTGTAATTTACTTGCCGTTAATATATATGGTCACACCATTGGGAGATTGCCAGGTTAATAACCCAGAGCAGTTGGCCAACAAGAGATAATTTTTCGAGAGGGAGCTGGGGACCTCTTAGTTGGAATTAGTTATCCATCAGAGCTTGGAGAGGTGATGATCCTCCTGCTGTGGAAAGGCAGACAAGGAAATGTTCATTGCGGATGCTTTGTGAGTTGAAGTCTGTGATAGCCATTTTCCTCCCCTCCCCCCTCGCACCCTTTCCTAAAAACAAAGCGGAGAGTTTGCAGAAGTGTACCACAGTAATATCCACTGCCTTTGATTGATAATTGAATAAAAATAAATAGAATGATAATCATAGGGTACAAATAAACAATTGAATCATAGCAGGAAACAACCAATGTAAATTGTAAGGATACAACAACAAGTTACAGTCATACAGTCGTAAGTGGGAGGAGATGCGTGACAGGAACTATGAGAAGATTAATAGTAATAGTGATGCAGCCTTAGTGAATAGTTTGATAGTGTTGAGGGGAATATTTGTTTAGCAGAGTGATGGTGTTCGGGGAAAAACTGTCCTTGTGTCTAGTTGTTCATCCAACATCTTCTTAAAAACTTCCAGTGTTGGAGCATTCACAACTTCTGGAGGCAAGTTGTTCCACTGATTAATTGTTCGGTCAGGAAATTTCTCCTTAGTTCTAAGTTGCTTCTCTCCTTGATTAATTTCCACCCATTGCTTCTTGTCCTGCCCTCAGGTGCTTTGGAGAATAGCTTGACTCCCTCTTCTTTGTGGCAGCCCCTCAAATATTGTAACACTGCTATCATGTCTCCCCTAGTCCTTCTTTTCACCAGACTAGATGTACCCAGTTCCAACAACCGTTTTTCATATGTTTAAGCCTCCAGTCCCCAATCCACAAATTATAGGGGTAGCACACACACACATACACACACAACCTTGGAATGAAATTTAGTGTTGCCGATTTTCAGGGTAGGAAATAGGCCCAGCTGCCTATTTGGTGGTTATCATTATCACTTTCAGTAAGAAGAATAAGTAGGAGGTGGGTTGATCTCACCGCTAATTGTGAAGCTCAGAGCTGAAGATCTGCTAGGAAACGTCTCCTAAAGAACGGGGCTTTGTGCTGAGTCGAAGGCTCCTTGGAGTACAGAGAACGTCTTGGTGGGCCATCTGTTTGGGGCAGATGATTAGTCGCTTGGTGGAAATGTTCTGTGGTTTTCCTCTTGTTCTGTTTTGCTCCAATACCTGTAAGTGAAGCAAGCGTTGCCGGGAAAAATAAAACAGGCGTGTACCTCCAATAACGTCTCAGCTGAACGAATCCGAACCTGAGAAATGTTAGATTGCCTTCCAGCGTGAAATAATCTCCCGGAGGGAAGTTCTCCTGCCCTTTTGTCTCCTCCATTGCTATGGGTAATGAAAAGTGACAGGTCCCAGCGCGGAGGCAGCTGCAGAACCACCCTGCCTACTCCTATATTATCCTGACTTATTACATAGTAATAAATTGAACCATTCCACTTCATTATTTTATATTTGAGGAGATTTATAGATTGTCTTGATGGCTGAAGAGTTGGTGATTAAAGGAGAAGCATACTAATAAGTTGAGCTTGCACACAAAGCCGTTCAATTAGTGTGTGCAGCCCAAGGACTGTAGACCCGCTCGCTGGTAGCAAACTTTGCCCATTCGGGATTCGAACTTACAACTAGGTTAGGCAGGCAGCTGGCAATTAGAGCTAACAAAACCGTTCCTTTTCTCTCCCTTCTTCTCTCTCTGAGGTGCTAGCAAGTGTAGTTTTCTCTTCCCCCTCCCTTGTGGCCAGAGGTGGGTTTCAGCAGGTTCTGACCAGTTCTGGAGAACCAGTAGCGGAAATTTTGAGCAGTTTGGAGAACCAGTAAATACCACCTCCGACTGGCCCTGCCCCCATCTATTCTCTGCCTCCCGAGTCCCAGCTGATCGGGAGGGAATGGGGATTTCGCAATATCCTTCCTCTGCGACACCCACCAAGCCACGCCCACAGAACCGGTAGCAAAAAGATTTGAAACCCACCACTGCTTATGGCATAATGTTTTAAAAAGTTGAATGTATGTGGGAAAAGCTAAGATATTTCTGTACTGTGCTAGCTAGCTTTCTAGAAGGAGCTAGGAAACCACAACAATAAGCAGGTATCCAGATCAGAAAGCATTGTTCCAGATTCACAAAAGCCCAAATTTGGGATTATCCAATTCAGGAATCCAGATTCAACCATCCAAATGGAGAAGTCCAACCTTTGCTTGGAACATACCCTGTGAGATCCATTGGTAGCCTTGAGTTATTTGTAAAAGTAATAAAGGCAGGTTACTTAATAATATCTCAAGACCTAAAATGGACACCTAACATCAATAAACGTCATCAAAAAAACACAACAAAGAATGTTCTTTCTGTGCCAACTCAGAAAGCTCAAACTGCCCAAGGAGCTGCTGATCCAGTTCTACAGAGGAATGATTGAGTCTGTCATCTGCACCTCTAGAACTGTCTGGTTTGGTTCTGCAACCAAACAAGACAGACACAGACTTCAGAAGATCATTAGAACTGCAGAAAAAACAGTGGCTACCAACCTGCCTTCCATTGAGGACCTGTATACTGCACAAATCAAAAAGAGGGCTATGAAAATATTTACAGACCCCTCGCATCCTGGACATAAACTGTTTCAACTGCTACCCTCAAAATGACACTATAGAATACTGCACACCAGAACAACTAGACATAAAAACAGTTTTTCCCCGAATGCCATCACTCTGCTAAACAAATAATTCCCTCAACGCTGTCAAACTATTTACTAAATCTGCACTACTATTAACCTTCTCATCGTTCCCGTAACCCAGCAGTTCAAATCCCTAGTGCCACGTAACGGCATCTCCTTCCACTTATGACTGCATGACTGTAACTTTGTTGCTTGTATCCTTATGATGTATACTGATATTGATTGTTTCCTGATTGCTTAATTGTAGCCTTTGACTATCATTAAGTGTTGTATCATTAAGTGTTAAATTTGTACCCTATGACTATCATTCTATTCTGCTAAACAAATAATTTCCTCAACACTGTCAAACTATTTTAGCAAGACTGTATTACTATTATTCTTCTGATCTTTCCTTTTGCCTATCTCCTTTTCTACTTGTGACTGTAACTTTGTTGCTTGTATCTTTTCGATTTATATTGTTTTTTTTAGTTTATTTTTTAGTTAGTTTATTTAGTTTAGCTCCTAGTATAATTTATGTTGATTGCTTATTTAGTATCCCAGGACTATCACTAAGTGTTGTATCTTATGATTTATGTTGAATGTATTTTTATGATGACTGTGATCATGATTTATCATTTATAACTTTTATATACACTGATTAGCTCATGCACTGAAGACAAATTCCTTGTGTGTCCAATCACATTCTATTAGAAAACTTGGAACTCCGTCGCCTACGACAAGACCTAAGTTTCACAGAATCATCTATTGTAATGTCCTTCCTGTCAAAGACTACTTCAGCTTTAATTGCAATAATACTAGAGCAACTAATAGATTTAAACTTAATGTCAACCGCTTTAATCTAGATTGCAGAAAATATGACTTCTGTAACAGAATCATCAGTGCTTGGAATAGTTTACCTGACTCTGTAGTCTCTTCTCATAATCCTAAAAGCTTTAACCAAAAACTTTCTACTATTGACCTCACCCCATTCCTAAGAGGACCATTAGGGGCGTGCATAAGCGCACAAACGTGCCTACCGTTCCTGTCCTATTGTTTTTTCTTTTCTTCTTCCTATATATATATATATGCTTATACCTCCTTATATTTACTCATATAAGTGTTTATATATTATATAATCTTTTTGTATGATACCTACATATATTGTTGTGACAAAATAAATAAATAAAAATAAATAAAATATTCTATTTTATTCTATTCTATTCTATTCTTCTTTCCGTTCCATGCCATGCCATGCCATGCCGTTTCGTTTCATTTTGTTTCATTTCGTTTCATTTCGTTCCGTTCTGTTCCATTCATTCCATTCCATTCCATTCCATTCCATTCCATTCTAAACAAACACATACATACCTACAATATGCATTACTTTATATACGGGAATAATACGTTTGAAACCACAGCATAAGGAGGAAAACTGAAGCCCTCTTATGGGCTGCAGATTTCATGATATTTACCCCTTTTGACTGATGAATCAGATAGTTGTGACTTTGTGACCTGTTGAAGAGGCAAAGTCTAAGTACCAGAACTGCGAGTAAATCAATCAACTTTCCTGCTTCTGTGGGCAGATGGGTTCATCAGTTAGCCACTTTCCCTCAACAGGCTATAAATTATCTATGACTGAAGGACAGCATGTCAGCTGAGCCGCTGGCACAACTTCTCCAGAAAGATCGATGTGGCACCATAAATGGAAGCAACTCGGCTTGAGCGAAACCACTCAACTCATCATCACCAGGTTTTAAAGGTAAAGGTAAAGATTCCCATCGCACATAATATGCTACTCATTCCTGACTCTAGGGGGCGGTCCTCATCTCTGTTTCAAAGCTGAAGAGCCAGCGCTATCTGAAGACGTCTCCGTGGTCATGTGGCTGGCATGACTCAATGCCAAAGGCACACAGAATGCTGTTACCTTCCCACCAAAGGTGGTCCCTATTTTTCTACTTGCCTTTTTTATGTGCTTTCGAACTGCTAGGTTGACAGAAGCTGGGACAAGGAACAGGAGCTCACCCCGTTATGTGGCACTAGGGATTCGAACTGCTGACCTTTTGGTCGACAAGCTCAGTGTCTTACCCACTAAGCCATATACTTATATATTATACTATTATAATAGTATAATCCTATACTATTAGTATAGGATTAATGTATACACACACAAACACACACACCAGTGGTGGGTTTCAAATTTTTTTACTACCGGTTCTGTGGGTGTGGCTTGGTGGGCGTGGCATGGCTTGGTGGGTGTGGCTTGGTGGGCGTGGCAGGGGAAGGATACTGTAAAATCTCCATTCCCTCCCGATCAGCTGGGACTCAGGAGGCAGAGAATAGATGGGGGCGGGGCCAGTCAGAATTTTTACTACCGGTTCTGTGGGTGTGGCTTGGTGGGTCTGGCAGGGGAAGGATATTCTAAAATCTCCATTCCCTCCCCAATCCAGGGGAAGGATACTGCAAAATCCCCATTTCCTCCCGATCAGCTGGGACTCAGGAGGCAGAGAATAGATGGGGGACGGGCCAGTCAGAATTTTTACTACCGGTTCTGTGGGTGTGGCTTGGTGGGCATGGCATGGCTTGGTGGGCGTGGCTTGGTGGGCGTGGCAGGGGAAGGATACTCTAAAATCTCCATTCCCTCCCCAATCCAGGGGAAGGTTACTGCAAAATCCCCATTTCCTCCCGATCAGCTGGGACTCAGGAGGCAGTGAATAGATGGGGGTGGGGCCAGTCAGAATTTTTACTACCGGTTCTGTTGGTGTGGCTTGGTGGGTATGGCAGGGGAAGGATACTCTAAAATCTCCATTCCCTCCCCAATCCAGGGGAAGGTTACTGCAAAATCCCCATTTTCTCCCAATCAGCTGGGATTCGGGAGGCAAAGAATAGATGGGAGTGGGGCCAGTCAGAATTTTTATTACCGGTTCTCCGAACTACTCAAAATTTCTGCTACCGGTTCACCAGAACTGGTCAGAACCTGCTGAAACCTAACACACACATGCTTTGTTTCTTTCTTGTCCCATGTATTCACTCCCGCTTGAACAGAAATCTAGATTTTCAAGTTAATTAGAGAATGCCAAAATTAACGTTGGGATGAATTAAAGAATCTGCCATCGGTTTTAGTCCTGAATTAAAGAAAGCTTAAGTAGTGATTCAACAGTTTTATTTTGCTCATGCAAATGATTGCATCAACACGCTTTTGTGTGTCTGTCTATATGTGTGTGCGTGCATGCTTTTATCAATGTCCCCATGAGCTATAGATAGAAAAAAATCGCACAACAGGAAGCTTAACGCTCTCACACAATTATTGTTCAGCGTTTTACAGACAAACAAATGAACTATTCTGTGATCAGCAGAATTGGGGAAGAGAAATTAGTTGCTGTAAGGATGATTGTAATGAATTACGACCTCTGTTTATTGAAATGTTGATTGCGTGTCTGTGATTTTGTTTCTTTTTTGCCTTCTTTTATAATTTTGTCTTTTCTTCTTTGGTTTTTTTGTTTGTTTGTTTTTGAATTTCGTTAATAACTTTAATTTAATAAAAAGGTGAGGTAGACAGTCCTTAATTTATAACAGATTTTCTTCCCGATTTAAACCGAGTGGAAAAATGGAACTTTACCCCCAAATGAGTGGATTGTCCCTGAATTTTGATACTGTCTTCTTTGTATAGCGAGGTCTTCAGTTTTCCAAAACTGTCAATCAAATATCTTTATAGGAGAAGTGAAAAGGAACAACACAGACCTAGGTTAAAGGCCTGACAACTGCAGTCCATAGATATGACAGGAGCCTTGAATATTGAAAAAAACCTGAAGTATTATTGTTTGGAATAGCATAATTCACAGGAAATCTCTCCCATCTCCAGTCTTGCTAATACATCACCGGATAGAGGCAGGCAAGTAAGCATTTTAATACAAAATATAACTTAGCCATCGACTTCTGTCAATTTTCCCAATTCTGCTCACTGTCCTTGAGAAAGGGATTGACAGAATGCAAATCCTACCTTAAAGGGGGGATAAATATTGGCTGGTAAAATAAGAAGCTTATAAGAGCTGTCTTAGGTAGGGCTATTACTGTGAATCAAACCAATGATCATTGATCAAAGCCTCCCTTTTTTTTTAAAAAAAAAAGATTCATTTATCCTTTATATCTAGAATAGAATAGAATAGGATTTTTTTATTGGCCAAATGTGATTGGACACACAAAGAATTTGTCTTGGTGAATACGCTCCCAGTGTACATAAAAGAAAAGATACATTCATCAAGAATCATAAAGTACAACGCTTAATGATAGTCATAGGTTACAAATAAGCAATCAGGAAACAATCACTATCAATATAAATCGTAAGGATACAAGCCACAAAGTTACAGTCATACAGTCATAAGTGGAAGAAGATGGGTGATGGGAACGATGAGAAGATTAATAGTAGTGCAGATTTAGTCAATAGCTTGACAGTGTTGAGGGAATTATTTGTTTAGCAGAGTGATGGCGTTTGGGAAAAAACTGTTCTTGTGTCTAGTGGCTATACTATACTAGCTGGACACCTGTGCTTTGCTAAGAAACTATGTGCTCGGGCTTGATAAATTGACACTTACAGCCTGAAACTTAATGTAGAATGTGTAACTCTGTAGCATCAGAGTATGTCCCTCGCATCCTGGACATAAACTGTTTCAACTCCTACCCTCAAAACGACGCTATAGAGCACTGCACACCAGAACAACTAGACACGAGAACAGTTTTTCCCCGAAGGCCATCACTCTGCTAAACAAATAATTCCCTCAACACTGTCAGACTATTTACTGAATCTGCACTACTATTAATCGTTTCATAGTTCCCATCACCAATCTCTTTCCACTTATGACTGTATGACTATAACTTGTTGCTGGCAATCCTTATGATTTATATTGATATATTGATCATCAATTGTGTTGTAAATGTTGTACCTTGATGAACGTATCTTTTCTTTTATGTACACTGAGAGCATATGCACCAAGACAAATTCCTTGTGTGTCCAATCACACTTGGCCAATAAAATTCTATTCTATTCTATTCTATTCTATGTTAATATAATACAACTGGCAGTTGGAATAGAGGGGGAGGGAGAGTAGAATATCCCATCCTGCAGCATCCATCGGTATTCATCTGGCAGCATCCATCAGTATTCATTCAGCATCCTGTCAGTGTGTGAGAGAGTTGAGGAGCGTTTGGAAACTCAAACAGTATTTGCTGTGTGAGCAAGAAGGAGACAGGAAGGAGGCTGGGCGTGGCTTAGCTCAACTGTTCTGTAGGAAAGCCGCTTGTTGCTGTGAAAATAAAACTGAAAATGAAACTCCTCTGCTTGTGTTTCTTTTCAGGTGAGAAGGGGGAGTAGAACTCCTTAGCATCAGAGCGTGTTAATAATAATATAGAAAATACTAATGCTGTGATGGTCATTTTGAAAAATCCTTTCTTAGTGAGCACCTAGAAGCCAAGAGGAAAATACGTGGCAAATTTCAACTTTGTAGGTTTTATGGTTCTGGAGATTTCATGATAAATGCGTGAGTGGTTTTCGCTTTTATATATATATAGATAGATAAACCAGTTTTTAATAAGTAACTCAAAATGGGAAACATATCTAATGCACCTTCCTCCTCCTATTTTCTCCATGATAACCACCTTCTGAGGGAGGTTGGGCTGAAAGTGGGGGAGTCACCCAGCTGCCCTTCATGCCCAAGGAGGGACTAGAACTCACTGTCTCCTGGTGATTGAGCCAAAGTCTCCCAGCCAGCTTTCATGCATAAGGCGGGACTAGAACTCACTGTCTCCTGGTGATTGGCCCAAAGTCACCCAGCCAGCTTTCATGCGTAAGGCGGGACTAGAACTCACTGTCTCCTGGTGATTGGTCCAAAGTCTCCCAGCCAGCTTTCATGCGTAAGGCGGGACTAGAACTCATTGTCTCTTGATGATTGGCCCAAAGTCTCCCAGTCAGCTTTCATGCCTAAAACGGGACTAGAACTCCCAGTCTCCTTGCAATTGACCCAAACTCAGCCAAAGTTTCAGAAGTTTTCTTAGGAAACCTGTTAAACAGCAAATTGTCGTGCTTTTGTGCGCCGTACTTTTTCTCCCTCTCATTCTTCTGATTTTGGACATCTTAACTTCAGAGAGCCTCAAAATTCCAAGCTCAGTGACCAATTTATCCCCGCTTCGAAAGCTGCAGGATCGCAACCAACAGTTTTTTGATAGAAAGCTTGGTCCACTTCCTCAGGCGTGAGCCAAGCTCTTTGTTAATCCCCCGAATGCTACCCTGTTCCCGGCAATGAATAATTTGCTAATGTTTGTGGCATTCTTGGCAAACCCTGGGTTCTAATTGGCATTATCCATAGCTACCCTGAAACATTTTGAAAGCACTCAGGAGGTTAAACGGGTCCACCTGGAAACTGGCCTGACTTGGCAAGCCTCCATCCTTTATTTATTCATTTGCTTACAACTGTATTGATTTTTAAAATGAAAAACATAAGCAAAAGACATAACCACCACTGTATTACTTTAGAAACGTCCATTAATAATAGGCGTATTGACAAAACTGACAAGGGGAATTGCAAAACAGAAACAAAAAAAACAGCTGGGCCGTTCAATTGTTCACCTAGAGGGTTTGCAAAACTGAAAAGTAGGCATGGCTCCTGAACCCCTCTTAGATTTTAACGATTTAAGGATTACCTCAGTGGTGAAATCCTGCCAGTTCTGTCCGGTTCGCGCGAACCGTTAGCAGCGGCACTGCATAGTTTGGTGAACCAGTAGCAGCGGCAGGGCGAGGCACTACCCACCTGCCCGGATGTCGTTACTTCCTGGTTTTAACCAGGAAGTAACCTGTTTTTGACCCTCTGCACATGCGCAGAAGGCTTTGTGCATGTACAGAGGGTCAAAAATCAGATTATTTTTTTTTAATTTACATTTATATCCCGCCCTTCTCCGAAGACTCAGGGCGGCTTACAGTGTATAAGGCAATAGTCTCATTCTATTTGTATATTTTACAGTCAACTTATTGCCCCCCAACAATCTGGGTCCTCATTTTACCTACCTTATAAAGGATGGAAGGCTGAGTCAACCTCGGGCCGGGCTTGAACCTGCAGTAATTGCAGGCTGCTGTGTTCTAATAACAGGCTTCTAACAGCCTGAGCTATCACGCGCCATGTGACGATGGCGCGCGTGCGAGCAAAACAAGCGGAGTAAGCGTGGTGTGTGCACTTCTGAACTGGTAAGGAAGGTAAGTAGATTTCAACTGTATTATCCCAGAGGCTCATCACTTAAATAAAAGTGATATTAGACCAATGTTAGTCAACCTGGTCCCTACCGCCCACTAGTGGGCATTCCAGCTTTCATGGTGGGCAGTAGGGGTTTTGTCCGATACTGAAGCACTTTCCTTTTTTTAAATTTAATTGACTTTTTTAAAAAAAAATTCATAGCATTATTTAAAAACATTTTCATTAGGTTTTCATAAAATTCCCCGTGACAATTTAAATTTCTGAAAATATACTATTTGTATCGCTCACACATAAGTTTAGTTCACGTTACGTAAGTGAAACTAAATGGCGCTCTAGTGCGACCGCAAACAAAAGAGCCTCATCCCAGAATAGCTCGTGCATCTCCCTCCACACCACCCAGCTGTAACAGACAAGCAGAGCTGGTAGCTGGCGCCTCCCCAAAACCCCAATCCACGATGCGCAAGAGGCATGCGCAGACGACGATACACTTCATAAATCACCATTACTGTGGAACCAACCGGTGGGTGGTTAGAAAATTTTACTACTAACAGAGATACAAAAGTGGGCGGTAGGTATAAAAAGGTTGACTACCCCTGTATTAGACCTTCAAAGAAAGTCTTTTTCAGATCTCAAGAAGCTGTTCCAATGACTAGCCCAGATCTGTCCTTCAAATATCTGGAAAGTGGCTCTTAATTTTGTTTTTAATGGTTTTCTTCATCAGGCTAGATTCTCCTTATGTCTTATTGGCCCTACTGGGAGAGAAATGAACTACACCAGTTAGTGCAATTTTTCTGCTGGTTAGAGAACACGTTAAAGGAACTGCGTGGATTTGAATCCTCTAAACCCCCAAAAATCTTCTTCAAAGACCGATGAGCAGCCAGGCTGGTAGAAATTTTTTATTACTTGCAATCAGGAGATTTGCAAGGGGAAATATCTTCCCCAGCTGCATTCTTCTGCCTCTGATTGAAGAAAGAAAGAAAGGGATATTTTGTGTCTTGGATGCTCCTCAGAGAATCTCAGGATTATATCCGTAGAGCAGAACTCATAAATCATGTGAGACTTTTTCTTTTTTTTTTAGTTTCTAGCTTTTCTCAAACTTTTACTCAGGAACTCGGTGACGATTTGAAAACAAGAAAACACAGAAGTCTCACATCTTGTGATAGAAAACGAGGAATCGTGGCAGCAGAAGCACCCATTATTTTTAATTGAAAAAAATATATCCCCAAAGCAGAAATTCAAAAAGTTCTTTTAAAGAGACACTAACAACAACAACAACAACAAAAAGTATGACTCCCACCTTCCTGGCTATCATAGTTGGATGCAAAAATTAAGAACAAGAACAAGTCTTTATCTACATACTATCAAAACTCTCATTGACGTGACCTTTATCTTAGTGAAACGGTGTGTCGTAGGCCAACAATTTTCCAACTGAGGTATCTCAAATAGGCTGATTTACAAAAGGTGTCCAAAATCTGGGACTCACGACTCCTGAGGGAATGAAATTTGGTAAAGTTGTGGCTGCTTTAGTGATACTGACTGCTGCTGCGCTGCTGGGTTGCTGTTGTGGTCATGTCAATGGTGGGTTTCTACCGGTTCACCCCGGTTCAGGCGAACTAGTAGCGGTGGCAGCAGGAATTTCTGCCCACCTGCCTGGACATCATGACAGATACAGTTCCAAACTGGTAGCGAAAGTAAGTGAAACCCACTACTGGGTCATGTGTGCTTCAGTTTTAAAGTTCTGTAACAGTTTCCCAGGCAGTCTAGCAATCCCTTGCTTTCTTCCCCACCCAGCAGCAGCCAATTACCAGGAAGGAAAGAAGGAAGGAAGATTCCTGATGCTCCCTGTCCCCTCCCACAAGGAAATTCAATGGGGAAGCTGGCAGGAAGTCAGAAGTCACTCCCATTCCCATTTCATTTTTGCCCACCTATGGTCATTCTGTTTTTCTGTTGAGATGAAAAAAAAATATCTTTGAAATGATGACCCAATGGCAGTGGTAGGATTCAAAAATTTTTAGTACCAGTTCTGTGGGTATGTCTTGGTGGGTGTGGCATGACATGGCTTGGTGGGCATGGCATGGCATGGCTTGGTAGGCATGGCATGGTGGGTGTTGGTAGGGGAAGGATACTGCAAAATCTCCACTTCCTCCTGCTCAGCTGGGATTCGGGAGGCAGAGAATAGATGGGGGTAGGGCCAGCCAGAGGTGGTATTTACCGATTCTCCGAACTACTCAAAATTTCCGCTACTGGTTCCCCAGAACTGGTCAGAACCTGCTGAAACCCACCTCTGTCCAATGGGGCATGGGTTGTCTAGTTGTGATAAAAAAAAATCAGCCAAGCTCAGAATAAAACAAATAAAATGAATACAATACTGTATATTCAATCTACAAATTTAATCTTTTGGCCTGTTAAAATCCAGATAATCACTAAAGGGCAACAATTTCTTCTGTCAAACTGTGCATATTGTGGGTGCTGGTTGATCCTCCCTTAATGAATTTCTTTTTAGCTCAATGAAAAGTACCAATTGCATTTTTTTTTATCTACCAGACTAAACGTTATTTGCCCTGTCTATCTAGTGTTCGCTTCCCTTTTCCATATTTAGCAACATTTATTTGTCAGCAAGATAATATTAAGAAGACCCAGATTGTTGGGGGCAATAAGTTGACTTTGTATATAAATATACAAATAGGATGAAGACTATTGCTAACATAGTGTAAGCCGCCCTGAGTCTCCGAAGAAGGGCGGGATATAAATGCAAATTAAAAAAAAAAAGACAACAAGACTATTTCTGTTTATAGCAACATCCTCTATGTCTCTGAACAGCTAAATGAAACGTTTCTCTTCCATTTGTTTTCTTGAATCTGAATCAAGTGTAGTACATCAGCCAAAGCAAATAATAACGTTCCTCCCCTCCTCTTCCTCCTCTTCCTCTTCCTCTTTCTCTTCCCCTCCCCCCTCTCCCCTCCTCCTCCCCCTCCTCCTCTACCTCCTCCTCTTCCTGTTCCTCCTCCTCCTCCTCCTCCTTCTCCCCTTCTTCTTCCTCCTCCTCCTCCTCCTCCCTGTTAACATTAATTCTTGAAAACATTTAGCCTTGTAAAATAAATGACCCAAAACAGGAAACTTTCTTAAGGGAAAGAAGAATTCTACGTCATTCTTCAACAACACATCTGGGAATAGGTTTGAATCTCCAACTTCCCTAGGCTTTCTCTACCGTATCTTCTGATAATATATTAAGATATGATGTGCCCCTTTCTCCCCAAAATAACACTACTCTCCTCCGCAAGTCTTTGAAGTTTTTAATGCATAAAACAAGAAACAAAATTAGGGTCCAACAAATTATAGTTTCTCTTTAGACTTGGAAAACATTAAAGGTAAAGGTAAAGCTTCCCCTCACACATATGTGCTAGTCGTTCCCAACTCTAGGGGGCAGTACTCATCTCCGTTTCAAAGCCGAAGAGCCAGCGCTGTCCGAAGACATCTCCATGGTCATATGGCCGGCATGACTAAATGCCAAATGTGGTCCCTATTTTTCTACATGCATTTTTTTATGTGCTTTCGAACTGCGAGGTTGGCCGAAGCTGGGACAAGGAATGGGAGCGCACCCCGTTACGCAGCGCTAGGGATTTGAACCGCTGAACTGCTGACTTTTCAATTGACAAGCTCAGTGTCTTAGCCACTGAACCACCACATCCCTACTGGAAAACATTACTGACCAGTTATATGGTGGTCCTACTCTGTTATCTTCCTTGTATAGACATAGGATAACTGATTTCTGACTGAGATGGTGTAGGGTTTCCTGCCTGGGCAGGGGGTTGGACTAGAAGGCCTCCAAGGTCCCTTCCAACTCTGTTGTTATGTTATGATTTAACAGAATAACAGAGTAATGAAATAATAGAATTGGAAGAGATCTTCATCCAACCCTTGCTCAAGCAGGAGACCCTATACCATTTGAGACAAATGTTTTGACCAATCACTTCTTAAACACCATCTGTGATGGAGCACCTACAAGTATCTGGAGGCAAGTCGTTCCACTGATCAATTGTTCTAATTATCAGGAAATTTCTCCTTAGTGCTATGTTGGTTGCCTCCTTGATTAGTTTCCACCCATTGCTTCTTGTCCTGCCTTCAGGTGCTTTGGAGAATAGCTTGACTCCCTCTTCTTTGTAGCAATCCCTGAGCTATTGGAACACTAATATCATGTCACCCCTAGTCCTTCTTTTCATGAAACTAGACATACCCAATCCCTGCAAATGTTCTTCATACGTTTTAGCCTCCAGTCTCCTGAAGTAAATTTAAGTAATAGTAAAGCAAACGCAGGTTGAATGTTAGGAAGAAATCCTAACAAACAAAAGAGCATTGCAATAGTAGAGCAAATTACTTGCAGAAGTTCAGCACATGTGTTGTTGTGTCTGCTCCCCCCGAGCTGGGCCTGCTGCCAGAAAGTGACTTGGACAGTGAGGGGGAAGGGCCGTCAGGACTTACCTCGGGAGCATCGGCTTCCCTGGCTCAGCTCCAGGAGCCAGAGGCAGGCCAGGTGGAAGAGATAACAAGGCCTCCATCCCCTGACTCTTCCCCCCCCAAGCCACGCTTCCAGATCCAGCTGATGGCAATCAGGCCTGGCTGGACCCTAGGTTCTGTAGGCAGGAGAGGTGGGAACAACAGAAGCAGGGGTGGGGCAGGCCTAGGAAGTGCTGAGTCATGGAGCCACACCCCACAGGATATAAAAGGCAGCGAGAGTTGCTGTGTCTCTTTGTAACAGGCAAATCCACTGATTAAGAGCTGAAGTTTGTTTTTGAGTGACTCATCAGCATCGTGGAAGATAATGGAGACACTTGGCATACACTGGCTATTCTGCTGCCAGAGCTGATAGTGCTGGCTAATTAAGCCATCACTCGGACGGAGGCGAGGGAGGACACGACACGTGTAATTTTCATTGGAAATTTTCTTCAAAGTCCATCTTCCACCATTTCCTCAAAGTCAACAAAACCAGCAAGACTTTTGCAGTTGTTGCTGGGTAGTTGTTGTTTTTTTCTTTTTCTTTTTGAGGTTGCTACACCTTAATGTTT
Organism: Ahaetulla prasina; assembly: GCF_028640845.1. NCBI lineage: Eukaryota > Metazoa > Chordata > Lepidosauria > Squamata > Colubridae > Ahaetulla > Ahaetulla prasina. Next base: position 16,009,682 of record NC_080547.1, read on the forward strand.
GTGATGGCATATTAGGAAGCTCTGAAGCAGTGGTGGGTTTCAAATGTTTTTACTACCGGTTCTGTGGGTGTGGCTTGGTAGGCATGGCATGGCTTGGCATGGTGGGCGTGGCTTGGTGGGTGTGGCAAGGGAAGGCTACCGTAAAACCTCCATTCCCTCCCCACTCCAGGGGAAGGATACTGCAAAATCCCCATTTCCTCCCGATCAGCTGGGACTTGGGAGGCAGAGAATAGATGGGGGTGGGGCCAGTCAGAATTTTTACTACCGGTTCTCTGAAGTACTCAAAATTTCCACTACCGGTTCTCCAGAACTAGTCAGAACCTGCTGAAACCCACCTCTGCTGTGAAGTCATCCTTAGAGTAAGCATAAATGAGAACATTTAATTATTAACACTCAGTCTCCCTACAGACTGGTTATTTCAGCATCTATCTGAATTGTACAAGTCTTTTTCAAAGCATCGTTCATGCATGAAGGGCTCCAAAATTTTAAAAGAAATACAGATGATATTAGTCAAACTGTTGTCCCTAGATACTAAAGTCATGGAGATTCATAATTCTCTGCTTGTTTTCTTACAAAATACGTTGATTCATAACACTTGTTTCTAATACAAGGTGAGCATTACAACTTCACGCCTCCGATATGCATCTATTGTAACACACTATTTTCTTCCTTAGATTGTTTCATCAATGGCATTTAAGCTACAAGTAGATCTGCTCCCTTACCTGATTATAGCTGTGGGAGGTAACCAATTTTCTCTCTCAGGCTCCTTTGTTCCTTGTTTTGTGAGCCATTACTGCATTTTAAGGGCCCCAGTAAATATTATTTCTCAAGGACATTCGACTTCTATCAAATCCCTAGAGAAAAATTTGCCTTTCTTGGGGTTCCTAATTCTGGACAATTTAAAAGGTAGGAATTTTTACAAAAAGCAAGATAGGGAAAGATACAGGTGGTCCTTGACTTATGACTACAATTTTGCCCCATTTTATGACCTTTAGAGCCACTTTTGTTAAGTGAATCATGAGAGTGGTTAAGTTAGGAATATTGGTTGGTTAAGTGCTCTCTGAACCTTGTTTTTTTTTCTTCCTTGCAGATGTTTCATTACCCAGTTAGGTAACCAGTGATGACTTCCGGCTGGATCTATCCAGCTCGCGCAAACCGGTAGGGCCAGCAGTGGGAGGCTCCACTCATCCACCAGGACGTCATTACGTCCCATTTTTGACCCTCAGCACATGCGCAGAAGAGGCACACATGCTCACTTCCGAACTGGTAGCGAAGGTAAGTGCATTTCACCACTGTAGTGTTGTGCCTCGTCCTCCTCAGCCGGGCCCCTCCTGTCTCCTCCCGGGCCTGTTATCAGACTCTGAGTCTGATAATGAAGATGAATGGCCTGTCATGCCTCCAGCCCCCGGCCCTGGCCCCATGCCTGGAGAGGAGTCAAGGAGTGAAAAGAGAAATCCAATACAGCTCACTCATACTGTGTGTGTTCCTTCGACGCAGCCGTCAGAGCAGGAAGTCAGCCAAGTGGTGCAATTACCCGGACCTGCTCCCTCTGACCCCTCCCTTTCCCAGATGCCGACAGTAGAGACAGCTGAAGACAATTCAGTGTGGGAGGATCCTCGCTTCCGGAGATCTGAGAGGCAACGCCAGCAGAAGGAAGGGTGGGGCAGGCCTGGATAAATGCTGAGTCATGGAGCCACACCCCACAGCCTATATAAAGGACCTGCTTTTGGCATTCCAACCTTGAGTCAAGCAAAGTCTCATCTAGTTTGCTGAAGTCACAACTTGGACTCCTGCCTGCCCTGAGAAACCTCGAAGGAATTTGGCAAAGCTGCAGAGGCTTCGTTGCCACGCCTGATACGGACTTCCTAGACCCAGTCGTCGGAGGGGGAGGGGGACACGACATGTAGATAACATCAGCAGAAGTAGAAGGGAATGGGATTTGCTCTTTGTTGATATACAAGTGGCTTGCTCTGTCAATGTTGGCGGGAGTAGTCTTGGTGGTTCAACAATACCCCAGTCGCCCAGCTGAGAAAAAACAAGCTAACATTCAACTACAGCCCAATCAAGGAACCAGCAAGAACACTCCCACCAGCACTGTCTGGGCAAGTCACTAGTATACAAGCAGAGAACACCCCTCCTCCCTTCTATCACTGATAACGTTAGCTAGTTTGGTAATGAAATGTCTGCAAGAAAACCACCAAGCTCAGAGGGCACCAAGGATCCCACAGTTCAACCCCAAACTACAAATATTGTCTTCTGTCATTGAATCGTAACTGTTTGGTGGACTATACCCAAACTAATTTCTTCTTTTCTCTCTTCTCTTCTCTTCTCTTCTCTTCTCTTCTCTTCTCTTCTCTTCTCTTCTCTTCTCTTCTCTTCTCTTCTCTTCTCTTCTCTTCTCTTCTATTCCATTCCATTCCATTCCATTTTCTCGTCTCTTCTCTTCTTCTCTTCTCTTCTCTTCTTCTCTTCCCTTCCCTCTTCTGTTCTCTTCCCTTTTATCATCTCTTCTCTTCTCTTGCCTTTTATCGTCTCTTCTCTTCTCTTCCTTCCTTCCTTCCCTTCCTTCCCTTCCATTTCTCTTCTCTTCTCTTCTCTTCTCTTCTCTTCTCTTCTCTTCCATTCTCTTCTATTCCATTCCATTCCATTCCATTTTCTCTTCTCTTCTCTTCTCTTCTCTTCTCTTCTTTCTCTTCTCTTCTCTTCTCTTCTCTTCTCTTCTCTTCTCTTCTCTTCTCTTCCCTTCCCTTCCCTTCCATTTTCTCTTCTCTTCTCTTCTCTTCTCTTCTCTTCTCTTCTCTTCTCTTTTCTTACCATTTTCCATTTTAGCTTTTCTTCCTCTTCTGTCCTGTTTCAATCTCTTCCCCATGGCTGATCAATTGTTATCTGCTTGACCCTTCTCCTTTCGTAGCCTGCAACTGACTTTCTCCACATGGGTGATGCCTTCTGGATTTGAGTCTTCCATCTACTATGCCAGTGGTGAAATCTGAACTGGTTTACTACCGGTTTGCATACACACTGTGTGCCAAATGTGAGGTGTGTGTGTGTGTGTGCACACACACACTGCACGCCAAAAGGAGGCATGGCATAAGTAGAACAGTGCATGCGGGGGGGTGATCATCAGCTGTGGCTGTTTTTACTTTTAAAAGCATTTTTTTACAACCTATTCAGCCGAATAGGTTGTAAAAATGATTTTAAAAGTAAAAAAAAAAAAAGAGGCGCTGATGATTGAGCAGCTCAGCTGTGATCGTCAGAGCCTTTTTTTTTTTACCTTTTAAAAGCATTTTTTTACAACTCATTCCTACCATTCGGGCGGGAAAAGCAAACAAGCTGGAAAGAAGCGGCAAGCAGACAAGCGGGCAAGTGGTTAGGCATGGGCGGGGGCGGGGGCGGGGGGGGCAGGGATTTTTGCTACCAGTTCTCTGAACCACCCACCGCCATCGCTACTGGGTTGGCTGATCCGGTCTGAACCAGGAGCATTTCACCCCTGTGCTACACCCTTCTCCTCTTTCCTTCCATTTCCACTTCTTAAGGTAGCCTCTGTGTCGACACTTTCCCTTTCTGGGTGTTTATTTCATTGAGGCCCTTCAAGAAGAAGGGGTGGACACCCTGTCAGGAGGTAGCTGACCTTATCATTGAAAAAAAAATATACAGAAGTGGTTCACCGTTTCATGGCTAGAGAATTCTCCAGCAATGAAGTAATCCTGTCATTAAATAAAAAACACTGTGAAACGGGGGAAACCCAGCATCCAATCTTTGTATGGATTAAGAGAGATGAGGACATATTTAAGTATCACAATTCCATCTGTTTCCAGTTTTTTCTCAGCCCAGTTCTCTTACAGATTTTATGGCGTGCAGAAAAAGAAAGAGAGAGAGGGAGGGAGAGTGAGAAAGACAAAAAGAGAAGGAGGGAGAGAGAGAGGGGGGAGAGAAAGAGAGTGAAAGAGAAAGAGAGAGAGGGAGAGAGTGGGAGAGAGAGAGAAAGAGAAAAAGAATGGGAGGGAGAGAGAGTAAGAAAGACAAAAAGAGAGGGAGGGAGAGAGGGAGAGAAAGCAAGTGAAAGAAAAAAGAGGGAGGGAGAGAGAGAGAAAAGAGGGAGAGAGAGAGGAGGAAGGAGGAGAGAGAGAAGAGAGAGGAGGAGGAGGAGAGAAAGAGAAAAGAGGAGGAGGGAGAGAGAGAGAAAAGAATGGGAGGGAGAGAGGGCGGGAGGAGGAGAGTGAGAAAGACAAAAGAGAAGGAGGAGAGAGAGGAGAGAGAAAGCAAGTGAAAGAAAGAGAGAGAGGAGAGAGTGGAGAGAGAGAAAGAGAAAAGAATGGGAGGAGAGAGAGGAGAGAAAGAGAAAAGAGAGAGAGGAGAGGGAGAGAAAGCAAGTGAAAGAAAAAGAGGGAGAGAGAGAGAGAGAAAAGAGGAGAGAGAGAGGAGGAAGGAGGAGAGAGAAAGAGAGAGGAGGAGGAGGAGAGAAAGAGAAAAGAGGAGGAGGAGAGAGAAGAGAAAAGAATGGGAGGGAGAGAGAGGGCGGGAGGGAGGGAGAGTGAGAAAGACAAAAAGAGAGGGAAGGAGAGGGAGGGAGAGAGAGGGAGAGAGAAAGAGAGTGAAAGAGAAAAAGAGGGAGGAGAAAGAGGAAGAAAGAAAAAAAGAGGGAGGGAAGGAGAGGGAAAGAGAGGGAGAGAGAGAGAGAGAAAAAGAGAGAGGGAGAGGGAGAGGGAGAGGGAGAGAGAGCTTCCTGCATTTTGTTAACTACTTAATCTGATGAAAGTAGTTGTTTCTAAAATTTTAAAAAAAAGTATCTAAGGAGTTAGAAGATAAAATGCATGTAAATCTTGTTCGTAAAATACGTCAAATTCCCTCTGTTATGCTTTAAGGCGGCCAAGCGGGGTGGATTTGAGTGAGACCAATGCAAGAGAGACGCACAAAGCACGACACAGAGATGGGTGCAGTTAGTTCATTGAAGGAGGGAGACAATTCACTCTGCCACATTGTGGCACTTCACATCACTCCACCGCAGATAATGGAAGCCTCTTCGAGCTATTGCAGTTGCCGGATGAGGTCTTTGGAGTGACACGAAGAGAAACAATGCAATTCCCCCCTCCCCATTTCTGACGTGTGGAGAGTTTGTGAAGAGCTCTGAAGCACCATCGACGCAAAGCACACTTTTAATGCTTTGCAAAGCCTTAATTGCATAGCTCTATCTTTTTGTCGGCCATTCATAATTCCCTGAGATGTCAGGACGTATTTATTTATTTATTTGCATCCCACCTTTATTGTTTTTACAAATAAATCAAAATGGCAAACGTATCCAACACATTCCTCCTGTTGTGCCTCGTCCTCCCTCCTCTCCTCAGCCAGGCCCCTCCCCTCTCCTCCCGGGCTGGCTATCAGACTCCGAGTCTGATAATGAAGATGAACGGCCTGTCATGCCTCCAGCCTCCGGCCCTGGCCCCATGCCTGGACAGGATGTCAGGAATGAACAAACAAACCTCGCTCATATGGCGTGTGTTCCTTTGGCTCAGCCATCAGAGGAAGTCAGCCACGGATTGGAATTACTCAGGCCTACTCCTTCTGACCCCTCCCTTTCTCAAACAGCAGAAGACAATTCAAAGTGGGAGGATCCTCGCTTCAGGAGATCTGAGAGGCGATGCCAGCAGAAGGAAGAGGCAGGCCTGGATAAATGCTGAGTCATGGAGCCACCCCCATAGCCTATATAAAGGACCTGCTTTTGGCATTCCTTGAGTCAAGCAAAGTCTCATCCAGTTTGCTGAAGTCACAACTTGGACTCCTGCCTGCCCTGAGAAACCTCGGAGGAATTTGGCAAAGCTGCAGAGGCTTCGTTGCCACACCTGATACAGACTTCCTAGACCCGGTCGTCGGAGGGGGAGGGGGACACGACATCTCCGCCTGTTTTCCCCAGAACAACATGTCAGTGAAGTGAGTTGGGCTGAGACTAAGAAACTGGCCCAAAGTCACCAGCTGGCTTTCATGCCTAAAAGCAGGACTAGAACTCACAATCGCCTAGTGATTGGCCCAGAGTCAGCCAGCTGGCTTTCATACCTCAGGCAGGACTAGAACTCACTGTCTCCTGGTGATTGGCCCAAAGTCATCCAGCCGACTTTCATGCCTAAAAGCAGGACTAGAACTCACGGTCTCCTGGTGATCGGCCCAAAATAATCCAATTGGCTTTCATGGTTAAGGTGGGATTACAATTCAGTCTCCCACTTTCTAGCCTGATGCCTCAAACACTGGATCAAACTAGCTGAAATAAGGTTGAGTGGTTTGAATAAAGGTCCTTTAAGGATGGGACTCTGGAGAAGTCCCATCCTTAAGAAGATTTGATTTTCATATCAAATGAGCTAAGTGCCAAAGCCCACTGCAACTATATAGCAAAAAAGGCTCTAAGAGTTGTAAACCTAATTCTGCCTAGCTTCTTTTCCAAAAACTCTACACTACTAACCAGAGCATTCAAAACATTTGCCAGACTCATTCTTGAATACAGCTCATCTGTCTGGAACCCATACCGCATCTCTGACATTAATACAATTGAACGAGTCCAAAAATATTTTACAAGAAGAGTTCTCCGCTCTTCTGTAAACAACAAAATACCATATTCCACCAGACTTGAAATCCTGGGACTAGAGAATTTATAACTCCGCTGACTCCGACAAGACCTGTGTTTAACACAGAGAATCATCTATTGCAATGTCCTTCCTGTTAAAGACTTCTTCAGCTTCAATAGCAATAATACAAGAGCAAACAACAGATTCAAACTTAATGTCAACCGCTTCAATCTTGATTGCAGAAAATATGACTTCTGTAACAGAGTTATTAATACTTGGAACACACTACCTGACTCTGTGGTCTCTTCCCAAAATCCCAAATGCTTCAACCAAAAACTGTCTACCATTGACCTCACCCCATTCCTAAGAGGACTATAAGGGGCGTGCATAAGTGCACAAAAGTGCCTACTGTTCCTGTCATATTGTTTCCTTTCAATATATGTTCCTGTATATAATGTTGTGACAAATAAATAATAATAAAAAAAAGAGAGCCTAATGCTGGGAACGATTGAGGGCAAAAGAAGAAGGGGACGACAGAGAACGAGGTGGCTGGATGGAGTCACTGAAGCAGTCGGCATGAGCTTAAATGGACTCCAGAGGATGATAGAGGACAGGAAGGCCTGGAGGAACATTGTCCATGGGGTCACGATGGGTCGGACACGACTTTGCAACTGACAAGACCTTCGACAAGACCTAAGTTTAACTCACAGAATCATCTATTGTAATGTCCTTTCTGTCAAAGACTACTTCAGCTTTAATTGCAATAATACAAGGGCAACCAATAGATTTAAACTTAATGTAAACCGCTTTAATCTAGATTGCAGAAAATATGACTTCTGCAACAGACTCATCAGTGCTTGGAATACTTTACCTGACTCTGTGGTCTCTTCCCATAATCCTAAAAGCTTTAACCAAAAACTTTCTACTGTTGACCTCATCCCATTCCTAAGAGGACCATAAGGGGCGTGCATAAGAGCACAAACGTGCCTACCGTTCCTGTCCTATTGTTTTTCTTTTCTTCTTCCTATATATGTTTATATGTGTATATACTATATAATCTTTTTGTATGATGTTGTGACAAAATAAATAAATAAAATAAATAAATAAATAAAATAAACAACAAGGATGGGACGATGCACAGTTATGCTGGCAAATGGTAATGGCAGATGTGCTGCCGTTGCTGCCATATATAGCAATGATACCAATGTAGATATGCTACCAATGGAATTCATTTATTTTTTTTTACTACTGGATCTGTGGGCATGGCTTGGTAGGCATGGCAGGGGAAGGATATTGCAAAATCTCCATTCCCACCCCACCCTGGGGCCAGCCAGAGGTGGCATTTGCCGGTTCTCCGAACTACTCAAAATTTCCGCTACCGGTTCTCCAGAACCTTTCAGAACCTGCTGAATAGCACCCCTGGCTACCATTTAAAGATATCTGATTTAGAGGCTTTCGAAGGACACTTATTTTTGTTAGCGATGGAATATTTTTTTTCCTGCAAGTAGCTAGCAGTTGCTACATTGATTAATTCCTCTGATTTTATTTATTTATTTATTTATTTATTTATTTATTTATTTATTTATTTATTTATTTATTTATTTATTATTTAAATTTTTATACCGCCCTTCTCCCGAAGGACTCAGGGCGGTTCACAGCCAGATAAAATAAACAATAATATTACAATATAAATACTATTAAAATACAATTAAAAGACTTATTCAATTGGCCGAGATTAAAAATTTAGAGTAAATGATAAAAACCCAATTAAAAAACCCACAAATTTAAAAACTAATCCAGTCCTACGCAGATGAATAGGTGTGTTTTAAGCTCGCGACGGAAGGTTCGGAGGTCCGGAAGTTGACGAAGTCCTGGGGGGAGTTCGTTCCAGAGGCGAGCCCCCACAGAAGGCCCTTCCTCTGGGTGTCGCCAGGCGACACTGTCTCGCTGACGGCACCCTGAGAGTCCCTCTCTGTGAGGCGCCTGGTCGGTGAGAGGTATTCGGTAGCAGTAGGCGGTCCCGTAAATAACCCGGCCCTATGCCATGGAGCGCTTTGAAGACGTTCACCAAAACCTTGAAGCGCACCCGGAAGGCCACAGGTAGCCAGTGCAGTCTGCGCAGGATAGGTGTCACACGGGAGCCACGAGGGGCTCCCTCTATCACCCGCGCAGCCGCAATCTGGACTAACTGAAGCCTCCGGATGCCCCTCAAGGGGAGCCCCATGTAGAGAGCATTGCAGTAATCCAGACGAGACGTCACGAGGGCGTGAGTGACTGTGCACAAGGCATCCCGGTCTAGAAAGGGGCGCAACTGGTGCACCAGGTGAACCTGGTGGAAAGCTCTCCTGGAGACAGCCGTCAGGTGGTCTTCAAAAGACAGCCGTTCATCCAGGAGAACGCCCAAGTTGCGCACCCTCTCCATCGGGGCCAATGACTCGCTCCCAACAGTCAGCCGTGGACTCAGCTGACTGTACCGGGATGCCGGCATCCACAGCCACTCCGTCTTGGAGGGATTGAGCTTGAGCCTGTTTCTCCCCATCCAGACCCGTACGGCTTCCAAACACCGGGACAGCACTTCGATAGCTTCATTGGGGTGGCCCAGTGTGGAAAAGTACAGCTGGGTGTCATCAGCGTACAGCTGGTACCTCACACCGAAGCCACTGATGATCTCACCCAGCGGCTTCATATAGATGTTGAACAGAAGGCGAGAGAATCGACCCTGCGGCACCCACAAGTGAGGCGCCGTGGGGTGACCTCTGCCCCGTCAACACCGTCTGCGACCGGTCGGAGAGATAGGAGGAGAACCACCGATAACGGTGCCTCTCACTCCCAATCCCTCCAACCGGCGCAGCAGGATACCATGGTCGATGGTATCAAAAGCCGCTGAGAGGTCTAATAGGACCAGGGCAGAGGAACAACCCTATCCCTGGCCTCAGAGATCATCCACCAACGCGACCAAAGCCGTCTCAGTGCTGTAACCGGGCCGGAAACCGGACTGGAGCAGGTCTAGATAGACAGTTTCATCCAGGTGCAGGAAACTGATATGCCACCATACTCTCTACAACCTTCGCGGCGGGTTGGAGACCGGACGATAATTACCTAAAACAGCGGGTCAGGAAGGCTTCTTGAGGAGGGGCCTCACCACCGCCTCTTTCAAGGCAGCCGGAAAGACTCCCTCCAACAAGGAAGCGCTCGTAATCGCCTGGAGCCAGCCTCGTGTCACCTCCTGAGTGGCCAGCACCAACCAGGAGGGGCACGGGTCCAGTAAACACGTGGTGGCATTCAATCTACCCAGCAACCTGTCCATGTCCTCGGGAGCCACAGGGTCAAACTCATCCCAGACAATATCACCAAGACCGCCCTCAGACGCCCCGTCTGAATCGCCGCAATTTTGGTCCAGACCGTCCCGAAGCTGAACGATTTTATCCAGATCAGTTGCTCTCTTTCTGGTGTGTGTGTGTGTGTGTGTGTGTGTGTGTGTGTGTGTGTGTCTGTGTGTGTGTGTGTGCACGCACGCACATTTGTGTTGAGGGGAGAGAGAGAGAAAGAGAGAGAACAGAGAAAAGAGAAAAGAGAGAAGGGAGTTTGCACAGTGCGTGAACATGCATCAGTATAGCCAGATGCTAGTCCAACAGTAGATTGTATGCATCCAAGAGGTATTTCTAAGAACAGAACAGAACAGAACAGAACAGAACAGAACAGAACAGAACAGAACAGAACAGAACAATAGAATAGAGTAGAACAGAATAGAGTAGAATACAACAGAATAGAAGAAGAACGGAACAGAACAGAACAGAACAGAACAGAACAGAACAGAACAGAATAGAATAGAATATTTAGCCAAGTGTGATTAGACACACAAGGAATTTAGTTGCAAATATTATTTAAAATCACTTTAATTTTCATTAAGCACCCTAACCTTTCTTCACAAGCCAGTTAATATCTGTTTCATGTATCTATCTTGAGGATTAACAAGAGTTTGGTGTTTGGAATGAACAAACAGATTCATTTCCAATCTGTATTATTGCATATTCACTTGTAAATCAACAGTATTGGGTTTCTGCTGGAATCTGTCAGTGGATTGGTGATTATAATATCTATAAACAGACAACCCCATACACATATTCTCCCTCCCTCCCTCCCTCCCTCCCTCCCTCCCTCCCTCCCTCTCTCTCTCTCTCTCTCTCTCTCTCTCTCTCTCTCTCTCTTTCACGCACACACACAGAGCAATAGTAGGTGGAAATGACCTTGGAAGACATTTCCTAGCCCATATTTCTGTATGGGGTGTGAGATTTTGACATCCTTGCATGAGATAAGAACACTGAAATTTCATCAGATTTGTAGATTGTGTTTGGGTGAGTGTCAGCTTTTTCAAGTAGACCAGACAGAGCCTGGTTTATTTGGGAAGGCTGACACTCACACACAAACCTCCCAATCTTATGGGGGTTTAGGATAGCAGAGTGGAACCTGTGAGTACCCTGGACTCTTCTCAGGAAATCACCATCCGTTTGTATTGTACTACTACTCTTTCTAGTAGTAATACTAGTAGTAATACTACTAGCAGTGCGAGTGTCAGACTTCCCTAGTAAACCAGGCTTTGTCTGATCTACTTGGAAAAGCTGACTCTCACTACTCTAGTACTACTATTAGTAGTAGTACGGTAATAGTAGTACTACGGTAGTAGTTATAATTTGTTTATGCACAACTTGGTGCAAAACTGCAGGATGGGGGTTTGTGCCACAAAGCATTTGTTGTTAGTTGTGAAGTTGTATCCGACCCATCACGACCCCATGGACAACGTTCCTCCAGGTCTTCCTGTCCTCTACCATCCTCTGGAGTCCATTTAAGCTCACCCCGACTGCTTCAGTGACTCCATCCAGCCACCTTGTTCTCTGTCGTCCCCTTCTTCTTTTGCCCTCCATTGTTCCCAGCATTAGGCTCTTCTCCAGGGAGTCCTTCCTTCTCATTAGGAACGTTTGAGTTTCCTCTTCAGGATCTGGCCTTCTAAAGAGCAGTCAGGGTTGATCTCCTCTAGGACTGACCGGTTGGATCGCCTTGCAGTCCAAAGGACTTGCAGGGTTCTTCTCTAGCACCATACCTCAAAGGCCACAAAGCATAGTTGACCTTAAATTATTTGAGATTTGTTGATTTATGCCTAGTGTTGTTGTGTGAACAGCCAAATGATCTTGATTGAACTAACTATGGACTTAATACCACGTGAGAAGCTACCCACAGTATACAATCTCAGAATGCTACCCCAGGATCCTTCACGATATTTCAAGAAATCCTAGGATGCACATCCTTGAATTGCCACCCCATAACTGAGGGCATCACAACACATCCACAACACATTGGCCCTGTAAGAAGAAATACAGAATCACTTTTTAACTTCTGCCCCTGGTATAAATACTGTAAGTTTGATTCATTCATCGTTTATATTTGTTAGAAGACACTTTACCTGTATTTGATCCTGGAAGTTATCAGTGACTATTTTGCTTTGTAACAGAACTAGATCTGGAAGCTAGACAAGGGAAAAAGAACCATTTAAGTAGAACTCATCTTTTCTTTTAAAACAAAAGACAGCTTGTGTTATGAGGGTTACAACTATCCATGTTGCGTTGATTGGCATAGGGGAAAAGCATGTGTTGTGCCTCATCCTCCCTCCTCTCCTCAGCCGTGCCCCTCCCATCTACACCCGGGCCTGTTATCAGACTCTGAGTCTGATAATGAAGATGAACGGCCTGTCATGCCTCCAACTCCCGGCCCTGGCCCCATGCCCGGAGAGGATTCCAGGAATGAACAAACAAACCTGATAAACCTCACTCCTACAGCGTGTGAGCAGGAAGTCAGACACGTGCTGGAATTACTGACAGCAGATCCAGCTGAAGAGAATTCAGATTGGGAGGATCCTCGCTTCTGGAGATCTGAGAGGCGACGCCAGCAAAAGGAAGGGAGGGGCAGGACTGGATAAATGCTGAGTCATGGAGCCACACCCCACAGCCTATATATAGGACCTGCTTTTGGCGTTCCAACCTTGAGTCAAGCAAAGTCTCATCTAGTTTGCTGCTATCGCTGAAGTCACAACTTGGACTCCTGCCTGCCCTGAGAAACCTCGAAGGAATTTGACAAGCTGCAGAGGCTTCGTTGCCACACCTGATACGGACTTCCTAGACCCGGTCGTCAGAGGGGGAGGGGGACACGACAGCATGAAATAGTTTCAGCTGAACTGATCTGTAATAAAATTATTAAGAGTTGGAATGGGTGGAGTTAATCACCAGCTTTTTTTTTTTTTAAAGTGTCACATTACAATCACAACAGCTAACAAGTATCCTGCCTATCACGGCTATGAATAATCGTCCCTTTGGCTTCTGAATATCGTAAAGTTATTTTGCAAGTAATAAAACATATGGGCGAACTGACACATGAGTCAACAGCATGATTCTGCTTTTTAGTCAAAGGATAACTGAGAAACTGTTATCCAATCAGGTTTCCCCAGCGGAGACTCTGGTGATGAAAAGAAAGTTACGCATCATTTGCACTTCATTCCCACCAAGAAATGATGCCCGGAGTTGAGGATGGATGGGAAAGCAAAAATGGAGGGAGGGAGAAGGGAGGGGGACAACCCAGGATTTTGATTGGCGGAGATGAGAAGGAGAGAAAGCAATGAGGTTGATGCAAAGGATTGACTCAATTCACTTCCACCCTTTCTGTTTGATTTTTTTTTCCCCTCTTCCCACAAGGTTCTTAATAGGTTCCTGTTCTTGAGATTCTCACTCTGACACCCAAATTAAAGATGAGAAAGGGAAAGTCACAAATCACTCTTGGGTGTGCCGTTCACATGAGAGGAGGGAGCGAGGGAAGCCCTTGGCTGCTTGCCTTTGGTTAGCAGAAGACCAGAATTCCGCTTGCAAAACTCACCGTGGAAATAGAACCAGTCTGATCTAGCGGTTACTTTATCAGGATAGAAACCAGGAGACAGGGAGTTCTAGTTCTGCCTGTGGCATGAAAGCTGGCTGGATGACTTTGGGTCAATCACCAGGAGACAGGGAGTTCTAGTTCTGCCTGTGGCATGAAAGCTGGCTGGATGACTTTGGGTCAATCACCAGGAGACAGGGAGTTCTAGTTCTGCCTGTGGCATGAAAGCTGGCTGGATGAATTTGGGTCAATCACCAGGAGACAGGGAGTTCCAGTTCTGTCTGTGGCATGAAAGCCGGCTGGATGACTTTGTGTCAGTCACCAGGAGACAGGGAATTCTAGTTCTGCCTGAGGCATGAAAGCCGGCTGGGTGACTTTGTGTCAGTCACCAGGAGACAGGGGATTCTAGTTCTGCCTGAGACATGAAAGCCGGCTGGGTGACTTTGTGTCAGTCACCAGGAGACAGGGGATTCTAGTTCTGCCTGAGGCATGAAAGCCGGCTGGGTGACTTTGTGTCAGTCACCAGGAGACAGGGAATTCTAGTTCTGCCTGTGGCATGAAAGCCGGCTGGGTGACTTTGGGTCAATCACCAGGAGACAGGGAGTTCTAGTTCTGCCTGAGGCATTAAAGTTGGCTGGATGACTTTGTGTCAGTCACCAGGAGACAGGGAGTTCTAGTTCTGCCTGAGGCATGAAAGCTGGCTGGGTGACTTTGATCCGCTCATTTTTTCTCAGCCCAGACCATTGCGCATGGTCGTCATGTGGAAAATAAGACAAGGAAGGAATAGTAAGTACAGTATCTTCTCTGCCTTGAGTTATTTATAAAAAAAACCTAATAAAGCAGAATATAAATAAAATAAAGTATATATAAAAAAAGATCTCCCAGTGCTGTCCACATTATAGAGCGGACAAAACAAGAACGAGCGCACCAGAATGGATGGAAGAAAAGATGGACCTAAATGAAGGGTGATCAGGTGGAGTTTTACCTGGCAGAGGTTTTTCACATTCAGGGGAAGAAATAATGCTTTCCAGATGCAGTGACACATGACACATAGAGGTTGACATGCTTGAATGATTCCTATATATTAAAAAGAAAACAATGGAATCTGTTGGAGAGGAAGACTCGGGGGAAGCGGTTAACCTTAACCTTAAAAGGAAGCCTATATATAAAAGAAAATTAAGAACAGATAAAAATCCTCAGCCATCCTGAATCTAGGATGGCTAACTGAGCTGAAGCCAACGCCGAGCATTCCTCTCTCACACGCACACACCCAATAAAAGTGTGCAGATGATACATACATATATATATATATATGAGTATGCAGATTATACGTATATGCAAGAAGCTGTATTTCAAGAGGGGGAAGGAAGAGGACAGAAGTGCCAGGATAGAAGAGAGAGGGGGGAAGGAAGGACAGCAAGAAAAAAGAAATTATATTTATTGAATGAATAACTACTAATTAAAATTAATTGCCTGTAAAATAAGTACCCCATTTATAACATTAACGGATCCCTCATCTACATATTCCAACCATTCTCTCTTGCTCAGAAATCATTTTTTTGAATTATTCTCTCTCTCTCTCTCTCTCTCTCACACACACACACACACACATACACACACACACACACACACACACACACACACGCGCGCGCAAAGAAGTAAAGGAAGGAGAAATAGAGGAGAGCTATTCAGTAGTTTATTTGTACTTCTTAACAAAGGCAAATATATGGGCCCCAGGATAATGTTGCAGGATCCAATCTGAGTTGGTCACCAAAGATTAGTCTTCTGAGTTTTTGGATTCATGCTAGAACTCGACCGGAACCTATTGGTAGCCTCACATTGCAACAAACAAGGACACACATTCAATTTCACAGTTATTAAGATTGTTGGGCGAGCAGGCACAAAAACAGCCAGGGAAGCGATTGAAGCCTGGGAAACAGTCAATGAGAGTGCTGATTTACCACCAGCCTATCAAGTACTTATAGGGACGCGGTGGCTCAATGGCTAAGACACTGAGCTTTTCGATTGAAAAGTCAGCAGTTCAGCGGTTCGAATCCCTAGTGTCACATAACGGGGTGAGCTCCCGTTACTTGTCCCAGCTTCTGCCAACTTAACAGTTTGAAAGCATGTAAAAAATGCAAGTAGAAAAAATAGGGACCACCTTTGGTGGGAAGGTAACAGGATTCCGTGCGCCTTTGGCATTAGTTATGCCGGCCACATGACCACGGAGACGTCTTCGGGCAGTGCTGGCTCTTCGGCTTTGAAACGGAGATGATCACTGCCCCCTAGAGTCGGGAACGACTAGCACATATTTACGAGGGGAACCTTTACCTTTACCTTATCAAGTACTCAGAAGGCAAGGGCTGGGTAGCACAAGCAAACGACAGCTAACAAACTTAAAAGCCAGTCATCAACATACCGCAATCAACATCTAAAAAGCCACATGCAGCAGGCACTATAAATACCACACAGAACGGCACACACTCTGTTAGAGAGAAGTTCCCTGAAGATGGGTATCAGCACGAGTTCCGAAAGTTCAGTAAGACGAAACCTCTGTCCCCAATGACCAACCCAGTTTGGATCCTGTACTTCTTAACTTATACTTTACAGTAGGTTAATTGATCATAATCGATCCAGATATTTTGATCGTATGAGCACGGGGGTGCACTGACAGTTGCAAGTTGTGAAGACTGTTCATCAGTCAATATTTTCAGGGCCACTTAACTTGGAATGGTTGTTAAATGAATGTCTGTAAATTGAAGACTCTCTGTATAGCAACTTTAACCCTTAAATCCAGATCAGATACAGCAGGGGTGTCAATCTCAAGGCCTAGGGGCTGGATCCGACCTGCAAGGTGGTTACTGTCAGGGTGTTGTGGGCCGCCAGCAGCCTGCGGAGCTGGCAACGGAGTCGGACAGCGATGAGGCTGAGGTGAGGCCAGGGCCATCGGGGAGTGAGGTGCGGACTCCAGAGCCTCCAGAGGCTGATAGTAGTGAGGCAGAGAAACATGAAGAACCTGTTCCTAGTGCACGCATGAGAAGAGCTGCCAGAAGGCAAGAGCAGCTCAAGCAAAAAGGACAACTCGGGAGTAGGGCCAAAAGATGATTGGTTCCTCCCATAAGGCTTAAAACAGACCAGCAACGCCGTTTGGGCTTTGCCGGAAAACAACGTTGGTAGCTTCGTTTTCTGCTTCGTCTACGTCTTGCATTTATTTTTGTGACTTCTGAACGTTTGCCAAGAAAGGCCTTTGGCAGTTTGCCTAATTGGACCAAGGTTTGCGATAGGAGTGAGGAATTTGTTTTAATTTAGTTGAACTATGTTGGGAATGAAGTAATTCTCAGCTGTTCGAATAAAGTTTTTGTTTTTTTCACGGACTGAGTTTCCTACTACCTACTTGGGCCTGTGTCACAACACAGGGTTCCAAGTAACACCCCTCGTTTTCATGTCAGCCCAGCTGGCCCAGCTCTTTACACAGTATGCCACGTTTGCTTCCATTTTTAGCCACCAGAATTGTGGCCAAATGTGGCAGGCCTGAAGGCCCAAATGTAAAAGATGGCTTCCAGGTCTGATACTTAGATCTGGCCTGCAGGGCCACCCTGGAAACAGCAAAGGACCAGCCCATGGTGCCTCTGTCAGCAGAAACAGAGCTCGGGAGGATCGTGTGGATAACCATTTAGATAGGAGCCAGCAGTGTGCAGCAGCTGCTAAAAAAGCCAACACAGTTCTGGGCTGCATAAACAGAGGGATAGAATCAAGATCACGTGAAGTGTTAGTACCACTTTATAATGCCTTGGTAAGGCCACACTTGGAATATTGCATCCAGTTTTGGTCGCCACGATGTAAAAAAGATGTTGAGACTCTAGAAAGAGTGCAGAGAAGAGCAACAAAGATGATTAGGGGACTGGAGGCTAAAACATATGAAGAACGGTTGCAGGAACTAGGTATGTCTAGTTTAATGAAAAGAAGGACTAGGGGAGACATGATAGCTGTGTTCCAATATCTCAGGGGTTGCCACAAAGAAGAGGGAGTCGGGCTGTTCTCCAAAGCACCTGAGGGTAGAACAAGAAGCAATGGGTGGAAACTGATCAAGGAAAGAAGCAACTTAGAACTAAAGAGAAATTTCCTGACAGTTAGAACAATTAATAAGTGGAACGACTTGCCTGCAGAAGTTGTGAATGCTCCAACACTGGAAATTTTTAAGAAAATGTTGGATAACCATCTGTCTGAGATGGTGTAGGGTTTCCTGCCTGGGCAGGGGGTTGGACTAGAAGGCCTCCAAGGTCCCTTCCAACTCTGTTGTTATGTTATGTTGTGTTATGTTATATGTGCCCCTCCCGAGCTCCGTTTTTGCTGGCAGAGGGTTGCAGGAGGCGGTCACAGCCGAAAACGGAGCTCGGGAGCCCATTTTCGCTGGCAGAGTAGTCGGGCTGCCACAGGTGCCCCCAACACGAGTGGCATCGAGCTGGCCACGCCCATCCTGGCCACCCAAGGTCAAACACAAACCTGATGTGCCCCTCAATAAAATTGAGTTTGACACCCCTGAGATACAGGATCGGTGTTGAACCTAAATCCAACCTGAACCAGGGAAGGTAAGATAGATTCTGTCTGAATCCCACACTTTTATTTTCATTGAGAGTTACTAACTGGTTGAATTGCAGCCTTTGTCTTTGTACCCTACAGCTCATGGTTGGTGAAAGAGACATGATATGTAACAGAGCAGCAGGGATGCTTAAGGAGCTAAATTTATTTCATTTTTTTCAAGCTGCAGCTGCAGGAGGAAAGGAAAAAAATAAAATAAAGGACCATTAGGCTGTCAGTCACCGGAGATCTTTATAAGAACATCAGCAGTTCATGTTTTTAGGAGGGAAAAAAAAAAGACATTAAGCATGTCAGGTACAGTGTTGAATGTGTAGATCAGATAGGTGGGGGGGCCTTGGAATAAGGAGGAAAATGAGTAAGAAAAGGATTTCAGGGTTTTATGTAAAAAAAAAAAAAAAGGCATGGTGCTTCAGTCCCTCAGTTGCCGCTGTCTTCTCGACTTTTTTGACCTTCTTTGAGGATATTTCTGGAGTGGATTGTATCTTATTAGCCTACAAAATGTGGGATGTAGGAATTCAAACTCTTCTCCCTATTTTTTTAAAGCTTTCTGCCAGTCTCTCTGGAAGGCTCACGGTTGAAACACGAAGTTATACTGCCTGTTTTGCAATCTCAGGCCATAATCGCTTGTTTTATTGTGTCAAAGCACTCATGTGTACACACACCATACACTGGCTGTATTCAGGGAAGGGCTTCAAAAATTTTAGCAAGGGGTTCTCTGCCCGGTTGCTGGGTGGGCGTGGCTATGGTAGGCGTGGCCTAGTTGGCCTCCTGCACCACGGCAGGGAGGGGTTGTATTTTTGCCCTCTCCGGGCTCCAGAGGTTTTCCTTGAACCTCCAGGAGGGCAAAAATGGCCTCCCCAGGCTCCGGAGCAGGGGTCTCCAACCTTGGTCCCTTTAAGACTTGTGGACTTCAACTCCCAGAGTTCCTCAGCCAGCTTTGCTGGCTGAGGGACTCTGGGAGTTGAAGTCCACAAGTCTTAAAGGGACCAAGGTTGGAGACCCCTGCTCTGGAGGCCCTCTGGAAGCCAGAAACAAACTTCCAGTAGGCCCATTTTTTGCCCTCCTCGAACCTCCGCACGTGCCCTGCACTTACCTGCATCCAAATTGGGGACTCCTGGGAAAGGAGGGGCGGGGTGGGTGGGGCCAGGCAGGAATGGGATTTGGGGGGGGGTTCTCCGAACTGCACAGAAAGTTAGCTAGAGGTTCTCCTGAACCCCTGCGAACCCCCAGCAGCCCAGCCCTGGCTGTATTCACATCACCCGATTAATTCAGTCACTGAATTTTTATGAATTAGCATCATGCAATGAACCATAAGAATCATCACTATGCTACAAATTCACCCAGATGCAAATATACAACTAAGCAAGATTAAAATAGCACTAACGTAGTTCTCTTTGGTGCTCTCTGAGCTTGGTTGTTTGCTTGTAGACATTTCATTACCCAACTAGGTAACATTGTCAGTGTGAGGGAATGGAGGGTTTGCACAAAACTGCTTGTTTTGGTGAAGGGTATTTTTTCCCTCATGGTAGTTCCTCAGTTAGGATATTGTTTTCTGCTTGATTGTTTGTCTGGTGTTAATTCCTGCTTATCTCAGTCTTGGGTGCTCCTCCCAACTGAAATAAAATACAAAGCTTATTTCCAGTCAGAACTTTTGAGAAGTTTCCGAAGGAAAGTAAAAAAAAAAAATAATCCATTGAGCTAGCAATATGCTCAAGGGTTTTCATAAATCCCTAAGAAGGAGAAGAGAAAGTTGGACGGAAATGGACTTTTGATCTCCCTTCAAGAAACATGGACTACAAGATTGCTTTTTGATGGAGAAGTCAATGCAGGAAAGTCAGGAAGAAGGGAGGGGAAAGAATAGAAAAACTAAATGAGGAAGATTATCAGTTCAGATTATCAGATTGGGATTCCATTTTATACCAGAGTCGTTCTTCAAAACTTCTGCTCAAGGGCTTCCGGTTTGGCTCCGCTGTGTTAATGGCGGCAATTTCAGTCCGCCCGTTCTTTGTGATTCTGTGAGAGCTGTTTAGACAGTGCTAATCTTCTGTCAACAGCTCGTAAATCTCTGCCTCGGGCAAAGAGGGGGAGATGAGCATTTGAACTGAAGTTTGAGCCCCCAAGAAAAGCCCCAGAATGATTTCTGGTGGTTTGATGGGAAACGCTCCTTCGATAGTTCAAAAAAAGCTCCAGAGTCCAGAACGCCTCTGCAAAAGCAGAGCAAAACGCAGCGTCCATCTCCGTGACTGAAGAGGATTAATGATAAATTTTTAACACGGAAGAATCGAAAGCAGGAAGGCTGGCATTTGCTTGTAAGATGATTTTAACTCCCTGACAGAGAAGTTATTTGAAGAGTGGAGATGAAGAAAGATGGCGTTTTGTTTTTTGAAAGTGAAAGCTAAGGAAATGCTGATTACAATTGCTGGTGTGGAACCTCTAAGAAGAAAATAACAAGATTTTTTTTTTTTTTTTTCTAAATGGAATTCTTTTTTTAAAAAAAAAAATCTATTTCTTTTTTTATTATCTTTTTTTTTACAGTGTTTAAGAAGAAAAATTTATTGGGTTTTTTTTTTCTTTTTATTCCCTCCCCCCCCCTTTTTTTTTTTCTTCTTCTTCTTCTTGATATTACTTAGTTTAAAAATGGCTTTTAAGCAAAGAGATTTAACCACTTCTAAATTATTGGAAATATCTTCACTTCAGGTACGGAAATTGAAAGAAGATATTAAAGACAGTCTAAGGAATTTTTTACAGGAGCTTATGGAGGCTCATCTTTCAGAAATAGATCAAAAATTTAATGAAATGGAGAGAGAAATACTGGATTTTAAAGATTTGGTGGAAGAGCAGAGTAAGGAGATGAAAAAATTAAAGGAATCAATTACTCCATTATTGTTATCTAGTACACAGACAGAAGAAAGACTGAATGAATTTAACCAAATTAATTTAGATTTGCAAAGGAAAATAGATGAAGTTCAAATTAATTTGAATTTAGAAAATAAAATAGATGATATTCAGGTTAAGGCTGATAAGGCAGAGGAAGAAAGGGTTATATTACAATATAAATTAATGCAATATGCTATAAGGGTAAGGGTTTAAGAGAATTTAAAGAGGAAAATTTGAAAGAGATTTTTATTCAGGCCTTTGCCCAGATAGAGGAATGGAACGAGTAGATTTTGAAGATAATATTAAAAAAATTTATCGTGTTAATTCCTGGTGGGCAAGGCAGAAGTGTTTACCGAGAGATGTGGTTATTTATTTTACAAATAAGAGGATTAGGTATGGAATTTTGCAAGCATTTTATAAAAATAAATTTCAAATATTAGGACAAGATATAATAATGATGAAGGAAATTCCTCCTAAAATGTTAAGAAAGAGAAAAGAATTTGCCTTTCTGGTGGATGAGCTTAAGAAACATCAGATATATTTTAGATGGGAGGTTCCAGCAGGTTTAACACTGAATTATAGAGGAAAAAGTATTTTCTCAATACAATTTGTAAAGCACGAGATTTTTATACTAATGTATTAAAGATTGGGAATTCTTTGTTAACAGATGTTAAGTTGAATGGTGAATAGATGGTTGAAAATGTAAGATAGAAGAAGGGAGGAGAATGTTTAACTTTATTAAATATGATTATGGTTAATTTTTGTAAATGACTTATTGTGGATATAAATGTGTAATTTTAGGGGTACTATATGATATATTAAAGGTATAAAGGAATAGGAAGATGGAATATTGTTTAATTTTGGAGGATAGATAGTAAAATTTAGGAACTTGGATTAAATATTATATTTAAGAGATGGATGTAATGTTAATTAGAATGTAATTGTTATAATAGATATATTGTGGATGATATAGGTGTAATTTTAACAATGTTATTTGACATAAGTAAGGTAAAGTGAAGATTTTAATTATTACAATTGACACTTTGGATATTTGTAATATTATTTGTTGTATATATAAATGTTAAAGATGTGAAAAGATGGACTATTGCTTACCCTGAAGGTTGGACAGAAAAATTAAAGAAACTAAGTCGGAAATATGAACTATTTTTGAGAGATTGCTAAGGAAGAAAGACATTTTAGAAGAAACCTTGGTGAATATTGGAAGATGGAACGTTGTTTTGATATTGATTGATGAAGGTTGGATATTAAAACTACGTACTTTATTCAAGAATAAACACTAACTCAATTGGAAACTTTGGAGAATTCTAGGAGTGGAATGGTCTGATATATAATGGAGTGGAAGAAAAGTATCTTCTTTGTCTTTGGAAGGAGTGGAGGTTTTAAGGAACGACTATGGATTATGATTTGTGCTAGATTTTAATTTTTGTTGTTAGTTTTATACCCTGTACTCGGTTCTCGGAAGTCCTGGGGGTGGGGAGGAAGGAAGGAGGGGAGGGTAGAAAATGGATTGATAGTTAATGTACAAAGATGATTGAAGATGTATAATTAATGTAAGATCGGACCTGCCTGGTTACTACTTTAGAATGAAGGAAAGAAGGAGTAGAAGAGAAGGAGGAAGAGAAGAGGAGGAGGAGGAAGAAAGGAAGGAAGGAAGAGGGGAAGAGGGAGAAGAAAGGAATAGGGAGGAAAGAGGAGAGGATGTAGATAAGAGAGGGGGAGGATGGTTATGGAAAGTAGAAGAAGGTAAAGAAGGAGAGTAAAAGGAAAAGGAAGGGGGTGGTGACCAGGCAGATCCGATTAATTGTATATGAGGGTACATTAAATATGTTATTGGATATGTTATTGGATAAGAATGTCAAAATAAAACTTTTTAAAACAAAAAAAAAACTTCTGCTCAAGAGCATTTTGACAAAGATCTGAGTCTCACAAGTGATAATTACACATTCTATTTCAAGACTTAGCTTCCCCTGAGTTCCAAGTTCTCTTAGGAAATCCCTTTTTCTGGAACTAGAACTCCAAAGAGCCTCTTTCGAAAACAGAACATGAGACAGGTGTCTCTGAAGCAAACATATGCCAGGCTTAACCTATGGCATTCCCCGGGTACTGGAGCTGCTGGCTTCTTGGAAGGAAGCCTCTGTGAACTCATGTGTAATAAGAAGTCATACTTAGAGGAGCAAGCTTGGTTAAAAACCTAGTGTCGGCGTTCCAAGTAGAGCATCCTTACAACAGAGGTGGGTTTCAGCAGGTTCTGACCAGTTCTGGAGAACCGGTAGTGAAAATTTTGAATAGTTCAGACAACCAGTAAATACCACCTCTGACTGGCCCTGCCCCCATCTAGTCTCTGCCTCCCGCATCCCAGCTGATCAGGAGGAAATGGGGATTTTGTAGTAACCTTCCCCTGACTTGGAGAGGAAATGGAGATTTTGCAGTATCCTTTCCCTGCCATGCCCACCAAGCCATGCCCACCAAGCCATGCCCACCAAGCCATGCCATGCCCACCAAGCCACACCTACAGAACCGGTAGTAAAAAAATTTGAAACCCACCATTGCCTTAGAAAGCAAAACTTTGAGGCAGGCAATAGAATGGAATAGAATTTTATTGGCCAAGCATGATTGGACACACAAGGAATCTTTGTTCTCCAACTTCTGGAGGCAAATTGTTCCACTGATTAATTGTTCTAACTGTCAGGAAATTTCTCCTTAGTTCTAAGTTGCTTCTCTCCTTGATTAGTTTCCACCCATTGCTTCTTGTTCTACCCTCAGGTGCTTTGGAAAATAGCTTGACTCCCTCTTCTTTGTGGCAGCCCCTGAGATATTGGAACACTGCTATCATGTCTCCCCTAGTTCTTCTTTTCATCAGACTAGACATACCCAGTTCCTGCAACCGTTCTTCATATGTTTTATCCTCCAGTCCTCTAATCATCTTTGTTGCTTTTCTCTGCACTCTTTCTAGAGTCTCAACATTTTTTTTTTTACATCGTAGCAACCAAAACTGGATGCAGGATTCCAAGTGTGGCCCTAACAAGGCATTATAAAGTGATATTAACCCTTCACGTGATCTTGATTCTTTGCTCTGGATCTTCTTAAAAGTAATTTTAAAAGTTAACATTGTTTTCCATGGCTGCTGCAGACTTTTATTCTCTCTCTCTCTCTTTCTCCCTCTCCCTCTCCCTCTCTCTCTCTCTCTCTCTCGCTTCTCCCCATCCCTCCATCCTCAAAATGTCTCGAGCATTCCCCAGGAGTTCCCTTCCTCATTTCAAGGATGTACATAAAAGTGTCTTATTATATATTCTCCTTGGCTGCCCTGTTTATTAAGGGAGCTAATTCCCTCGCCTTGTCGGAGGAAAATATCTTTCTTTTCTGTCATACTTCACTCAATCTTTGTCCTTTTTGTTTAGGATGAAGAGGCACCGCAGGCTTAGAGCTGCTTTTGATATTCTCAAAGTCAATGTCCCATACCAGTAAGAACAAGATCTAATCTTGGTGTCTGCAGAGGAAGCATTAAGTTACCTGAATATAAAAGAGACTTGCATCTCTCGTAGGGAACGAGAGAAAGATTGGGTAAGCCAAATTTTTCCCCTTATCGCTCACATGCGAAATGTTTGTCCTAACTTTCCAATGTAGAAATAACACATGGGTCGGTCTCAAGGGTCCGAGGCTGGTCCTTGGTAGAACTGAAGCAATCATACTCTGGAACCGTCAAGCCAACAAAACTTTATTCAGGCTGAAACCTCGGTACTTGTTGTGGCCCACCAGCAGCCAGCGGACCTGGCAGCAGATTCAGACAGTGAGGAGGTTGGGGAGGAATATGGGCCAGTCCTGGAGTCTTGGGAAGTGTTGTGTCTGCGCCCCCCGAGCTGGGCCTCCTGCCAGAAAGTGACTTGGAAAGTGAGGGGGAAGGGCCATCAGGACTTACCTCGGGAGCACCAGCTTCCCTGGCTCAGCTCCAGGAGCCAGAGGCAGGCCAGGTGGAGGAGATAACGAGGCCTCCGTCCCCTGATTCTTTCATCCCCCCAGGCCACACCTTCAGACCCAGCTGATGGCAATCAGGCCTGGCTGGACCCTAGGTTTTGTAGGCAGGAGCGGCGGGAACAACAGAAGCAGGGGTGGGGCAGGCCTAGGAAGTGCTGAGTCATGGAGCCACACCCCACAGGATATAAAGGCAGCCAGAGCTGCTGTGCCTTTTCGTAGCAGTCAAATCGACTGATTAACTAAGAGCTGAAGTTGTTCCTGGGTGATCCATCAGCGTGGAGGGAGATAACGGAGGCTCTTGGCAGACACTGGCTATTCTGCTGCTAGAGCTGATATTGCCAGCTAATTAAGCCATCACTCAGACGGAGGCGAAGGAGGGACAGAACAGGAAGGCTCTGATGAGGGCTCTGTGTTGGAGGCAGAGAGGGGGCCAGGGCCGTCTGACAGTTATCAGCTGCCTTTGGAGTCAGACATCAGTGAGGCAGACGAACAGTTGCTCTTCTGTGTTTTTGGGGACCACGAATGGAGATGGAACTGATCGAATAGCTGATTTGATTGTGTGGTTGCTGCCTTGGAGGATAGAGTGGGTTTTGACATGGGTTTTTATGTGGTGGATTTTTAAAAGCCTCCCAGACTCTCCTATGTGTGAGATGGATGGCTATATACATTTAATACATAAAAATTATTTGAGGTTGGCCTCTGTTACAAACCATTTTATGGCACTCTTCATAGAATGGCAAAAGCCCCAAAGACCTGAGCATTGAAGGTGGCCAGTAACTCATTGAGAAGGTCTGTAGCAGGGGTGCTATTCAGCAGGTTCTGACAGGTTCTGGAGAACCGGTAGCAGAAATTTTGAGTAGTTCAGAGAACCAGCAAATACCACCTCTGGCTGACTCCAGAGTGGGGTGGTAATGGGGATTTTGCAATATCCTTCCCCCAGGAGTGGTGAGGGAATGGAGATTCTGCAGTATCCTTCCCCTGCCACACCCACCAAGTCACACCACACCCAGCAAGCTATGCCCACAGAACCGGTAGTAAAAAAAAAATTGAATTCCACCACTGGTCTGTAGGATAATCAAATCTTTCACTCAAAATAATCAGGTGGCATCTTTAGCATGGGGTAACCTAAGGTTAAGGGATGTGGTGGCTCAGTGGCTAAGACACTGAGCTTGTCTATTAGAAAGTCAGCAGTTCAGCGGTTCAAATCCCTAGCGCCACATAATGGGCAGAGCTCCCGTTACTTGTCCCAGCTTCCGCCAACCTAGCAGTTCGAAAGCACGTAACAAATGCAAGTAGAAAAATAGGGACCACTTTTGGTAGTTCCCTGTGCCTTTGGCATTTTAGTCATGCCAGCCACATGATCACAGAGATGTCTTCAGACAGCGCTGGCTCTTCGGCTTTGAAACAGAGATGAGCACCGCCCTCTAGAGCCAGAAACGACTAGCATGCATGTGCGGGGCAACGCGGTGGCTCAGGGGCTAAGACGTTGAGCTTGTCGATCGAAAGGTCTACAGCTCAGCGGTTCGAATCCCTAGTGCTGCCGTGTAACGGGGCGAGCTCCCGTTACTTGTCCCAGCTTCTGCCAACCTAGCAGTTTCGAAAGCACGTAAAAATGCAAGTAGAAAAAATAGGGACCACCTTTGGAGGGAAGGTAACAGCGTTCTGTGCGCCTTTGGCATTGAGCCATGCGGCCACATGACCATGGAGACGTCTTTGGACAGTGCTGGCTCTTCAGCTTTGAAACGGAGATTAGCACCACCCCCTAGAGTCGGCAATGACTAGCACGTATGTGCGAGGGGAACCTTTACCTTTACCTAAAGTGACCAGATTTCAGCAATGGCAAAGCGGGATACCATTGACCGGGAGGGGGAGGGGGGGCTGCGCATGTGTGCTGAGTCTTGCCATCTGCCTGAAGGAGGAGGAGCGGCTGCTGCTTCTCCGCTCTTCCAAGCAGACTCGGCTCTCCTCTCAGCTCTTCCAGGCAGGCTCGGCTCTTCTCTTCCTCTCGGGTGAAGTCAAGCCACGTCTCTCCTCCCTCTCGCGCCCCTTCTCTGCCACTCCCCCTTCTCCGCCTCCTCCTCTTGCGTTGCCGCCTCCCATTTTCAGAATGGGAGTGAAACCAAAAAAAAAAAATCTGGAGTTTTTGGAATTGCCGCGGGACGCGGGACAAATTATTAAAAAGCGGGACTTTCCCGCCAAAAGCGGGACATCTGGTCACTATACCTGTACCTAACCTAAGGGTAGTACCACCACTGGCCCTCCAGCCCCTAAGATCGTCTAAAAATGATGATTTCAGGTGGGGTTTGGCTTATTCATGTCAATTATTTCGCAGAGGGCTCCTGCTTTGTGCCACTTTATACCAACTTGACTGTTCCCAGTTAGTTAAATTTATCTGTTAGTTTCCTGTCATGGAAGAGTCTATAGATGTCAGCAGGCCTGTATAGTATTTCTATATTGTCACCGAAGCTTGCCGCCTAGGGAAGTGATTTCCAAGATGGCAAAACATTTTGATTTCTTTTCTTTCTCTCTCTCTCTCTTTTTTAATCAGTACCATATCTCAGGGGGGTTCCAGAGATGCCGATCAGACACTACAGAAATGAAAAGGAGCTAAGTAGCAAAATCCATGTAGAAATAACTAGAGACAGAGAGAAATTCAGCTTCCTGATGAATAGAAATCTGGAATCTCTAGAGGCTATTCGGTGGGGTGTGCGGGTTTTTTTTTTTCTTTTTTGTCTTCTGGCTTGGAAGATTCCACATCACAGCACAAGCAAATGTGCTCACGAGTCACAGACATTCTGAAGTCAGAAATTGCAGGTGTGCGGGGGAGATCTCGTTGAGAAGAAATGATGTTCTGAGCACAGTAGGGAGGTGGTGGGGGGGGGTGTTGGGAAATAAGGCTTACCGTTTGAATTTTATTATCCAAACAAGCTGCCAGTTTTACACGGACAATCCCGTTCAAAGGAGCCTCTCGCCCGTATTTTTTCATTTAGCTAAGCAGGTTTATTAACCCAAATATCAGCAGCGGAAATATTACCTGCCTGCTAATGATTCAATAATGGGTTGCAATGGGATAATATAACAGTGGAAAAAGTCCATAACTTACTATTGCCTTCTTTTCTATCCCTGAAGGATTATGATTTTGCTACCTCATTAATGTGGAATAATACATTAGCTTTCTGCTGTTACATCACTTATCCAACCCATTTTTTTTTTTTTTTTAAAAATAATAATTCTAAGGCAGATTTTGAAATTGCATTGCTTCGTAAGACTTGGCCTTCAGTCCTTTACACTGGTCCATACTGTGCACTATAGCGCTACAACGGGTAGAAGAAGTCCTTGATTTACGACTATAATTGAGCTCAACATTTCTGTTGCTAAGTGAGACATTTGTTCAGGCAGCTTGGCTCCCATTGATGGCCTTTCTTGGCACATTTGTGTATTTTATTTTATTGATTGGTTTGGAAATTTATATGGCCGCCTATTTGCACATGGCGACTCAAGGCGGCTTACAGGACTATAAAACCTCACATAAAACTAATAAAAGAGAGAATCGTATAATAAATGAATAATAAAATAAAATAAAATAACCTTCTGCCCTGGCGCCAACAAATCAGTAATGGGTTCCGCTTACCTTCGCTACCGGTTCGGAACTGTGAGTGTGCGCTTGTGTCGTGTCCCACTCCTCCGCTGACGGCTGGGTCCGGGAAATCCGAATCAGGCGTGCCTCTGCAGCTCTGCCCAAAGTCCTAGCAAAGTCCTCAGAGCAGGCAGGAGACCAGTAAGTGACTTCAGCAAGATAAGTTTGACTTTTGCCTGACTCAGAGAATGCCAGAAAGCAGGTCCTTTATATAGGCCATGGGGTGTGGCTCCATGACTCAGCACTCATTAAGGCCTGCCCCTCCCTTCCCTCTGTAGCCTCCGCCTCTCCAATCTTCTGATGCGAGGGTCACACCAATCAGCTGTTGGTAATAAACCCTCCTCAGGCTCACCTGCTGTGGAGGAGGGGGAGGGGTCTAGCTGCTCCGTTTGCCTGGGCATGGAGTCAGGGCTGGGGCAGGGAGATTCTCCTTCTGCAGTTTGTGTGGGCATGGAGCCAGGACTGGGACCGGGAGGCATACATTCCTCAGTGTGCGGGAGCAGGTAAGAAGGCCCCGGCTGCTCTGAGGGCGGGCAAGACACAACAGCTTGCTTGCTTTGCTTGTGCATAGCGCTTCTGCGCATGGGCAGGACCTTCTGCACATGCACAGAGCATCTGTGATGATTTCTGGGTGGATGGCCAGAGACTCCTGCCTCCCTCACTACCGGTTCGCCTGAACTGGGGTGAACCGGTAAAAACCCTCCACTGCAACACATCACACAAGCCATTTAATGGGCTCCATCCCGCTCTGGGTTCTCCAGGCCCACTGGCAGAATCAGGTCTTCAGGGCCTTCTGGAAGAGTGTTAGAGTGGGGACCATTCTAATCTCTGAGGGAATAATGTTCCAGAGAGAGGGAGCCACCACAGAGAAGGCCCTTCTTCTGGGTCCCACCAGGTGTATCTCCCTAGGGGATGGGACCCGCAACATTCTTTGCCTCCCTGCTCTAGTGGGTTGGGTAGATGTGACCGGCAAGAGACGGTCCCTTGGATAACCTGGTCCCAAGCCATGAAGGGCTTTAAAGGTGACAACCAGCATCTTGAATTGTACACGGAAGCAAATTGGCAACCAATGCAGCTCCAGCAGGAGAGGTGACACATGTGCACACCGAGGTCTGCACAAAATCATGCAGACTGCTGCATTTTGCACCAACTTCTGGATGCTCTTCAAGGGCAGTATTGTGACCTAGGCTTATTGAGTCATTACAATACACAATTAATCCCCAGAAAAACCTATTTTATTGTAACAGCTGAGAATTACGTTCATTCCCAGCTGAGTCCTAATTAGTTGCAAAAAATGTCATTCAGAAGAAGTCCTTCGGGATAATAACCAACCTTTATCTTCTTTGACACCCTGCCAAAGACCTTACTTGGCAAAGCCCCATGGAGTTCAGAAACAAATCAGAGATGCTGACTGGAAATAGAGTTAGCAACATTGCTTTCCTACAAAAGGCCCAAGTGCCTTTGTTTCTCTTTTAAGCCTTATGGAAGGGGCCAACCATCTCCTGGCCATACTCCCGAATCGTCCCTTTTGCTTCTGGCAGCTCTGTGCATGCGTACACTAGGAACAGGCTCCTCCTGTTCCTCTGCTTCTCTTCTGTCTTATTCTGGGGGCTTCTGAGTCTGTGCATACTCCCAGATGGCCCTGCCCCCTCTCTGCCTCCGATGCAGAGCCCTTGTCCAGGCCTTCCCCAGACTCCAGGACTGGCCCATGTTCCTTCCCAGCCTCCTCACTGTCTGACTCCACTGCCAGCTTTGCAGGGTGCTGGAGAACCGCAACAGGCAGCCTCATGAAGAGCGTGTTGCAATAATCAAGACGGGACAGGACTAGGGCATGAGTGACCATGAGTAGGGATCATGTTAAGTGAATCAGGGCAGTTGTTAAGTTAGGAACATGCTTGTCAAATGAATCTGACTTCCCCGTTGACTTTGCTTGTCAGACGGTCACAAAAGGGGATCACGTGACCTCAGGACAAATGCAACCGTCACAAATAAGAACCTGTTGCCAAGTATCAAAATTTTCTTCACTTGATCATGGGGATGCTGCAATGGTCATAAGTGTGAAAAATGGTCATAAGTCACTTTTTTCGGTGCCTTGTAACTTTGAACAGTCACTAAACAAACTGTTATAAATCGAGGACTACCTGTACTGCAGTACTGAGGAGTGCAGTACTGCAGGCTACTTCTGCTGACGGCCAGATGCCTGCAATTTGGCAGTTTGAATCTCAGCAGGCTCAAGGTTGATTCATCCAGTAGTGGGTTCCACTTACTTTTGCTACCGGTTAGGAACCAGGAGCGCATGTGTAGAGCGTCTGTGATGACGTTCGGGCAGGTGGGCATAGCCTCCCACCTTCGCCACTACTGATTCGCCCGAACTAGGGCGAACCGCTAGAAACCCACCACTGCTTTGATCCTTCCAAAGTCGGTAAAATGAGGACCCAGATTGTTTGAGGGCAATATACCGATTCTGAAAACCTCTCAGAGGGGCTGTGAAACACTGTGATGCGGTATATGTCTAAGTGCCCTTCCTTCCTTCCTTCCTTCCTTCCTTCCTTCCTTCCTTCCTTCCTTCCTTCCTTCCTTCCTTCCTTCCTTCCTCCCCTCCCTCCCTTCCTTTTTTCCTTCCTTCTTCCCCAGTGGTTAGAATGCAGTACTGAAGGCTAACTCACTGCTCACTTCCAGGAGTTCGATCCTGACCGGCTTAAAGTTGACACAGCCATCCATCCTTCCGAGGTCGGTAAAATGAGGACCCAGATTGTTGCGGGCAAAATTCTGACTATGTAAAGTGCTTAGAGAGGGCTGTAAAGGACTGGGAAGCGGTATATAAGTCTAAGCGCTACTGCTATTATGATCATAATTGACAATTATAGTCATATTGTGATGACCACATAGCAAGTCATCATGGAACCAACCTTCTTTTATGACTTTCTTGCTGTGGTCATCAAATGAACATGGTAGTCATAGAATGAATACAATGGTCATTAAGGAAATGCCACGGTCATTAAGCAAACCCATTGTTGGCTTTGAGCTGTTCTTTGCCAGAAATTGGAAACAAACATTTCCTGCAAAAGATTGTAAATCACGGTTAGGTGACTGTAAAGGACAACAGATGGATGTAAATGCGGGCCAGTTGTTGAACGCATCCAAAATGCACCCATGTCACCATGGGCAGGGCAGCTGTTGTAACTTTGGAACCACTAATACTTTTCGGAGGCAGGGTCTGTCCTAACTTTGCATGGTTGCTAAGTGACCAGTCGCAAGCGGAGAACTACCTGTTAGTCTTGTATTTCTTTTTCTCCTTTTTCAGACAAAGTCTTGCATGAGTAGGTGGCCATCAAACCTGAAATTATTTATAAATAAATCACAAAATAAATGAAGTGACTTCCTGTCTCATCTCACGCACAGTATGTTTTTTCTCCGCAGGTACGAGTAGGGAACTGTCTATTTTTAAGCCAAGATCCATCCTGTTAGTTATTTAATTAACGGCTGATTCATCGCGTCTCCTGGGCTCGCAGCATTAGCTTATTGAATGGGACATAATAGATATTTTTGGTGAATGCCTGCATAGTCCAGTGTGTGATCTTTGTCGTTACACAGTGTCTGTCCCCAGGATAGGCGGCGTGTATTCTTTACTGTCGCTAATCTGCCCATTTTTACTCAGCCCCACCCTTGATGAATGTCCAACGATACAAACAGGGATTTAGATTTTTATCTTGAATTCTTTATGCCTGCTGATATCACTGCATGCTTTGTCTCCAATACTTATTCATGGTTTGCTTTAAGGTATTTTCAGACTCTCAAGATTTCTGAGCTTTTTACTTGAATTGCATTCTTCTTCTTTCCTTTCATTTCAGTAATGATGTGAGATTATATATATATATATATATATATATATATATATATATATATATATATATATATATATATATATATATATATACATATATATATATATACACAGACACACACACACACACTAACAATGCTGAATGAAAACTTATTGAAAGCCATATTTAAATAGATAGATAGATGATAGAAAATAGATGAGCATAGATAGATAAATAGATAATATAGATGATAGACAGACAGACAGACACAGACAGACAATAAAGAGATAGCTAGATGATAGCTAGGTAGTTAGCTAGATAGATACATAGATACATAGATAATAAGCAGATGATAATAGGTAAAGATGGGTAGATAGAAGATAGATAGAAGATAGATAGATACGATAGATAGATAGATAGATAGATAGATAGATAGATAGATAGATAGATAGATAGATAGATAGATAGATGATAGGTAGCTATCTAGATGATAATAGGTAAAGATGGGTAGATAGGTAATGATAGATAGATAGATAGATAGATAGATAGATAGATAGATAGATAGATAGATAGATAGATAGATAGATAGATAGATAGATAGATAGATAGATAGATAGATAATAAACAGATGATAATAGGTAGAATTAGGTAGATAGATAAATGATAGCTAGATAACTAGATCACAAAGATAGCTGTCTAGATGATAGCTAGCTAGCTAGCTAGATAATAAACAGATGATAAAGGGATAGATAGATAGATAGATAGATAGATAGATAGATAGATAGATAGATAGATAGACAGATGATAGATAGATAGATAGATAGATAGATAGATAGATAGATAGATAGATAGATAGATAGATGATTTTTAAGGAAGGACATATTTGACACCAGTACATATGAGACAACTTGTGTCTTGTTAAAATAGCTCATACTTCTACATCCTTTCAAGTGTTTGAAAAGTGGATTTTATCAGAGGTGTGATGTTGCATGAATGTGGATTAGGGAATACGGTGGGTTGTTTATGCATCATTACACCACACAGTTTCTGTTTGAAGGTCAGGTTTCTGAATGTTTTTGTGTTAGCTCCTTGCATTCATTAACATTATTGTGCATATAGAAACCTTCGCGAAAATAAAATCATGCTAAGTTTTCGATAAGACCCATCCTAGGTTTATTTCTTCTCTGGCGGTCTAAGAGATCTTGTTGCCACATTCTGCTATGCCAAGGGACTCCAGGATATTAAAGCATGAGATCATAGTTTGCTTCCTATTTTTAGAAAATGGATAGATTCTTCTTCAGAAACCCAACCGGAGGGTTTGATTTGGAAAAAAAAACAACCACGAACGTAGGAATAAATTTTTAAAAAGTTAGTCCATTCCTGCAGAAAACTTCGAGTGCTTAACTGCTCTCCAGAACTGGATGTGACTCCCTGCACACCCATTCAGGTTTCTGGCACAGCTTCCTGGAAACTCATTTTAACTTTGAGACTGAAAATACAATTGTAGACGCTGAATGAATTCGTATGTGCCCTGTGCTTTAATTATAAATGTGTGCTATTTGTATCTATCACTGTTTTGATGAATGCTTAGATTTTAATAAAACATGCTAGTCAATCCAAGAAAACCACATCCTTTTTACCTCTGCTCTAATTCATCAGCTACATCCATACTGGAATGGGGATGCTGCTCTCAAATTCTTTAGATTTGTACATTACAAGACTATATTTTGTAGTCTCCATTTGTTGAAGAAGTCTAGAATAGAATAGAATATTTATTTATTTATTTATTTATTATTCGAATTTATATACCGCCCTATCTCCCAAAGGACTCAGGGCGGTTTACAGGCATATAAAACATCAATATCAATATACAAATTAAAATAATCCTTAAAAAACTTATTCTAGCGCCCGAATTATTAAAAATAGAAATATAAATATCAAATATAAATATTAAAATCAATTTAAAACCCCTCTAAATTTAAAAATCTAAGCCAGTCCTGCACAGATGAATAAATGTGTCTTGAGCTCGCGACGGAAGGTTCGAAGGTCAGGAAGTTGACGGAGTCCTGGGGGGAGTTCGTTCCAGAGGGTGGGAGCCCCCACAGAGAAGGCCCTTCCCCTGGGCGTCGCCAACCGACACTGCCTAGCTGACGGCACCCTGAGGAGTCCCTCTCTGTGAGAGCGCACGGGTCGGTGAGAGGTATCTGGTCGCAGTAGGCGGTCCCGTAGATAACCCGGCCCTATGCCATGGAGCGCTTTAAAGGTGGTCACCAAAACCTTGAAGCGCACCCGGAAGGCCACAGGTAGCCAGTGCAGCCTGCGCAGGATGGGTGTTATGCGGGAGCCACGAGGGGCTCCCTCTATCACCCGCGCAGCCGCATTCTGAACTAACTGCAGCCTCCGGATGCCCTTCAAGGGAAGCCCCATGTAGAGAGCGTTGCAGTAATCCAGGCATAGAATAGAATAGAATAGAATAGAATAGAATAGAATAGAATAGAATAGAATAGAATAGAATATTGGAATGAAGAGTAGAGTAGAGTAGAGTAGAGTAGAGTAGAGTAGAGTAGAATAGAATAGAATAGAATAGAATAGAATAGAATAGAATAGAATAGAATAGAATAGAATATTGGAATGAAGAGTAGAGTAGAGTAGAGTAGAATGGAATAGAATAGAATAGAATAGAATAGAATAGAATAGAATAGAATAGAATAGAATAACAGAGTTGGAAGGGACCTTGGAGATCTTCTAGTCCAACCCCATGCTTAGGCAGGAAACGCTACACCAGTTCAGACAAATGACTGTCCAATCTCTTCTTAAAAACTTCCAGTGTTGGAGCATTCACAACTTCTGGAGGCAAGTTGTTCCACTGATGAATTGTTCTGTCAGGAAATTTCTCCTTTGTTCTAGGTTGCTTCTCTCCTTGATGAGTTTCTACTCATTGCTTCTTATCCTGCCCTCAGGTGCTTTGGTTTCTAGGAATTCTCCTCCTCCTCTTCTTCCTCCTCCTTCTCTATCTCCTCCTCCTCCTCCTCCTCCTCCTTCTCTATCTCCTCCTCCTCCTCCTCCTCCTCCTCCTCCTCCTCCTCCTCCTCCTCCTCCTCCTCCTCCTGCCCCCTCTCCACTGGTGCTTCTTGGAGCATTATAAATCTCCCCAGCTCCATTTCTGCTTCACAGCACCCATACTGTATGCTAATCTTTGCCGATATGCATATTCTAAGGAGATCCAGGCAAATTGCCTATATTAACAAGTCCTCCTAAAAGTGACACTAGTTAACACTAGTGTCACTAGTGAGAGAAAGGGAGGCTGGGAAGAAAGAGATGACTCATGCCTTATGGATTCCGTTGATAGCCCTGAGTTCTAATGAATGTTCTCTTAAAAGGTGGATTTATCGGCATGCTGATAGAGTAGATACTCGTCGTTTGCTGCTAATTTTTTTTAAGGATTTCCCTTTGCTTTACCCAGCTTTGCCAAGATAAAAATTTTGCTAATGCCAACTGATCCACAAAAGAGGAGGGCTTCCGGAATAAAAGGGGTTTTATAGGATGAGATTTGCATATTTCTAGAACGGTTAAGGAAGCTAAGTAGGGCGGGGCTTACATTAAAGAAGTCGGAAAGGTGAAATTTACTTTTCTGCTTCTGTGCCTTGCAGGTTCTGAGAAGGGCAGAAGAACAGCCATCCTATCTTTTTAAGTCCAGGTGAAATTTCAAGTTGATTTAAGAGCTTCTTATCTGGAAAATGTCAAAGATGTCTTAGGAAGAAAGAAATAAACAAGGAAGAACAAATCAGCTTTGATCTGATACAAACCGCCGATTCAATCTGGATCATTAATCCACTTAAAATCAGTCCAGATTGATCTGAAAAAAATCAAGTGACTTGATTTTCCCAATCTGACATATAGACAGGAAGGGGCCTTTTTGCATCCCCCTACAAATGCTGGGGACAAATGCTAGGGGATGCGGTGGCTCAGTGGCTAAGACACTGAGCTTGTCGATCGAAAGGTCGGCAGTTCAGCAGTTTGAATCCCTAGTGTCGCGTAATGGGGTGAGCTCCCGTGATTTGTCCCAGCTTCTGCCAACCTAGCAGTTTGAAAACACATTAAAAAATGCAAGTAGAAAAATAGGTACCATCTTTGGTGGGAAGGGGAAACAGTGTTCCGTGTGCCTTTGGTGTTTAGTCATGCCAGCCACATGACCATGGAGACATCTTCAGACAGCGCTGGCTCTTTGGCTTTGAAACAGAGATGAGCACTACCCCCTAGAGTTGGGAAGGACTAGCACATATGTGCAAGGGGAACTTTTATCTTTACAAATGCTGGACTCAAAAGGTGGTGTTGATTATGTATTAGTTAGCTAAATCTGGGCAGAGTCAGTCCTTCCATCCCATTCATGTCGGAGGTACCATTTAAGGCACTTCTGGGTGGAAAGGATTAGCTGGTGACATCACCATTGTCTGAGGGCCACCCTTGAGGGCTCCTTTCCTGCCCCTGTCAAGGAGCTGGAGTGAATGACAGGAGCACACCCTGCCATGCAGCAGCACACAGGTCTCGAACGCTAATCTCAGTGTCCTAACTAAATGGGCAGTGGTGGGATTCAGCCAGTTCGCACCACTTCGGGAGAACCGGTTGATAACTTTCCGAGCAGTTTGGTGAACTGGTTGTTGGAAGAAATCATTAGGAAAGAGAACCGGTTGTTAAATTATTTGAATCCCACCATTGTAAATGGGCCACCATGCTCCAAGACAGATTCAGTAGTTGTGGCATTTGCAAATTCAGTCTCTGCAAATCTGGAAGTCCAAGCAGTTGAGTTTGTTAGATGAGAAGCCCAAAAACCCAGACTATCTTTAAAAAACTTTCTCTGAAATCCTACCTTCTCTGTAGTCCTTAAAGTGAAGCCAAGGGGGTGATGATGCCAGTTCTCAGCGC
The DNA here is from genome assembly GCF_028640845.1 of Ahaetulla prasina. NCBI lineage: Eukaryota > Metazoa > Chordata > Lepidosauria > Squamata > Colubridae > Ahaetulla > Ahaetulla prasina. The sequence continues at coordinate 16,047,001 of NC_080547.1, forward strand.
ATGGATGAGTTCCAGATGTAGTGAACAAGGGGATTACATTTACGAATCAATAGGGAGCATTTTGGAATAATTTAGGTATCCACAAAAGGTATGAAATCCATTGGCACAAGCAGCAGCTTTAAAATTGAAACATGACTCACTAGAAGTCAACTGGAGCCAAGCAGAAACCAATAGAAAGCTATCCAGTTCAGATGGATTTATTCCTGGGGGGGTAAAAGTGAACCATGTTTTTGTTCCCAGTTACCACTGGCAAGGAGAGGGCTTCAGAGCACACGTTTTGCACGTGACAATTGCCAAATTGACTCTCCAGCATCTGCCATTCAGACGGCAGGAGGGCGAAACGATGCCTGAGAATTCTGGAGCGACTCAAGATATTCCTTGCGTGACAACTTCACCCCAACGTGTTGCAAAGCTTCTGGGCAAACTTACACTCTCTCTCCCGTTTCTGCAAGGTGTCGCCAAGCTGGCAGCTATAAAACACAGGGAGGAAAGAAAAGATCACACAACCATCAGGCCAGTGGGTGGGTGTGACGATGTGTATGTGTGTGCATGTGTGATAAGTGCCACTTCCTTTAGACGGGATGCCAGTTCCAAAGCTGTCAGCGCAAGTGTCTCACTGCGTCTTAGCTGCAGCATCTGCTTTGGAAACGAAACCCATGTTTTACATCTCCTTGGAGGCAAACCAAGCTATTGGTAAACTTGCCTGGGGCAACTGTGTGTTGTGTGTTATGTGTTGTGTGTGTGAGTGGGGGGGGGATAGTCACATTCCTTCTTTTTCAGCCTTTTAACCATTTTTGCTGCTTCTGAGCCTGAGAAGAAGAAGAAGAAGGAGAAGGAGAAGGAGAAGGAGAAGGAGGAGAAGAAGAAGAAGAAGAAGAAGAAGAAGAAGAAGAAGAAGAAGAAGAAGAAGAAGAAGAAGAAGAAGAAGAAGAAGAAGAAGAAGAAGAAGAAGAAGAAGAAGAAGCAGCAGAGGAAGAGGAAGAGGAAGAGAAAGAGGAGGAAGAAGAAGAAGAATAGAATAGAATAGAATTTTTTATTGGCCAAGTGTGATTGGACACACAAGGAATTTGTCTTGGTGCATATGCTCTCAGTGCACATAAAAGAAAAGATACCTTCATCAAGGTACAACATTTACAACACAATTGATGGTCAATATATCCATATAAATCATAAGGATTGCCAGCAACGAAGTTACAGTCATACAGTCATAAGTGGAAAGAATAGAAAAGAATAGAATAGAATAGAATTTTATTGGCCAAGTGTGATTGGACACACAAGGAATTTGTCTTGGTGCATATGCTCTCAGTGTACATAAAAGAAAAGATACCTTCATCAAGGTACAACATTTACAACACAATTGATGGTCAATATATCCATATAAATCATAAGGATTGCCAGCAACAAAGAATAGAATAGAATAGAATTTTTATTGGCCAAGTGTGATTGGACACACAAGGAATTTGTCTTGGTGCATATGCTCTCAGTGTACATAAAAGAAAAGATACGTTCATCAAGGTACAACATTTACAACACAATTGATGGTCAATTGTGAAGAAGAAGAAGAAGAAGAAGAAGAAGAAGAAGAAGAAGAAGAAGAAGAAGAAGAAGAAGAAGAAGAAGAAGAAGAAGAAGAAGAAGAAGAAGAAGAAGAAGAAGAAGAAGAAGAAGAAGAAGAAACTATGGAGGATCAACTACCCCTCTTCTGCATAGGAAAACAAAGAGCAAACACGACTGGAAACATTAGAAAAACAGTGCTGAGCTCTTATAGCTTACTGCAAATTGGAAAATAAGCATGGCTGAAGGAGAAGCATATACTTAAAAAGGAGGAGGAGGAGGAGGAGGAGGAGGAGGAGGAGGAGGAGGAGGAGGAGGAGAAGAAGAAGAAGAAGAAGAAGAAGAAGAAGAAGAAGAAGAAGAAGAAGAAGAAGAAGAAGAAGAAGAAGAAGAGAATTTATTGGACACACAAGGAATTTGTCTTGGTGCATATGCTCTCAGTGTACATAAAAGAAAAGGTACAACACTTACAACACAAATGATGGTCATAGGGTACAATTTGACACTTAATAATACAACACTTAATGATAATCATAGGGTACAAATAATCAATCAGGAACAATCAATATCAATATAAATCATAAGGATTACCAGCAAGAAAGTTACAGTCATACAGTCATAAGTGGAAGGAGATGGGTGATGGGAACGATGAGAAGATTAATAGTAGTGCAGATTTAGTAAATATTTTGACAGTGTTGAGGGAATTAGGTTTGTTTGGGGGAGAAGGTGATGGCTTTTAAGCTTCTGACCGACATAGTGTCTTCATGATTTTGCTCATAGGGTTTGGTTTGATTTGGGCAATGCAAATCTTCACATGTGCCTCTTTCTCCCATCTGCTCTAACTGAAGAGTTAGAAGTAATTCTTTTTTTCTTTTTTAAGTGGGGGAAGAGATACAATTGCTAGCTGTTCCTTGTTTTGGTGGCAACATCATCTAGTGCAATAGTACCTCCCAGAATTCCCCAGCCAGCAGGTTTGCTCAATAAAGTTTTGCTACCTTGTAGTAATTGTGAGAGGGATCTTGGAGTCCTAGTGGACAACCATTTAAATAGGAGCCAGCAGTGTGCAGCAGCTGCCAAAAATGCCAACACAGTTCTAAGCTGCATAAACAGAGGGATAGAATCAAGATCACGTGAAGTGTTAATACCACTTTATAATGCCTTGGTAAGGCCACATTTGGAATATTGCATTCAGTTTTGGTCGCCACGATGTAAAAAAGATGTGGAGACTCTAGAAAGAATGCAGAGAAGAGCAACAAAGATGATTAAGGTATTGGAGGTGAAAACATATGAAGAACGGTTGCCGGAACTCGGTATGCCTAGTTTAATGAAAAGAAGGACTAGGGGAGACATGACAGGAGTGTTCCAATATCTCAGGGGTTGCCACAAAGAAGAGGGAGTCAAAGCACCTGAGGGCAGGACAAGAAGCAATGGGTGGAAAATAATCAAGGAAAGAAGCAACTTAGAACTAAGGAGAAGTTTCCTGACAGTCAGAACAATTAATCAATGGAACAGCTCGCCTCCAGAAGTTGTGAGTGCTCCAACACTGGAAGATTTTAAAGAAGGGATTGGATAACCATTTATCTGAAGTGGTGTAAGGTTTCCTGCCTAAGCAGGGGGTTGGACTAGAAGACCTTCCAACTTTGTTATTCTATTCTATTCTAGTCTTAGGACATTTCCTTTTGCCCACATAAAAGCTAATTTTCTCAACTTTGGCCTCTTTTCTCTGTGCATTTGACAGATCTTTGAGGACTTGTAGGAAACCCATGGTTTCTCCACCCTAATTATTTACATTTCACCAACAGTTTCACCTAACCAGTATGCCCACTTATCAATCACTTACAGCAGGGATGCCAAACCTTGGTAACTTTAATGCTAGCTGGCTGGGGAATTCTGAGAGTTGAAGTCCACAAGTCTTAATAGTTGCCAAACACCCCTGAACTAATGCGACCAAACCAAACACAAGATTGTAGCTGAAATTCCTTCAGGCTGAATCTTGGTAAGCAACTCTGCTCAAGATGGGCTCCTCTGATTGCAAATCAATTGGACTGATGGATGAGAAAAGAGTGAGCAATGCATACTCCTGGTTGCAGCCTTTTATATCTCCACTGGAAGGCAAAAATCACAAAACTGCATCTGTTTTTGTTTTTTTTTTTTGGTCATGTCATGCAAGGGAATCCGCTGGAGAAAGCAATTATATTTGGAAGAGTTAGAGGTAAAAGGAAACCAAGCCACCAAAGACCATGATGGCTGGACACCATCAAAGCTGACACCAGCCAGAGCATAGAACAACTCAAAGAAGTTGTGCAAGATCAGAAGATGCGAAGAGTCCTTGCCCACAGAATAGGCAAAAGTTGGACTCAACTAAATGCACATCATCATCATCATCATCATCATCAATCATCATCATCATCATCATCACCATCATGTGAGGGCTCTGACAAATGCCCCAATTAACTCATGAGCCCCGAGCTAAGTTTTAAATGAAATCCAGTTATTTATTAGGAGCAACATGTCGGCACCTTCCCAAGTGTAGTCAACTCTGCTGCACGTAATTTACGGCTCAACTATGACCCTGTTTCCCCCTTCCTCTCAGGCTGTGTCATAAATCACATTCTCCAACGAGGCATTTTTGCGGGCTGTAGAAACCACGCCTCACAAACTGGCTCTGGTAATCTGAGATCCAACCTTGGAGGAAGGCAATGCATGGAATGTGCTTGTGAACGTGGCTGCTGAACTGCTCTGACAGATCTCCCATCATCCTTTCTGCCCATGACAACTCGAGAGCAGACTAGCAATGCTTTGTGAGTTGACACATCACCACCATCACCACCATCATCATCATCATCATATCTCCACATTTTTCAGTGTTTAAAAAAAATGACAGTCCTTCCCTTTCTCTTCCAATGCAGCTGCAGAGCCATGAAACCCAAACCTTGAGGTAGCCTATAGCTGCCATCTGGATTTCTTTGACTTGTTCCATGCATTTGTCCCTTCCAAGCACCCACAACCCTGAACGGCTTGAGGAGGTCTGAGCAACAATCTTTTGCAGGAAATAAGAGACGAGTAGTTTTAGCAAATCTATTAAGAGTCAAGGCAGTTTTCCAGGGTGTCTGATAGGATTTAATATCTTTCAGGAACAGAAGCCTCTCTGGTTATTGGTGTCTTTGTTCCTTCAATCTGCCTCTTCCTTCTGTATGTTGGAATTGTTCCTGACTCCTCTTGCTCTTTCACTTACTTGCAAGTCTGTACAGTACTGGCTAAAATTGTGGAAACCTTTTGGGGAAAGTGTATTTTTGGGGTTTGATAGTTAATAACACCACTTTTTTGGGGGGAGTTTCAAGATAATCCTATTCCACTGCTGGAATGGCCAGGGAATAGCCCAGACTTTAACCCAAGGATCGGCAACCTTAAACACCCAGAGAGCCATTTGGACCCGTTTCCCACAGAAAAGAAAACACCGGGAGTCACAAAACTCTTCCCGTGCCTGACTATTTCCTGAGAGGCCACAAAACTAGCATATATAGTTGAATTAAAGATTCTGTTTTCTTCCGAAATTTTTCTTTTCTTGGATTTATCCATGGTTGGCCTACTGGGGGTCCAAAAGCTTAATAAATTGCGTGTCGATCGGTGTCGCATATTGGCAGTTGTGATGCACATTTTGAGCAAAAGGGAGCCTCAGCAGACGGATGAAGGAGCCACATGGGGCTCCAGAGCTGCGAGTTGCTGACCCCTGTCTTAACCCAATTGAAAATCGATGGAGCTGACTAAAGAAACTTGTTAGTCAGAAGCGACCCAGCAATAAAACCCAGTTAATAGAAGCAATCATTCCATCTTGGTTCCACATGATAACAGCCGCAGAACTGAAAGACTTGGTTCACTCCATGGGAAGATGTTGTAAGACCGTAATTCATGCTAAAGGTTACCCAACTAAGTATTAACTGACGTGGTGATCATTTTTGTATATCTAATTTTTTCTACTTGTTTCACTTTTCTTCTTTATACTGAAACTGCTAGTCTAATAGTAAATCCTTCCTAAAAGTTATTGCATTACAATCTTGATTAAAGTATCTTTCCATTGATATATGGAAAGATACTGATATCGATATATCCATTTGATATCCACTTTCAGAAAGATACTGATATTGATATCCATTTTCCCAAAAGGTTTCCACAATTCTAGCCAATGTGGTATGTTCAGCCTTCAGCCTGTTATTTTTTCCTGCAGTTTTTCTCCTCCTCTCTCTCTTTCCTCTCTCTCTCTAGAGGAAGAGCTGCAGATGGTTGGTTTGGTTTAATCACCCACCTGAGCAAGATTAAAGAAACCCTCAAATGAGCTGAGCATTGGACAACTTTCAGTTGACTCAAACGGTTGGCATTTTCTTTCTTCAGTTCAAATGCTCCTGGCTCTGCCAAACCTGGATGCCATTCTTCTTGGCCTTGTCTAACGTTGGGAAAGCTTGTCTTTCACGAGTCTTGAACTGGAGGTGATATTGTTTTTTAGTCTTTCATTCTCAGCTAAGCATAGAAAACCTTCTGTGATTCTTTTGCACAAAGGATGCCTCTGTGTCAGTGGAATCAAAGAACGTGCGATGTAGATTTTGGACAGAACAAGAGTCCCAAGGTTTTTTTTTTTCCTGTTGCCCAGTACACAACCCCTTTCCTGTCTCCCTGTGTGTGGCCCTCACACACTTGCTAGCTCGTAAGTCTTGTTTGTGTTCACAATAATGTCCAACTTAGTATACAAGCCTGTCTCCTGTGACAACAGAAGGTTGAATGTTACATAGATGGCCATGGAAAGGAGGCAAAGAAACAACTGCTACACAAGGCAGGTCAACACAGTATCAACAGTAGAGACCTTCAAATGTTTAGGTTCTACCATATCTCACAACCTAAAATGGACAGCTAACATCCAAAACGTCATCAAAAAAGCACAACAAAGAATGTTCTTTCTGCGCCAGCTCAGAAAACTCAAACTGCCCAAGGAGCTGCTGATACAGTTCTACAGAGGAATTATTGAGTCTGTCATCTGCATGTCTATAACTGTCTTGTTCGGTTCTGCAACCCAACAAGAAAAACACAGACTTCAGAGGATAATTAGAACAGCAGAAAAAACAATGGCTACCAACCTGCCTTCCATTGAGAACCTGTATACTGCGCAAATCAAAAAGAGGGCTGTGAAAATATTTACAGACCCCTCACATCCTGGACAGAAACTGTTTCAACCTCTACCCTCAAAATGATGCTATAGGGCTCTGCACACCAGAACAACTAGACATAAAAACAGTTTTTCCCCGAATGCCATCACTCTGCTATACAAATAATTCTCTCAACACTGTCAAACTATTTACTAAATCTGCACTTCAATTAATCTTCTCATCGTTCCCATCCCCTATCTCTTTCCACTTATGACTGTATGACTGTAACTTTGTTGCTTGTATCCTTATGATTTATACTGATATTGATTGTTCCTGATTGCTTATTTGTACCCTATGACTATCATTAAGTGTTGTAAGTGTTGTACCTTGATAAAGGTATCTTTTCTTTCATGTACACTGAGAGCATATGCACCAAGACAAATTCCTTGTGTGTCCAATCACACTTGGCCAATAAAAAATTCTATTCTATTCTATTCTATTCTATTCTATTCTATTCTATTCTATTCTATTCTATTCTATTCTATTCTATCCTGTCCCACAGTTGACTTCCCCCAAGACAGTTTAACCTGCTCCTGGAAGTTTTCCTACAATACCATATCTATAAAGATGATGAACCAAAGTTTAACTTAAAGCTTATAGAGCCCTGGGGGCACAGTAGTTAGAAAGCAGTATTGCAGGCAAACTCTGCCCTCTGACTGGAGTTTGATCCTGACAGAGTTCAAGGTTGACTCAGAACTTCCATCCTTCTGAGGTCAGTAAAATGAGGATTCAGATTGTTTGGGTACTCTTTCCCAACCTCATCAACTTTGAAATGGATGGATTTCAATGCCCAGAATTCCACAGCCAGCCACTAGGGAAATAGTACTTTAGGGCAGCGATTCTCAACCTTTATAGTGCTGTGACCCCTTTAATACAATTCCCCATGATGTGGCGACCCCAACTGCGGAAGGGGGAAAAAAGCGGCAAACTGTTTTTTTGAATTTATCGCGCCTGAAGCCGTATTGGCTGGCGATCTGAACTGCTTGTGATTGCCTTGAGGACGGAGGCATTAAAGCAGAGACTCCTCCCCTATTAAGTTTATCACGCCTGAAGCCAGATTAGGCTAGCGACTGGGAGTGATTGCAGATGGCTTGAGAGGGAGACATCAGAGCAAAGATTTCTCTCTTTTTTAATTCATCGCGCCTGAAGCCGAATTTGGCTAGCGATTTGAAGAGCTTGCAGCTGGCTTGTGGACTCAACCATTGGAGCGCAATTCTTTGACTCGCAAGTATACTTCCCATATTTTATTTTATTTTTTTATTTATTTTATTTTGTCACAACAATATATGTAGGTATCATACAAAAAGATTATATAGTATATAAACACTTATATGAGTAAATATAAGGAGGTATAAGCATATATATATATATAGGAAGAAGGAAAGAAAAACAATAGGACAGGAACGGTAGGCACGTTTGTGCGCTTATGCACGCCCCTTATGGTCCTCTTAGGAATGGGGTGAGGTCAATAGTAGAAAGTTTTTGGTTAAAGCTTTTAGGATTATGAGAAGAGACCACAGAGTCAGGTAAAGTATTCCAAGCACTGATGATTCTGTTACAGAAGTCATATTTTCTGCAATCTAGATTAAAGCAGTTGACATTAAGTTTAAATCTATTAGTTGCTCTAGTATTATTGCAATTAAAGCTTCTTTGACAGGAAGGACATTACAATAGATGATTCTGTGAGTTAAACTTAGGTCTTGTTGAAGGCAATGGAGTTCCAAGTTTTCTAAGCCTAGGATTTCAAGTCTGGTGGGATAAGGTATTTTCTTGTTTTCAGAGGAATGGAGAACTCTTCATATTTCTGGACACGTTCAGTTGTATTGATGTCAGAGATGTGGTGAGGGTTCCAAACAGGCGAGCTGTATTCTAGAATTGGTCTAGCAAATGTTTTATATGCTCTGGTTAGTAGTGTGGTGTTTTGGAAAAGAAGCTACGCAAGATTAGGTTTACAACTCTTAGAGCTTTTTTTGCTATGTAGTTGCAGTGGGCTTTGGCATTTAGATCATTTGACATGAAAACTCCAAGGTCTTTAACGGGATGGGATATTTCCGATGGTCTTAGGCGACCTCTGGCAAATCGTCATTCGACCCCCAACGGGGTCACGACCCACAGGTTGAGAACCGCTGCTTTAGGGTGATTCAAAGCACTGAGACAATAATGTTTTTCTTTCTACAGTAGTGGCCAAAATTGTGGAAACCTTTGGGGAAAAGTGTATTTTCTAAAACTAGCTAATAGCACCACTGTTTTTGGCTGTAGTACCATAAAATTATATATCAATGGAAAGATAATTTAATCAAGAATGTAATGCAATAACTTTTATGGAGGATTTGCTATTAGAATAGCAGTTATAGTATAAAGAAGAAAAGTGAAATACGTAGAAAAAATGAGATATACAAAAATGACCACCATGTCAGTTCATATGGCAGGGAACTGAACCTGGTATTCTACCTTTTGGAAAGTTACACCCTAAACACAGAGAACTTCAGGTATAACCTTCTTTCACAAGGAACCTTTTATTTCTATGAATTCCTTTGCCCCTTTTCACATCCCCCAGGGAACGAAGTTGTCACAGACTCGTTATTTCTTTTCACAGTTCAAAAAATTTGTCTTCCACCTGGAAATCTCCTAGGGAATTTTCACGGGCTGAAGGGGGAGAAGACGATGGAAGAAGGGAAGCCTCAGTGAAAGCACAGCACTGAGTGCCCAACTAATATATTTATGCTGGAGGGTTTTTTTTCTCCCCTGCAGGTCTTCTCCTGAGGCCTGTCCAAACTACCTTTTCAAGCGTCCAATCACACTTGGCCAATAAAGAATTCTATTCTATTCTAGATAGATAAACATATGAAGAATGGTTGCAGGAACTGGGTATGACTAATTTAATGAAAAGAAGGACTAGAGGAGACAGGATAGAAGTGTTCCAATATCTCAGAGGCTGCCACAAAGAAGAGGGAGTCAAGCTATTCTCCAAAGCACCTGAGAGTAGAACAAGAAGCTATGGATAGAAACTAATCAAGGAGAGAAGCAACTTAGAACTAAGGAGAAATTTCCTGACAGTTAGAACAATTAATAAGTAGAAGAACTTGCATCCAGAAATTGTGAATCTTCTAATACTGGAAGTTTTTAAAGAAGAGGTTGGATAACCATTTGTCTGAAGTGGGGTAGGGTTTCCTGACTAAGCGGGGGCTTGGACTAGAAGACCTCCAAGGTCCCTTTCCAACTCTTCTATTCTATTCTATTCTGTTCTGTTCTGTTCTGTTCTGTTCTGTTCTGTTCTGTTCTGTTCTGTTCTGTTCTGTTC